>NW_016107371.1:7759144-7869732 GCF_001604975.1 Cebus imitator
TTTGCTATCCATTTTTTACATTTCTCTTTGGGCCTTCTCTATGAAGGCTTTTGAATTTTGTTCCCTGATTTTTTAATAAAATATTGTTTTATTCAAAAGCATTGCAAACAAAAAAAACTTGAAAGAAATTAAATGTAAATAGTATTAAAATCACATAAAAAATTATATTTACTTGATCCTTTTGTCCTGATCCTTAGAGACAAGTGTTTTTAACCCATTCAGCTTGTTTTCTAGGTATTTTTCTCCATGATTTTAAACAGTATGCATATATTGTATTTTCTTTCCTCATTAATAAATATTTTCTATTATGGTTGTCAAGGCAAAATAAGCAGGTGGTGGTGGCCATTAACCTGGAGTTTCTGTACCCAGAATTTGTATGTAAGCACACCAGAAATTAACTTGGAAATATTTCTTGTAACTGACTTAAAAAATAAAACAATGGCCTTGCACAGTGGCCCACACCTCTAATCCCAGAACTTTGGGAGGCCAGTGTGGGTGGATCACCTGAGGTTGGGAGTTCGAGACCAGCCTGACCAACATGGAGAAATCTCATCTCTACTAAAAATACAAAATTAGTCAGGAGTGGTGGTGCATGCCTGTAATCCCAGCTACTTGGGAGGCTGAGGCAGGAGAATCACTTGAACCTGGGAGGTGGAGGTTGCAGTGAGCTGAGATCACACCATTGCACTCCAACCTGGGCAATAAGAGCAAAACTCTGTTTCAAAAAAAAAAAAATGAGATTCAGCAAATCACATACAATAGGTCAACTGGTTGTACAACTAGGAACCTCCCAGCAGACCATACTATGTAAGACAAATGCCTCACCACAGCATGCCCAAATACATGCAGACACCTAGCTGTAGCCAATCAAGTGATTCCTCTACTTTGTTTCATGTTTTCCTGCTCAGGCTGCTAAGTAGTGCTCTCTGAACCTCTTCAGGTCCTTGAGTGCTGATGAATCTATGAATTGTTCTTGACTCAAATAAAGTCAGCCAAATTTAATTTGTCAACTATTCTTTCTTTTCACATGGCATGTAAGGATTTAACTCACAATTTCTCTTCTCCTTTCTGATCCCTCACATCCTCTCAGTATATATCAATTTTAGTTAAAAGATTACTCAGTATTTTTACTGTTTTGGCTACATAAATATTATTCATACTGAACCAGGAAAAACACTATGATTTAAAAAAATTGTTGTTTATTTCCTCTGTACTTACAGAAGCCTTCACATTGTTTGTTTGCTATTCATTTAGTTTTCTTTGAAAATCTAACTATTTTTAATGTTTTCTAATCGTTCTTTAAATGCCTCTCAGTATAATTTTCTTGACAGTCAAACATAACAGATGAGTTATTAATTCCAAGTGTTTTTCCTGGAAACAGCTTTCATACTCTGATCTGAACAGGTTGCTCTCTATGTTAGATAAACAGAATTTGTTTATTCTGGGAATTGTTGTTTAGTTTTATTTTGAGAATTATCTTTACTTATATCCTCTGTTTATTTTTCTCTGAACCTCTTGCATATTATTTTAATTACAATTTAACTATAAATAAAAACAAAACTCCCCCAAAAATACTATATAATGAACACTTACTTCTTTTTATATAAAAATAATCATATAAAACATAGATAGGTTGGGCTAGTACTGTGGTTTCACAAGTATCAGGCCCCTAGGCTCTTATTTTCCTTCTCTGTCATACCTATCATGTTGCTTCATGGACCAAGAGAGTTACTTAATCTCCATCCATCATGTCTTCATTCCTAACAATATTGAGAGGAAAGTGTGAAAAAAGGTAAATCTCATCTTTTAAAACACTTTTCTTACATTTCTTTAACCAAAATATTTCTTTGGCTGTATCAACTTGTGAGGAAGTTTGATAAATAAGTTATTTTAGCTGAACTGAAATATTCCCAAATAAATTAGAAATTATATTGCTAAGTACAATGCCTATAATGGATATTGAGAGTCAGCTACCACATCTGCCATAATCAGCTTCATTGGGAGACATAGGGAGGTATCAAGAATGGGCAAAGGGAGAGGTCACACTGTGATATAGGCTGGATGACAGCCTAAACCAGTTCCATGGGAAGATTGGATCTAAAATAGCTCAATAGGGACGTTCCATTTGGGGCCTAAGTAGATGGGCCTTTATATCCCTGTGTCTATCAATCATTAAGTGTGGATCCTTTTAGGAAACACATCATCTTGGGTGAAGCAATTCTTTTCAGCTAAGGCAATCTTGGAAAAGGCTGACAGTAGTCTTTGACAGCCCTTTGTAAAGGGCAGCCAAAATGAAGGGATCTGTGTCCAAATATATTTTGGATCTGTGTCCAAATCCCATCCAGATCTCATGCTGAAATGTCATCCTCAATGCTAGTGAGGATTGGTGGGAACTGACTGGATCATGGGAGCAGTTTCTCATGGCTTAACACCATCCCCTTTGGTGCTGTCATGGCAACAGTGAGTTCTCACAAGATCTGTTTTTTTTTTTAAAGTGTGTAGCATCTCCTCCTCTCTCTCTTCCTCCTGCTCTTGGCCATGTGAAGTTCCAGCAACCTTTTGCACTTCTGCCATGATTTTAAGTTTCCCGAGGCTTCCCTTGAAGCCATGCTTTGAACAGCCTGCAGAACTGTGAGCAAGTTAAACTTCTTTTCTAAATAAATTACCCAGCTCAGGTATTTCTTTATAATACTGCGAGAATGAATTAATTTAGAAAATTGGTACTGAGGAGTGGGGCATTGCTACAAAGATACCTGAAAACATGGAAGCAACTTTGAAACTCGGCAATGGGCAGAGGTTAGAAGAGTATGGAGGGCTCAGAAGAAGACAGGAAAATGAGGATAAGTTTGGAACTTCCTAGAGACTTGTTAAATTGTTGTGACAAAAATGTTGATAGTGATAAGGTCAATGAAGTCCAGGATGAGGAGGTCTCAGATAGAGATGAGGAACTTATTGGGAACTGGAGCAAAGGTTACTTTTGTTATGCAAAAGCAAAGAGAATGGCTGTATTGTGCCCTGTTCTAGGGATCTATGGATCTCTGAACTTGAAGGTGGTGATTTAGGGTATCTGGCAGAAGACATTTCTAAGTGGCAAAGTGTCCAAGATGCAGGCTGCCTGCTTCTAACAACCTATACTCATATGCATGAGCAAATAAATGACCTAAACCTGGAACTTATATTTAAAAGGAAAGTAGAGTGTAAAAGTTTGGAAGATTTGCAGCCTGGCCACGTGGTAGAAATGAAAGCCCCATTTTCAGGGGAGCACTTCTAGCCAGCTGCAAAAATCCATACAACTAAAAGTAGGGCAAATGCTGATAGCCAAGACAACAGGGAAAAGGCCTCCAAAGTATTTCAGAGATGTTTGTGGCAGCCCCTCCCATCACAGGCCCAGAGGCCTTGGAAGGAGGAATAGTTTTGTGGGCCAGGCCCAGGGCCCTACTGCCCTGCACAGTTTTGGGACACTGCTTCCTGCATCCCAACTGCTCCAGCTCCAGCTATAGCTCAAACAGACCCATGTACAGCTCAGGACACTTCTTCAGAGGGGGCAAGCCATAAACCGTGGTGGCTTCCACATAGTGTTAAGACTGTGGGTGTACAGAGGGCAAGAGCTGAGGCTTGGAAGCCTCTGCCTAGATTTCTGAGGATGTATGGAAATGCCTGGATGTCCAGGCAGAAGTCTGCTGCAGGGTTGAAGACCTCTACTAGGGCAGTGCAGAGGGAAAATGTAGGGTTGAAGCCACTATATGAAGTCCCCACTGGAGCATTGCCTAGTGGAGCTGAGAGAAGTGGGTCACCATCCTCCAGACCCCAGAATAGTAGATCCACTGGTAGCTTGCACCCTGAACCCAGAAGAGCTTTAGGCCCTCAACACCAGCCCATGAGAGCAGTTGTGGAGGCTGAACCCTGCAAAGTCACAGGGGCAGAGCTGCCCAAGCTTTGAGAACCCACCCCTTGTACCAGCATGCCATAGATGTGGGACATAGTGTCAACAGAGATTAATTTGGAGCTTTAAGGTTTAATAACCTCCTTACTGGGTTTCAGACTTGTATGGTGCCTACAGCCCCTTTAGTTTGGCTGATTTCTCCCCTTTGGAATGAGAGTATTTACCCAATGCCTGTACCCCCATTGCATTTTGGGATTATCTGTTTTTGATTTTATAGGTTCGTAGGTGGAACAGACTTGCTTTGTCTCAGATGAGAATTTGGACTGTGGACTTTTAATGCTGGAATGAGTTACGTATTTGGGAGATTTTTGGAAAGGCATGATTGTATCTTCAAATGTAATAAGGGCATGAGATTTGGGAGGGGCTAGGTGCAGAATGATATGGTTTGGATCTGTGTCTTGACCCAAATCTCATGTTGAAATGTAATCCCCAATGCTGTAGGTGGAACCTGGTAGAAGGTGATTGGATAATGGGGGTGGTTTCTCATGGTTTAACACCATCCTCTTTGGTGCTGTTATGGTAACAGTGAGTTCTCATGAGATCATTTTTTTTGGTTTGTTTGTTTGTTTTTTTCAGGTGTGTAGCACCTCTCCTCTCTCCCTTTTCTTCCTACTTTTGGCCATGTGAGGTGTCAGATCTCCTTTTGCCTTTCACCACAATTGTAAGTTTCCTGAGGTTTCCTTAGAAACCGAGGAAATGCTCCCATTCTTTCTGTACAGTCTGTGGCACTGTGAGCCAATTGGACCTCTTTTCTTTATAAATTACCTAGTCTCAGGTTTTTTTTTTTTTTTATAGTTGTACAAGAATGGACTAATACAATGGGGGAATCTGGAGGGCTTAACTGCATTCTTATTATTAACCACATGAGGCTAGTTTCTTCATAATATTTTATCTAACCAGTCTCCTTAGCTAAAGAAACATGGACAAGAGTGCTTGGGTGCAAATTTAAAACAAGGCCATTGTGTTAATACAAAGTAATACTACTGAGGCCCATCACAGAGTATCTCTAAGGTCTTTGTTGATTGTAGAAAATATAAGACAGGATCTTAATCTCTATTTTGTAAGTATACTTACAATACTACTACTTTACTTCCTGCTCTGAAAACAAGAGCATCCTCTTTGGGAGCCAGGAGATAAGTGTAATTCTAATTTTAGTGTATTCAAAATAAAAGGCCCATGTTCCTACCCTTGGCAAATTTCTTCTTGATATGCTGGCTATTCAGAGTGCCTTCAACTCATCCATATTCCTGAATATACACAGCCATGCATAATAGTTTATGTGTAGCATATTTGCCTGTGCTCCTAGGGAGTCTGACTATGCACACAAATCCTTCTGTGTCACAGTCATCTGAGGACATTTCTAGGGGGAATTATCCTGATGTCCTCATCCTCTTGTCCAACTCGGTTATACTCAATCTGTCTATTGCTTCTATTTGCCACACTTCTTAATGTATCATTGCCTACATTCTGCTATGATTTCCATTTCTTTACAAATTAGAGGAAACATTAATTGGCTGAAGAAAATAAATTATGAATATTTATAATTCCTAAATCCCTAACTTTCTCAGTTTTTTGGGTTCTAAGTAAGATTCTTTTGGTTGTTCTGAGGATTGATAGATGAAAATATAAATAAAGATGGTGAGTAAAGAATGAAGGTGCATTTTCTGGTTATTTCTTTGTCTGTCTAATTCCTTCCTCAGAAGAATTATTCTAATGACCCTTTCCAGTTTTGCAAGTGTAAAGTTACTAGGCACCCATTGTCCCATGGAAATGGTATAATAATAATGGGCTTGGGAAAGTATGTGCTTGAGAATAATAGCTCTGGAGATGTGGCTCTGATTGCTAGGACAGAAATAAACAAATGTGCATAAGGGCCAAGGACTCTTTTCCTTCAAAGTTTAAGCACAGCTCTGATAAATGGAGATAATCTCACTTACCTTAATAGTAGGAAAGGAAATCAAGATCCTGAAAGGAAAGTCAACACTCAAGAGTGGAAAATTTAAGCTAGTAACCTAGGCTTAATGCCTGGACTCAAGTGTTGACGGCAAAAGCTGCTTTCAGTTCAATGTTCCACTGGTTGAACTGTCATCTTGTGATCCAGAACATGGAGGTCACCGCTATCTATGAAGATCTGAGACCAATTAGATAGTCACTAAAGCACAGGACTCTGCAGAATCAATTTTCAACTCCATCATTGTGGTAGAGATGGAAGCAAGTTAGGCAGAAAGCTAGGCTCTACTAACAAACCATCTGATTTTTTATTTTTCTATGCTAGTGTTGTAAAGCAAAACTGACCTTTTTGCAACAAGCCCTATTTGATTATAGGAATACTAGATTAATTAATTTAAAAATAAAATACATGTGACTGTTATGGAATGAAAGTTTGTATCTCCCCCGACTTCATGGTTGAAACCTTAACCTCCTGTGTCACTGTATTTAAAGATGGGCACTCTAAGGAAGTAATTAAGGTTAAATGAGATCATAAGGGTGGGACCCTGATCTGATAGGATTAGTGTCCTTGAAAGAAGAGACTAGACACCAGAGTCTTCTCTTTTTTTCTCTCTCTCTTTTTCTTAATCTCTCTCTCCCTTCCTCTACCAAGTGAGGATACAACAAAAAAGTGGCCATCTGCAAGCCAGAAAAAGGTCCCTTACCAGAAACTGAATTGGCCGGAACCTTGATGTTGGACTTCTAGCCTGGAGAATTGTGAACAAATACATTTATGTTATTTAAGCCATCCAATCTATGATATTTTGTTATGGCAGCCTAAGCAGACTAATGTAGTGATCATATCTGTACTCCAAGCTAGGGAAATAGGTCATAATAGTCACATCAGAATAATGAATTATTTCTTGTTAGACGTATAGGTATAAGATTGAATAGAAGCAGAGGTATACAATATCATAAGCATAAAAGTAGAATTTATTCATAGTGTTTGCAGACAATCACATGGAAGCTAAATAAGAGTTGTAAAGAAAATTTCTAGATACCAAGGACCTTGTTATTCAAAGTCAGTGTAATACTGATACAGTTGGCTATTACCCTGGGGTGACTAAGATGACATATAAAAGGCCAGAAAAAGGTAGATTTTCCTTTATGTGATCTAGATATATTACCCATACAAACTCCTGGAATTACTTTTAAGAATCCATATCTCCCTGTGATGACATTCATGTATGACAAGTTTTGTCAACATCTTTTCTTGTTGCTGTAGTTGTTTTAATCAAGTCTATTGAAATCGGTGGTCTCTAATTCAATTCTAGGAAGGTTAAATATTACCTATGATCATTTAAGGTGATATAATACTTCTACTGTGGGAAGTCATACACAAAATCCTATTATATTTCAGTGTTTCTTTTTTATATATAAATTAATATAGACTCATTGTCTTTATTTACTAGTTTTAAAGGGTACTTGATGATGAGGTAGCCACTTGGAGTGACAGGGAAAATGACCTTTCCAGAATCATTGTAGAAGTTCACAGATGTCTAAGGAATGTTACTTTCTAGTTCTCTACCTCTTATCTTTGAAACAGACTTAAGAATAGAGACATGCTTCTGTTATGACACAGACAATGTATTACTCATTTTCAGTTAACACTGGGAGAAGGCAGTTTACATTCAAGCCTGATTTCCTGGTCACTTGAAAAGTTTAAGGTACTGGAATGTACCTTTTGAAGGAGATTTTGAAAATTAATTTTTAGGTGTTTTTTTTCTTTTTGAGAAAAGCACCAATCCATTCCTCTTGATAAATTGCAATCTTCTCAATTCTCTCTTCATAAGGCAAAGTCATAGGGTTTTTTCTTTGACAGGGTCTTGTTCTGTTGCACAGGCTGGATGAAGTGGAGTGGCACAATCACAGCTCACTGCAGCCTTGGTCTACTGGGCTTAAATGATCCTCCCAGCTCAGCCTCCTAACTAGGACTTCAGGCATGCACCACCACACCTGGCTAATTTTGTACTTTTGTAGAAATGGGGTTTTGCCATGTTGCCTCAGCTGGTCTGGAACTCCTGGGCTCAGGCAATCCCCCCGCCTTGCTTTCCCAAAGTGCTGGGATCATAGGCATGAGCCACTGTTCCAAGTCATGGTCATAGATTTTTAAATCAGATAGATCTGGATTAAATTTTGAGCTCAACCACAGCTGCATGACCTTGGGTATGCTTCTTTTCCCCTTATCTGCTAAGTATGTTAGCATGACAGAATTAAATGAGAAGAGAAGAGAAAAAGTTTAGCCCAGGACCCAGCACACAGCAGCCCATTTGATAAACCATAACTACTGCTGTTGTGAAGATTCTTGCTGATGCTGCTGACAGTGCAAAGTATGCTAAGGCAAGAGTAGAAAGAGCCTCCTACCTATATTTGTCATATCCTCTCAACAATGATTCCACCAATATTCATGAAGTGTCTACCATGTGTCCAACAGAGTTAGGCATCTGGTGTAAAGGAATAAATAAAACAGGCCTGCTTCCTTGTGTTTATTGTGCTTAAGGAGTAGTTATAAGGTGAATATTGCATTGAGATCATAAACATAAATATAGAAATGCAAATAGGGATAAGCTCTCTAATGGAAAATTCACAGTGCTATGGGAGAATATAAAAAGGAAATGAAATTTAGCTGAAATGTGCAGAATGGTCTCTCTGAGGATCTACTGCTGAGACCTGAAGAAATAGAATGAGATAATAGGCAAATAAACAGATGAGAAACCCTCCAGGCTTTGCATGTGCAAAAGCCCTTGAGTAGGGAAGAAGCATGTGCACGTGAGGCACTGCCAAAAGACTAGTGTGGCTGAAATGCATAATGGGGAAGAGTGATGTGATATGAAGAGAGAGAAGTAGACAGGGGCCTGATCCAACTACTCGTTAAAAGTTGGAGTTCTTTTTCTAAAGGCGATGAAAAGTTATTCTGAATACAGGAGTGACAGAATTGAATCTATATGATTTAAAGAACACTTTGACAGCTTTGTGGATGATGGAGTAGGGAAGATGCAAAGCAGAATAGGATGACCAGTTAAAAGCATTTTATTATTCCAGGGAGGATATAATAGCAGCTTAAGGAAGCCTCATGGCAGTAAAGAAGGAGATGAATGAATATTTTATATGCATACACACATATATATGGCAGATACAACTTTATTTACTCTTATGTTTTTAAATCTGTAAAACAAAAGTCAGAAAAGCTAAAATAACTTGCTCATGGTCACATAGGTAGAAAGTAGTGTTACTGGAACCTGACCTTATATTTGGCTTAATTCTAAAGTCCTTACCTTTGAGCATTATTCTATTCTGTGTTTGCCATCTAATCCAGAGGATGAGTCTAGATTCTACCCCCCTGCACTGGTACCAGTAATTCCTTTCAGCTTCTGAACCCTCAGGCTTGCAGTGACTGAGGAGACAGCAGCTGTGCTAGGTGCATCATTGAGGTAACCACAGCCAGTTTCCAATAGGTCCCAGTATCAGTATCACTAGTGGCCCTAGGCACTCCCCTCCAGAGTGCTCTAGGGTTTCAGAAAAATGGCCTTTATAGAAAGTGAGAGGAATTATCTAAGCTTTACCCTCATACATTAGAAAAAGTGGAATAGTAATTGCTCGTATTGTGGGATGCTGCAGATAATTAAACAGAGGAATGAAAGTAAATGTTTTGGTGTTCCTATGCAACAATTTTGCATGTTCTTCACATGTACCCCAAAACCTAAAATACAATAAAATAAATAAATGGGGAAAAAAAAAGAAAGTAAATGTTTTGAAATGAAAATGGAAGATCACTGAACCAGAAGTGTTTTGATCAAGTGACAAATAAAGATTCAGAGGAGATAATTAAAATAATATGATTTTTTTGGAGGGGAGGGAAAAGAGGATAGACTGATTATAAAGCATCAAGATCTTGACATAGTTTCAGAGAGGAAACATGGAAAAATATACCAGATATTAGAGTTGGGGAAATACAGTAATAATCGATACCACTATTGAAAGGTTACTATATGCAATTAAATGCATCATCTCATTTAACCTAATCTCTCAATAATACTTATTTACATGATATCAGAAATACCAAGGATTTGCCTTGTATCACCCAACTAATGAGTGATGGAGTCAGGATATTGAGTCTGTCCCCAAAGGTAAACGCAAATACTAAATTCTTCTGATACTGAGTGGCGGAGAGGGGCATGAAATGAGTTTTGAATGAATCCTGTCTCTGATTCTTGCCACTTATCCTAAACAGAAAGAGAACCATAATGAAGAGTGCATAAGAGAGGAAAAGGAGTTACCAGTATAGTCTTTGGGATGACCTTTCTTTAGAACACTAAAAGAATAAAGTGAAGGTTGCTAAGCTTGACAAATGGCACAGGCAAATCCTCAAAGGCTGTAACTCTGGTGACAGAATGAGGTTTCTTGGGAATTATTGCAGATACCAAACGGTAGTATATCTTAAATCACGCACGGGGAATAATAACAGTTATGAGATTTCTGTTCTTACTGTCCCCTTCTTTTGTGTGACATATTGTGCAGGAGGTGGGGGAGTTGTGTGGGAGGGGATTTATACTAGAGCTTAGAAATATTAATATGTGTGAGATGCCAACAGTCAGAATTTGACTGATTGCCATTTGGTCAAGGAAGTTTATTTCTAGGGAGAGAATATATTGTCAGAGACAGAAGGAACTTCTACATCCCAGGCCAAGGCTGTTTAGGGAGGAAGATGGTGAGTTGCTGATAAAATTGATCATGGAGCTGTTGCCATCTATAGTAATTGTCACCGAGCACTTTCTATGCCAGGCCCTATTCTAAGTACTTCTCATGCCTTACTACCTTATCGTTCACTTCTCATAACACCCTAAGTATCAGTTGCTATCATAATAATTCCAATTTTACAGATAAGAAAACCGAGGCAGAGGAAGGTTAAGAAATTTGTCTATGTTTGTACTGCTAATAGGTATTAATTGAGATTTGAGCATAAGAGATTTGACTGTAGAGCCTGTACGTTTTAACCATTGTACTATCCCACCTCTATTGCAAGTCCTACATCTGTTTTTTTATTTTCTGAATAATGAGTATGCAGATTAGATTTTCTTTCAAGACCCGCTTCACTTTGCTTATATTAAAAACATTAAAAAACAATTATTATGCAGCATTGAAAATTGATTTCAAAAAAGCTTTTTTTAGCACAGAGCCCTCTATAAATGTCTTTCTATCTTATGTATGTAAGATGGAACCCTAGGTAGAAACTTAGGGAATGAAGTACTTATTATAGTACTAAATGCACAAAATAAATACTAAACTACTTGATAAGAGTGGGTGGAAATTACCATACTTAATTGTCTAATTCTATAAAGATTATTTTTTCCTTTTAAAAAATTTAGGTTTAACTCTACTTCTCTTAGAGGTATACTGGGGGATGGGTTGTAAATGGATCAAGACTTGATCAAGAGAGTCTCTGCCCTCAAAGGTGTGGCCAATGATGGCATTTGAAGATGAGTCAGGAGCCAAAGATTAAGAGAGAGGCTCACTCTACTAAGGCAGAGAAGGAAAGCCTAGTAGACCACCAGACTGGAGATCAGAAACTAATATGGAAAGTGAGGGTCCAGTGTCATGGTGGTTACCAGGAAGTGGAAGCCAAGGTTAGGAGGAATTAGCGGGACCGGTCAGTGCTGCTGCCTCTGCTTTCTGGTGAAGGCTGCCACTGAGAGTCGTTTTGGAGAGCTGCCGATTTAAAGGGCAGCTGTAGGTCACGTTGAATGTCTCTGGCTCCATTTGAAAAATACATGAGTGGAAAGAGAACATGGAGTAGAATGGCAATGCCCTCTCCTTTAGTCAGCTGTCGCCATTTTTCCTTCAAAAACTCACTCTTTTCACTGTACTTGTCTTTGATTTTTCTTCTCTCATCATAGTCACTCTCATTAAAGTCAACTAAACTTTCCTTCCCTATACCTCACATGGTAGAAATAAAATTTCTGGCTTTTTCTCAGAGGCAGTTTAATAGCACCCTGCAGATCCAAGCAGGAGACACGGGCTTTTCCAATGTCAGCCAAAAATATATTAATTCAAATGGCATTCAAAAGAAGGTTGTCCTCTGTATTAGTTAAAAGCAAAGGTTTTGCTCAGAAAAACTGGGCTCCAGCTACCTCTGCCACTTACTCATGATGTGTCTACTGCCCTCTCTGTGAGGCTTTGAGCAAGGTTATCTGATCAGCTCATTTCAACTTTGTAAAATTGGTTGCAGAATTGAATTGGAGAATATAAATGAGGATTGTATATAATAGGCACTTAATAAATGGTGGCTATTGTTTTTATTGATATTGTTATCATTAAAATGGTCAATAACAGCAAGGTTCAAACAGTAGGGCAGAAAGAACTTACTTAAAGCACTTCAGGTCCCCTGGGACATAGTGACCACTCACTAAATGGGCATTACTATTAGCATGATCATGTTCTCTTTGCAGAACAGCCTAAGAAGAAGCTTAGAATCTATTCAATAAGGCCGCTTTCATCCTCACGGCATTAAAATTATCTCTCACCCTTATGTTTAACTATATTTCAAGCAAAGAAAATACTGTCTTCACCTTGGCATTAAGTTGTTTTCTAACTTAAAGTATTTGGCCCCTTGTTGGAGTAAAGAGAGAGAAGACATAATGTATAGTGATTGATTTAGGAATCAGTCAGAACCATTAATACCATTTTATCCTCCTATTTTGGGGTTCAAGGACTGGGGACTGGATTCCTTTAGCCTCTCCTAAGGCACACCCGGCTGATGTAAATTTTAGAGTGGTTTGAGAGCAGAAAATATAAAGCTCATGTATCTCAGTAAATTTAGAAAAATAGACTGATTAGCTTTAGGATTAGAATGGGTCAGTGGAATAAAATGCAAATGAAGAATACCTTTGGAAATATAAAAATTATTACATCATAAAAATAAAACTAAGAGATTTATTAATCTGAGCTTAAGATATTCCATAGAGATAATTCAACCAAATTTCTCATTCACTAGTTTATATATTCATTCAACAGACATTTATTTAGTGCTTTCTTCTAAGTGCTTAAAATTTACATCATTTTAATCTCCAACATTGGGTCTTAGAATTGGACTGAAAAAAAAAAAACGCTAATGAAATAAGATGGAATTTTATAGTGTGGAATAATACTCTATTTATGATTTTTTTTTTGTAATTTAGCAAGTTCATTTCTTCTTGTTTTGTGTTCCAATCCCACCTTCCAGCCCCATTCAACCTTTGCTTTTCTCTGTCCCAGGTGATGGTAGGAAATTGTAGGGCAGGAATAGAAGCCAGGGTATTTCTGTTCCCATCCTACATGAAAGACGTTCATGCCCCTTCTTACACTCACCTAGCTCAGGTGCACTTTCTCTCCTTCCTGCTTTAGGCTTAGAGGTGGTCATCCCTTTCCCCTGTTGGTAGTCCATGAGTGCCTCTCTACAGCCTTCGCTGGTTTCCTTACTTCTCCCCACTCCTTTGTAGAGAGTTCTTTATTACATTCTCTTCAAAATCCTATGGTTTTGAGCCTTCTTTCTCCTGTCAGGACATCAACTGATAGATACATGTAGCTATGTAGTCAAATAACCCCACCTGTAGAGTCAAGAATTTGTTAGCAATGTAACAAAAATGACAATTAAAAACTACCTAAAACAGTTTTAATATTTCAAAAGAGATACTTTTACTACTGAGAATCTTGAGGTGAAACTACTTAACTATTGTTCTAATTCATATTAATATACACATTTCTAGGGATGTATAGATAAGGCATTGATCATCAGTGACTTAGGCAGTGAATTTGCTTGCTAGCTTTTATTGCCTTGAGATTTTTTAAGCTTGCATGTTGTTTTGTGTATGTGAGCCCCACATGCCCAGATATATCTGGGAAGGAACAGTGAGGCTTTTTCCATAAGAGATTGCTTTACTCCTCCTACCCCTTGCCTCATGATTTCTCTTGATTATACAGAATAGTGACAAGAAACCAGAAAAAAAAAAAAAAAACAACCATTATGTTTTACAGTGTTAAAGAAAACTAAATATGGTCTGTGAAGGACTGCCTACTTCTATAGTTGAGTCTTTGTGGATGAACTGTAACCTAGCTTAATGGCAAAACTGAAAACCTAACCTAGTGGTATGCAGCTGTAACAATAGCTGAGTGTTGGCCAATCCCAGCTGCCATTCTTCAGCCACTCATAGACTGCTGAATGTTCAAACTGCCTTCAAATAAGGCAAATGCCAAGTTGTAACCAATCTTATTGTTTCTGTATTTCACTTCCGATTCCTATGTCACTTTACCTTTTTCTGTCTATAAATTTCTTCTGACCCATGAGGAATCCCTGGAGTCGCTGTGAATCTGCTGTGATTCTGGGGGCCGCCCAATTTGTGAACTGTTCATTGCTCAGTGAAATTCCTTTAAATTTAATACAGCTAAAGTTTTTTCTTTTATCAGTAGTTTAATGGGAAAATCAAAAGGAAGAGACAGGAGACAGGCAATCTGCTGTCCTTTTCCCATATGGGTGACAATACAATTGAAGAATAAGTACTAATTAGCTAAATGAGAAGCTCAAGCTGTGATTGTTGAGGAGTTTAATTTTAGGGCAAACTGAGATGCTTTCCCAATCCTATAGAGGTAGAAACAGAGAGATACTCAGAATGCCTTACCTGCGAAATCTGACCAATAAAACCCTCATATGTCCCAGAGGGAACATCAACGAAATTATTTAGAGGGAATGCTAAGAAAAATACGAACTGAGAATTAAGTAATTTGATGGTTTCATACATATCTTGCTGTGAAAACCAAAGTAAAAATATTGTTCTGAAATATTCTTTGATTATATTAAGAGCAAGTTATAGAAGTATATGTTAGATTTAGATTTGTTAAATAACACATAACCTCTATAGAATCTACTATACATCTATATTGCTATGGGTTGAAGAGTGGAATAATTTATTTCTGCCTGGATAAGAAATAAATGGCTGTATTGAAAGTAAGATGAAGAGTATCACAGTATTTTCCTATTCTGCTAGATTAGTAAACACATATAAAAGAAAAATGACTATGTTTGCTTTTAGGATCGTGGCTAAAGACTGAATGTTTTTGTCTTCCCAAAATTCATATGTTGAAACCTAATCCCTAATGTTAGGGCATTTGGAAGTGGAGCCTTTAGGAGTTGATTAGTCATGAGGGCTCTGCCTTTGTAAAAGAGGGCTCTGCATTTGTAAAAGAGACTCTCAGAGGGCTCCCTTGACATTGCCTTCTGTGAACCAAGAAGTGACCCTTACCAGCCAAGGAATCTGTTGGTACCTTCCTCTTGGACTTCTCAGCCTCCAGAACTGAGAAATAAATTGTGGTTGCTTATAAGCTACCTAATCTATGGTATTTTCATTATGGCAGTCTAAATAAAGAAGACAATCATGATTTGCTAATCTAATAATGTGTAGTCCATTTCTTTTCTGGAATCTGACATATAAAACCTACACTTGGTTCCCATACATTTTTTCTTAAAAGAAAATCAGGAATATTAACTTTACCTCCAGTCTTCTGATTTCACATTCATTACTTGGTGTCATTAAAAAACTAACAGAGTATAAATGATATAGTGTTTCTTGGTAACCTGGGTTATAATTTGACTATGTCAGGAGACAAACATTTCAACATTATATGCTATTCTAAGCAACTCACTTATCTTGAGATTCAGTTCTCTTTCCACCAGCATGGCATCCAGCTTTTTGTGATCTGAGCCCCTTTCTTCTGGGCATTGAAGCATAAACAAGACAAAAAAAAAAAAAGGTGATTAGTTGAACGTTCCTTTTTTCCTGTTGATTTTTTTTTTCTTTATGACTAGTTCCTTGGTGTTCAATTACCTCTTATGAATACAAAAGACCTAACTTTTAGAAATAAGATTTTAGCTTCTTTTCTTAATCTGCCTTCCTACAAAGTAATTTGGATAGAGACAAGATTGTCTGTATAATTTTGGGGCATTTGTGTTGAAAGCTTCTAAGTATCACCTTTTGAGGCAGTTAATTCTTATAACAAAAATGTGTTCTACCTTGATAGAAAGCTTTCTGACAAGGCTGGCCTGGGATATTTTAATACATAGAAGCCCTGATGCTAATATGTGCACAGATTTTCTGAACCAAACATAGTCTTAGTTGACATCATGGTATTAGGAGATCAATATGATAGAACTGGCAGTGATTCTGAAAGGGATTTTTACATTGAAAATCTCATTTGGAAAAATTGCCTCCTACTGGTTACAGTAATAGGAGTACTATAAATACATTAATAAATTCTTGGAACTTCTTGGTTCCACTTATGTATAATTATAATCTTCAAGTGCTAACTAGGCTTCTGGTAAAGCCCAGGGGGATGTTTTACTTACATTTCGCATCAAGGGAAAAGTACACTTGATTATTTAATTGTCAACGCTTCTTTTTTCCTTTCTTAAAGAAGGTATTTTGGATTCAGGTAAGAGTCATCATTTCTACCTTAAATTTACTCTGACTTCAATATTTTCCCTGATCTGATAATACACATAACTGGGACAGTGAAAGTAAAATGAGGCTCTTTACAATTGTATGAGTTCCCTCAGGAAGTTAAAACACATGCCTAACATTCTGCTGGGAACTCTTTAAAGAGAGCTTTTTCCTCTTTAAATACGTATTGATATATACAACAACAGGATAGCACAATAGGTAGACAACAAAAGGCTCAAATAAATACCAGAAAGAAAATAAAACAGAAGTAAAATTTTGAAACTAGACATAAGAAACAATTTCAGATAAAATTAGAATCAATATATTATTATTTAATAAATGACTTTATTAGAAACCAAAGGAAACTTTCACTCTGATATAAAGATCAATATAAAATGAAGATTAGACAAAATAAAATTGTTGCTTATGTATGACTTCTGTGAAAAAAAATTGTAAAAGCACAAATCTCTTTTGATGACCACACAGGACATATACCACAATTTCTTCATTTTATAAACGATAACATTGCATATAATAGGCATCAAGTAACTATATTTATTTCCAAGATAATACCAGTAACATACAAGTTTTTTTTTAATGGTTATATCTTTGTTTTATTTTATATCGAAGAATTATTTTTTTAAAAGAGATCCACAAGTACAGTTACTGCATTAGGAGTACTTTGAAATTTATCAATAACGGTACGCTCAAATTCTTACTATATGTCTTAATACATTGAGCATAGTTCTATCCATACAGGTCTGAACTCTCCTTCAAAAAAAAAAAGAAAAAGAAACTTTTTTATATAATCTAATTATAAACCTAATAATCTGTAAAATTTTATACCAAGTTTCAATTCAAGCTATGTTTGATTCTAGGGAAAAAATAGTTTCATATGTTGCCCATTTTTAAAAACTAGAACAAGAGGCATGAGAGGGTTAAATCAATTTCTAAGAGTTTTAACTTATTTTAGGACTTGCTTCTCATTGTAATATTCCATGGAGACTAGTTCCTTAGACTGGAAGCTTGTATAGACAGAAGCTGTGTGTGTTTGGCTCAATGGTATATATACAATACGAAGCAGCTCAGTAGCTATTTGTAGACTATTCATGTGAAACTCACAGCTACCATGGAATGACCTCTGTTTCATTCTTGCCAATTAACCAGTATAGGATAACTGTTTTTTTTTTTTTTCCTGCAGTGTTCAATAACCTTTTATAGCTCTTTGATTTCACAGAATAATAGAATTTTATGACTTGGAGAAAACTTTAGGATTATATGCTCAGTTCCCGTGTAACTAAATGTCTCGTTCCCAGGCAAAATAATTTTATTGTGGATCCCAGGTTATTCTTACTTTTCAAAAGTTTGTATTATTACCAGAGTGAGAGTAATTGAAAATAAGTTTTTGATTGATGTCATATCAATTCTAAACAGTTTGGAAAGGAGCTGTGTCCTAGTTTCACTTTTTATTTCCTACATATTTTGGAATATAGGTTTTAAAGTTACATGTCATCCAGTTCGGAGGTGTAAAATCCAGGAAATTGCCATATGAATGTCAATAACACGAACTAGACACTTTTAACTAGTTATTGTTCCAAACAATATTAATATTAATTTAGTGATTACCAAGCATGTGCTTTTAATTGGTTAGTATTTCCTCAAACACGGTCAACCCTTCATACACACTATTTCTACAATCTGCCTAGCATCTAAAATATTTGTTACAATGTTCATTAGATAGTCTCATTTTAAATTTCAAATATAAAGTTACCATAACAATATATTTGGAACAAATAGGCTATAAATAGAAATAATCATAATATTAAATATGAAAGCAAAACACTGTCAGTTGTACTTTAGCTACATTCTGCCCTGTATATTCTGGATAAGGATCCAGAAGTGAGTACTAATTATTGAGATGATGTAAGATATTTCCTTTACTGTTCTTTTCTTCAGTTATCCCAGCAATAAACTGTAGAAAACAAATTTATAATTCAGATAATTTTAGTAAAAATTAAATGAGCTCAAGATGTCAATTTTTCTCAAATTGATCTACAGATTCTATTTTTTTTTTTTTTAGCCAAAATCCCCACAGGTTTTTTCTTTTGATAAAGCTGACAATCGAATTTTAAAGTTTATATGAGAATGCAAGGCAGTTTTGAAGAAGCTGAACAGATTTGGGAGGTTTTCACTGAATAATATAAAGTTATATATCCATAAGACATTGGTATATTGGAGCAATAGTAGACAAACTGATCAATGCAACAAAATGCTGTTCCAGAAACAAACTCACATATATTCAGTTACCTGAAATATAATGAAAAAATGGCAGTACAGTATAGTGATAAAGAAATGATCTCATTCAGTAGTACTTCCTAAACTGAATATCTATTTGGGAAATAACATGTATCTTGACCCCTACTGTACATTTTACATAAAAATTCAATTCCAGGTGAATTAATGATATAAATGTGAAAGGGAAACAAAGCTTACAGAAGACCATCTATCTTCATGACCTTGTCAAAGGAAAAGGTTTCTTAGTCAGAAAACAAAAAGTATTAACTAGATATTTTTAAATATTTAAATGTAATTATATTGAAATTAAGAATTTCTGGTTACTAAAAGACACTACTCATAAAGTCTAAAGGCCACACACAGAGAAAAATATTCATGATATATTTATCTGACAAAGGAATAGTATTCATGACTTTTCTTTTAAATTGTACTTTAGGTTCTGGGGTACATGTGCAGATCATGCAGAATTGTTGCATAGGTACGTACATGGCAATATGGTTTGTTGCCTCCATCCCTCCGTCACCTATATCTGGCATTTCTCCCCATGTTATCCCTCCCCAACTTCCCCATCCCCCCCGCTGTGACTCCCCTGCCCCTCACAAAAGACCCCAGTGTGTGATGCTCGTTTCCCTGTGTCCATGTGTTCTCATTGTTCAACACCCACCTATGAATGAGAACATGTGGTGTTTGATTTTCTGTTCTTGTGTCAGTTTGCTGAGAATGATGGTTTCCAGATTCATCCATGTCCCTACAAAGGACACAAACTCATCCTTTTTTATGACTGCATACTATTCCATGGTGTATTGTGCCATGTTTTCTTTGACCAGTCTATCATTGATGGGCATTTGGGTTGGTTCCAGGTCTTTGCTATTGTAAACATTGCCACAATGAACATACATGTGCATGTGTCTTTATAATAGAACAATTTATAATCCTTTGGGTATGTACCCAGTAATAGGATTGCTGGGTCAAATGGAATTTCTATTTCTAGGTCTTTGACATTTTTTAAAACTCTCTCAAACAAATAATCACTTGCAAGTTTGACAACCTAATGGAAAACTGGCCAAAAAGACTTGAGCCCTTCTCAAAAGAGAATGTTCAAAAGGCCAGTAAACTTATGAAGAGGTGTTTAACTTCATGAGTTATCAGGGAAAAGAAAATTAAAACACATATCATGGAAGATGATGTGTTTGTAATAGGAATGCATTACAAAGAATTAATATACCACACGTGTGTGGTATATAGTTATATGGTATATAGTTTAATAGAACTAAAACTATACTATGTTATAGTTCACAATTTTTGGAAGACTGAAAAAAGAAATAGGAAAAGGGAATCCATTTTGCTGACATGGATCACAAGAAAGACACAGTTCCCTAGGCAATCCAGTTTATGGACCAGTTATATGGTATATAGCTTAATAGAACTAAAATGATGCTATGTTATTGTTTACAATTTTTTAAAAGCTGAAAAAAGAAATAGGAAAAGAGAATTCATTTTGCTGACATGTATCACAAGGAAGACATGGTTCCCTAGGCAATCTAGTTTTCCAGTGTGGCTACAGAAGTCATTCTTGGAATCTCAGCCTAGAGTATGTTGCATGTTTCTTCAGCTCTTCAGGAATTACTAAAAGAAAAAAACCTGGAAAATACCAAGTATAAGGAGGATATGGAGCAACTGGAATGCTCATAAACTATAAGCAGAAATGTAAATTGGTGTAACCGCTTTAGAAAACTCTTCTCCTAAAGTTGATCATATATATACCTATGACCCAATATATTAGTCAAGGTTCTCCAGAGAAACAGATCCAGTGGATAAGTGTAGGTATAGATATTGATGGATATATTGAAATATATTTATTTTGAAGGATTGGCTCATGTGATTATGGAGGCTGAGAAGTCTCACAGTCTGCCATCTGCAAGCCGAAGGCCCAGGAAAGCCAATTGGATTGTTCCAGTTCAAATCCAAAGGCCTGATCCAGGGGAACTGATGGTGTAGGTCCCAGTCTGAGTTTGAAGGCCTGAGAACTAGGTCCAATGGTGTAAGTCTAGATCTGAATTCAAATGCTCAAGAACAAAGATTGATTTCTCAATCCTGTTTGGTAAGCCATTTCTCCTGGGCTCTTGGAGAGATCAGAACTTTGATTTGCTTTGACAAGTGTGTATGGCAATACCTGTTTGGCACTGCCCTTGCTAGAACACCACCAGTTGGTTCATCTGTGTTAAAATGGCAGGTGGAAGAACTAAAGCAGGTCAGAAAAAGGACCAAATTCATGAGAAAGATTTAAACTTGTGGAGATGCTTTAGTTACTGGCACCAAGTTAGAGAGTTGGTGTTACTATTACAAGGGAGAAGTAGGGCTTGTGAATGGGCACGACTGTGGATAAAAGTTAGTTGTATAAGATTCTGTGATTTCCCTTAGTTCTTTATTTGCCTCTCAGTCACAGCATTTCTTACATTTTAATTTCTACCATTCCCTGATCCTGGCTCCATCTTCTTCATTCTCCCATTATAGTAGTATACTGCTGGCCAGCACTACTATTCACTTTCTCTATACCAGGGACTGTATTAAGCAATTTTTATGCACTGCCTCATTTAATACTCACAACATCCCTATATGACTTACATCACTGTCTACATTTCACTAATCAGGGGAACTGAGGCCTAGAGAGGTTAAGTAAATTTTCTAGAAGTCAGCCAGTCTGTTGTTGCCAGATCAGCAACATGGGGACTCTGCCTCTGACACTGAACTCTACTGTCTAGGGCATGACCTTCACCCTTCCATCTTGTAGCCCCTGTCAGTTTTCCTCACCAGGAAAAGAAACAGCTGTTATATATGATTCCATATTCTATGAAGGAGACAGTAAAATAATCCCATGAGTGGCAATAGATCTAAAATCTATTTACTGATGGGGATATCAGGTCCTTCTTTGGGAACTGTGAGAAAGAGAGTAAAGGATGCCCTCCTGTTGTTTCCTAATATCTGGTAGGAACATTCTAGACTGGACGGAGGAAGGAAGCAGTTATTGGAAATTGAGTTAGGAAGGAGTTGAGGACAAGCAGAAGAAACCTGGATTTTGTATTCTCCTTCCTACTTAATTGGTAGCTCCTATGATTTCAAGGTCTATTATAAGCTGTAATTTCCATCACACAGATACAATGTGTGTCTGACAGATGTGAGGTCAGAAAAGGCTCATTTCACTACTCAGGAAGTCTCAGTAAAACCACCGGGACAATTCTAAATCTCTGCCTCTGAGACATCCTTCTGGACTCCTTGATTATATTGCTACTACCTTCCATTAAATAAATTCCTCCAAGAAAGGGAGACCTGCTGAGTAAATGAAAGAGTTTGGCACTGGTCTCTTTCCACTGAGGGAAGGATATGGCAAATCTGTAACATATAGTGGGGTCAGATCTTGGTGAAAAGGAAAAACCAGGCAATGCTGCTGGGGTTTCCTATGGCGTTCAAACTTGTATAGGATATCTCTTGTACCTTGACTCTAATCCTCTTGGCTCAATCTTTATTTCTGGGCATTGCTGCAGCAGTGAATTTTCACAGATGTAACCCGATAGCACTATATATCTCTCATTTTCGGCCTGGGGATTCTTGGATGCAGTAGTGTGGGGTGGATTTGAGTACTTATTAACACTGCATGTGGCCCATTTTGACTAATGGTGGAAAAAATCTGGTCCCTTCTCTCCCTGAAGTAGAGGTTTTGAGGCACATTCTCTAAGACTCCTCAGAAGGCCTTGGCTGTATTGAGTTCCAGTTGTCCACTACAGAGATCAGCATAGCATATTAACAGTGAATTGGCTTTCCTTCTCTGTTTCACTCTCTCTAGTCCTTCCATCCTGTTCTCTTGTCTTGCTTGCTCTAGAGACTATCTGCACAAAAGCACTTGTCTCAGATTCTGCTTTCTGGGAGGGGGTGGATGACGAAGGTAGGGAGGTTGTAGTGAGTTTCAGGCAAACACAGAACATAAGTAGAATGGAAAATTGGAAAGAAGGAAGTGTGAATAAGACAAAAAAGGTTGTCAACAGGCCAGATTACAATAACTTTAGTTTAAACATCTAATTGCCTTTTGTGTGAGATTCTAGAATTATGCAGTATCTCATTCTGTAAGATGGAATGAGTGTTCCACTAGGTCTGACAAAACAACTGGTTTTGGTAAGGTAGAAACAAGAAGAAAGAACAGTGAAAACAATGGATTGGTCGACATCAGGTTACTACACGGCTCTTTTGTTGTAAAGGTTGGAGCAGAAGGGACTTCCTCATTATCTCAGGTAGACTGGGTTCTTACTGATTGGTGAAATCCGTTTTAAGGAAAAACTGGTTAGTTTGGGGATTTCCCTGCTTCCTTAAAGTTTCAGTTCGATTATGTGACATTTATCATGAGGGGCTCCATTTTGGTTTGGTCTGGTCTGCCAGGGCCTAGGACAAGAGACTGGTCTAAAATAATGCCTTTCCACAAATTTTGTTTGTGTATACATATATATATATATATATATATATATATATATATTTATCTTATCTTAAAATACATTCAAAAAAGGATTGCAGACAGTTAATGATAATGGGATTGATGTAGTAAACCACAAAGCATTAAACACAATAAAAAAGGCAAAACTGCTTTGTAAATGAAAAGACATTTACATCAAATCTCCATGTCCTGCTGCCTTAGTACAGCAACTGAATGAAACCTTTACATCTGAGTTCCTTAGTAGTTGGAGCAACAGTGAAAACACACACATTTCAGTATTCAGTTGTTAAGAGCAAACCGACTAATCAGAAGTAAACACTTTCTGGATTTTTAAGCAGTGGGAGTTTATTACATTTCAGGTTATTAAGGATGGAATAAATAATGGGAGATTTCCATTTCATGAAGGAGGTCCTGCGCCAATATTACCAGATGAAAAATGGTAAGAAGTTTCATCTTCTGGTTCTTTTTGTTATAATTGTAGATGGAGTTTTGTGTCAAAAATTGGAAATTGTATCACCATGGTTTTTTTTTTATAGTTGGCACATGGGATAATGTAATGAACAACATATTTAATAGCAGAGCTATACAAATTACAGGGGCATTCTCTGGGGGCTGCTTCATCTGTTAGCTCTTCATCAGTGCCAGAGGTATAACATCTAAAATGCTAGAACTTTTGTAAAAAAGATGGCTCTGGGCTGCTTAAAATGTATAAAAATGTGCTCAAATGCCAAATGATTGAACCACCAAAATTCATTATTTGAAAAACAAGTCAGAGATCAACACTTAACCAAACTATAGTAGAATTAGAATGTAATCCTAATAATGGTAAATTTTGAGCAAAACTGCAATCCTGATGAACATTGAGTAAAATAAGATAGTTCCATATTGCAATCCCAGATAATAAAATAAATTAACATGTTAAACAACATTTCTTCATTATGCAAGTATGACAACTTTATTGCAAATGTCCACACTCCCTTCTGTACTTATGACAGATGTTCCTATTGGCATTTTTCCCTGTTATTTGAAAGCAGCCTCTGAACTTCTAAACATAGTGCTCCAGATATTGAAAAGAATAAGATACTGCAGGTGAGTTGAATATTATTGGTTATTATTTGTATGTTTTAACCCTCTAGATGAGAAAATGTGGCAGGCAAAAAATAATTTCTTCTCATTCATATGAAACAGACCACAGATCTCACAGTGTCTTCAGGGTGCTCCTGGGATACAGGATAAAATTTGTTCACTGTCTTCAATACAGAGAACAAATAAGTGTGAAAATGGAATGAGATTTACAACCTAAGATATCTAACAATCACAATGCGGTAAGTTTTTTCATCTGACTTAAAAAAGTGCTGATCTGAGGTGGATAAATTTCTTTACCTAAATGAATAACTTTCCAGGAAAGATAAGGCCTGCAATAGATATAAATGTCCATTAGGTATTATAATAGCTATTATTTCTTTAATAAAAAGAAGGCAGCAGCATGATAAAACATACCTTCCACTTGGAAGAACATTTCCAAAGATCCCCCACGCCACTGGCTCACAACTCTCTCCACCATCTCAGCTACAGGTCAGTGTGGAACAGGTACTTAGAATTACTGCAAATATGATTGGCAAAGGGAAAACCACATCTTCAATTGTAACAAAAATAACCAGAAGATGAAACTCTTCCTAGATCATCTCACATTTTTCATCCGATAATATTGGCCAGGACCTTCTCCATGAAACACAAATCTCATATGTTATTCATTTCCCATCTTAATTCCTGAAATGTCATGAGCTGCTACTGCTTGAAGAAGCAGCTCTGATTGTTGTCATGGGTGAGATGTACAAAGGAAAATATATATTCTATTATAGATTTTAAATGGAATCCTCTCCATCTTTAATATGAGTAGATTAAGAAAATGTTTAGAAAGTGACTAATAGTAATAGCAGAGAACATTAGTTTAAAATAATGTATGAAACTTCTTTGGAATAAGTAATGCTAAAACCAAATATTGATTTATTAAATGTCTAGTGCTACCTATCCTTTATGTTTTATAGCTGTTACATAATCATACATAGCTAGAAAAATATAACAAAAGTAAACTCAACTGCATTTTAGGTCAATAGAGGTGAAATAAAGAGAAATATTAGGTTGGTGTAAAAGTAATTGCGGTTTTTGCCATTACTTTCAGTGGCAAAAGCCTCAGTTGCTTTTGCACCAACCTAATAACATAATCGTGTAGTTAAAGAATTACTAACTTAGATCACTATATACAGAGGTCTTTTGTCATGAATAGCATATGAAAGTATTATTGTTTCAATAGCCCTCATCTGTTAGTCTAGTAATACTATATTTAATGCCTAAATTTCTTTCTGGTCATGGATAATTTTCAGGGAGATTAATTCCAGGTTACTGTTGTGTTGATTTCTTTAAAAAAGGAAGTAAATGTCACAAGCATAAAGAGAATCTCAGTTACTTCATGCGTGACAATGAAAGACATTATTTAGAGAAGTGTAATTCAGTGTGAATTATTTAGCACTTATAGTCATAAGCTGTTAGCAGTAGAAGGAACCTCAGGGATTTCCTAGTTCAAAGGTTTTCAAAGGGCAATCTTTGGATTCCTGGAGCTCCTCAGTTGGGCCAGGGTCTTGCCCACTCACCTCGTTACTTGGTTAGACCAGCTATATATACATATATATAGCTATATAATATATATATAATATATATATAAATATATATATATTATATATATAATATTGGTTATATTAACTTTGCATATTTTTTCTTTTAGAAGTTTGTCATTTAGTTTATAAAATATCATCACACAGAACAGGATACATAAAATTTAAAATATATATATATATAGCTAATATATAATATATATATAAAATATATATATAAAATATATATATTATATATCATATATATAAAATATATAAAATATATATATTATATCATATATTATATATATACATATATATATATGTGTATATATATATAAGTTCTGGGATATATGTGCAGAATGTACAGGTTTCTTACATAGTTATCCATGTGCCATGGTGATTTGCTGCACCTATCAACCCATCATCTGGGTTTGAAGCCATACATGCGTTAGGTATTTGTCCTAATGCTCTTCCTCCCCTTGCCTCCCACCCCGACAGGCCCTAGTGTGTGTTGTGCCCCTACTTGTGTCCATGTGTTCTCATCGTTCAACTCCCACTTATGAGTGAGAACATGCTAAACCAGTTATATTTTTAACTGCTTTATGTAATGGTATGACTTATAAGGTAATTTGAAAAAAAAAACAATTCTGCTACTAAAAAATAGGCAAATAGTCCCTTTATCCCCCATTTTACCTATAATAATTATAGGATTCCTAAGAAATAAAAAGATTTCACCATGAAGACGCTGTTTTGGTAGTAGAGTCAGGTGCTAATGAAGTGTGACATTTTTATCTGCACATGATTTAAGAAAACAGCATCTGTTCAAGTGTGTTTATAGGTTTTTAAGTTTTAAAGCTCCATTAAAGAAAAAGAAATGGGTGAAAATTCAAAGTTTATGTCAAGTTTTTATGTATGAATATTAGTTGTTTCAGAAGTCAGAAATACTGGGCTATTTTTTTTTAGTGCATTTTAGGTTTTGGGGTACATGTGAAGAACATGCAAGATTGTTGCATAGGTACACCCATGGCAGTGTGATTTGCCGCCTTCTTCCAATACTGGGCTATTTTGATCAATCTGATTAGACCAGCAAGTTTGAAAAAAAAAAATGAATGAGGAATAAAAGGAAAAAAGGAACAGGGAGAGAGGAAGGAAGAAAAAATAAAGGAAGGAAGCAATCAAGAGAGAGAGAAATTAAGAAGGAAAAGATTTTTAAAAGATAACTTTTTTTTTTTGCAATATAGCTACATTTGAGGCTGATAGCTCCAAATCTATTTTTATCTTAGATAATTAAAATATTAAATTTCCTTTTACCTAATACCATGCAGAAAATGAACATTTGATAACTACTTTTAAATGGGTTGTGATTCTTCTACTTTTAAATTTTATGTATCCTGTTCTATGTGTGTGATGATATTTTATAAACTAAATGACAAACTTCTAAAAGAAAAAATATGCAAAGTTAATATAACCAATATAATTTTTAAAATGTTCCACATTGGACAGTCTCAACAGAGAGAATATATCTTAAGCAAAAGTAAAAACGTAACTTAAAATTAAGAATTTCAAGATATTTATGCATTAAGATTTCCAGTCTTTATGAAAAGGTGAGAGATGCTAAAAACTGCTCTACAAATCAAATAGCCTAATTTGTTCATATTATAATTCCTTTTATACTGCATTGATATTATAGAGTTTCTTTACTTGTCTCTCCACCGCGACTGTAAGTTCCTTAAGGTAAGTGTATCTTACTCCTTAGTCATTTGTTTTCTATACCTCATAACTATCATACGCATGTTGTGTATGTGTTATTAATATTTATTTGGTGAATGAATGCATGAATGAATAAACGAATGACTCTGCACAATGAGATTCTGGTTTACTTGTACTTTATGGTATCTCTTTAAAAGTCTGTGTTGTTTAGACTTTTCTCACTTCAAAGTAACTTGGTAACCAAAATAGAATTATATGTGCAGATTTCTTCCCTATTCTCTACACTACTTTAGTGACTTAAAGACACTAGTGGAAATGAAATTCACACTTTTCTAAATCATTTATAATAGCACAGAGGTATAGAATTCTAGTCCAAACAAGTATAGATGGGTAACATGCTTAAGCAGTTTTACTTTCAATTATAAAACGAAATACATAGATATAAGCACACAGGTACATAGACACATATATGAGAATAAGTCTTGTACTTCCTCTTTTTAAGTTCACAACAGATTATTTACTTATACAAATAATAGATATTATTTAATGAGCATATACTATATGCCACATTCTATGTAAGCATTGACATATATTGCTTGATCTTTACAACATTTTTATGAAATAGGATCCACTATTATTCCCACTTATAGTTGAGGAAATCAAAGTTTAGAGAGGTTAAGTAGTCATATATTGCTTTTACATTGAAAGGCTTGCTTTCAAACCCAGGTGTATCTAATCTTGCACAGTTTTGCACATCACCTAAGCATATATCAGAGTCTGGTCCAGAGCAGCAAAGAAGGAAGGTCTTAAAATGTCTGAAGGTGTTTGGAAATGCCTCACTTCAAAACAGATTTACAAATCCAACAATTTTTTGCTTTCTCCTGTTTGACTTCAGTGATTTTCTAACATCAGAGAAAAAAAAATATTCATGTGCATTTAAAAAATCTCCAGTTGGCATTTCAACCAAAGCCAGGATAAACTGGTGGTCCTCTTCCCACACATGCACGCTTTAGATAGCAGCCCTCTCAGTTTTTTTTTTTTTTTTTTTTTTTTTTTTTTTTTTTTTTTTTTTTTTTTTTTTTTTTTTTTTTGTAGATAGCTCAGTTTAGTTTCATTTGAAACAGAGTCATCTCTTTTGTTAATTTACAAATTTAAAAGATCAGTGAAGTGTGAGAGTGAAATGGATATAAAAATACAAGAACATATGCAGAGGGTGCTGAGAAGAGGCAGACAATACAGTGTTTCTCAGCATGAGGGCTGCTCTGCTGCATTACTACTTGGGACATCTGTGCCTGCACCAAGCTGTCTCAGAGACAGGCTTCCAGCCAAACCATCATGCAGACTTTGTCCTCCACACAGTCATGGCAATTTTGCTACTCAGAAGCACCTGCCTGCAAATACAATTTGCTCACTGATGCTGCAAGGAGCATGAGAATTATGCACTGTCTCCATCTAATAACACCTTTGCAGTCTCTCTACAGCAGGGGCTCTGCACAGATCTTTTAATCTTCTCACGCTCTGCAGGAAGTAAGAACTATGATTTCTCTTCCCCTCACAAATTAAATTGTATTACCAGGTAGCAATGGGGCAGTGCCAGCTGAATGAAATTGATAGCAAATGCAGACAGAAGAATTTCAATGTCCTCAGCTGACTTCAAGGGAGAGAGATTTTATTTCAAAAGCAATAAGTCAATGAGTCATGATCCCCAGTGCTGTGCAAGCAGTCTGGTCTTGCTCACTAAATCTACAGCTAGGGATGGTATGGGACAGACATCACCTGCTATCAGCCAACTTAACTGAGGTGGCTCTATCAGCAGTCAAGCCTCATCACCCTTGTCCTTTTGCAAACCTGTACAGTTGCTGTCCTCCTGCTTTTTGGATTGAACTTATGCTTCAATAAATAGCTGCCTTAAAACGGGGTGTTGCCTTCACTTATTTAAATATTCTTAAGCATAGCCAGTAGGGATGGCTTTTAGATTACTAAATTCAAGCTCATCAGGAAGGTACATAGTGATATATCCATGAGGCATATTGTGAGAAATGTTTTCTAATTGTAGGAATCCTGCTGCTTATTCCTGACAAGAAGATGTTATAAAAGGTTGAATAATATCTTTGGAATTCATAAATTATGAATGCAGTCTTCTGCCTGCCATGGATGCCCTGGTATGTACATTGCTTATAGCCTTTCAAATGCCATAGCTAATGTATGCATTACCAGTGTCATCACCACTATTTCAATTTATAAAGGATACTAAGATAACTTTCCCCAAAATACATTCCTTGGAACACTAATACTGCATAATAGGGTTCGATGGAAACATCAGATCAAGAAATGTTCCTGTGAATTGGTAGGAGTAAGATAAGCTCTATCTTTTGCATTTTTCAAAATTATTTAATTAGAAACTTACTTTTCTCAAAATATCTTGAGGGATAAAAACCCATTAGAATCGCCATCTGAGGAAAGAATGTGAAAACAAAGTGCAGCATAATTGTTACTATCCAAATATTCATGACGGGGCATAGGGATAGGAGCAGCACAACCTGTTCCGTATTTGAGTATTACCTTTTCTCCTCAGATTAAGACCCAGTATATTAATTTCCATCAAGTTTTCTTTATATCGTAATAGATATATAGTAAAAATAGCAAAGGCTATGTCTGTATTGTTCACTCTTGGATTCCCAGAACAAGGCACGTGCTAGGTGCTTAGTAGGTAAATGCTTGTTGGATAAATGAATGAATAAATAGATGAAAGAATGGCTGAGTCTGCACATGGCTCTTGATGAATATGGTTACTTAAGATATTGCACTCTTTTCAAAAGCAAGTGGGCAGTATTAGAACAGATGTTTCTAAGCCACCACATTGGCACTGCTCTCTTCTCTACAACTTGTAAATAATAAAATCACATGCACATTTCAAAATGTCAGCCTCTGTTGCTGGCTGTGTTGTTGCCTTGGCAACACAGGCTATGACATTATAAGCTATGGTCTCTGCCATGCAGCTATTTGAGAGTTACCTTGCAGAGTTCCACAATGAGATATTGTTATTATGGATCTCTAACCACCCCTGGTCTGAACATTGATGTGTGTGTGCCTGTGAGAAGGAAGTTCACCTTATGTTAATTTTCTTTATTATTTGAGCCTAGTATTCCAGTTGCTAAATAATTATTTTATTCTCCTTCATTTGCTTCAGTTATGCTTATAGTGGATAGCATACTGTTTATGAAAATATACTCAAGTGCTGATGATCCAGCTTTGAGATTTTACAGACCAGAAGAACTCATTAAACAGAGGAACAGGTCTATGCTTGCCTACTTTTATTATTGCTGAGTAAAGGCAAAAAACAAAAATAGTTACCCAGTATCCTAGTTTTATTAAAGAGTAGGCATTTTGTTTCCCCCAAAATAAGAAGCAGCAATAAATAAGGGCAGCCTTGAATTTGAAGAGCCCTATAAAATATCAATCACATTGTCTTTATTCAATTTATTAGACTGTTGAAAATTTTCCCCTGGACAGAACTTATTCTGCAAACACCAACGTGAAAACCTCTTTTAACAAGGATAGTAGGAGAATAAAGGTGACTATGAAATGTAAGAAGCATTATTCTGGATGAAGCCAATGTTCTGTACATCCTAGAATTCTGTCCTGTTTGTGGCAACAGGGAACACAGAACAAGGCTCAGCTCACTATGTCAATCCCCAGAGTGCATGTGTTCAAGCTCGGGCATTAACTTTCTCCACTGTCCTCTAGCAGTCAGCCTACCTCTAAACTCTCTCTCTTGCTTATTCCTGACAAGAATAATATACAAGGAATATACAAGGAGTAAGGAGTATACAGCCTCACTTCTCTCTTGAGAAAACTGAGGCCACACATCTCGTGATTCCATATGTACCCGTTATCTAAATCTCTACTTATTCCCTCCAGGCTTGGACCTTCTATTGTATCCACTTGTTTGAATTTTCTGACTTTTGGCTGATACCTGTGTTTTAGCCTTCACTTTGCTCCACAGTAAATTACTAAATTTGGTTTGTTTTGGTCCATATTAGCTGTTCATGTAATTACTATGACCCTGAAAGAAGATGTTAACTCCATCACATTTCTCACTGTGGTTCTCAGGCAGGGTCTCCCTGTGGAAAATTCACCCAATTGTGTGCCCTCTCTGTGCCAGCTTCTCAGCTTACCAGCGATGGGATAAATTGGGTTAGACAAGTTCTTGTGGGCCTGGATTTTATGTGGGAGGGGTCAGAGATGTGCTGTGTTTTCCAATCTAGCCATTTCCAGGGAGGCTTGAATGAAGCATAAGCCATGATCTCCACCAGGCTGCCTGTTCTTTGTGTATATACAGCACTGCCCAGAATCTTGGGGAGTCAGAGTTAAGCGTCAGGATAAGGATATAAACCCCATTCCCAACCCTAACAATTTCCATTCCCCAACTCTATTACTTTACATATATACCCACTGCAATCTGTCTTTACCACCTACAGGACACCCCAACCACTCTGGCAAAATTCATCAGTGTCTTCTTTTTTTTTTTCTTTTTTTGAGACGGAGTATTGCTCTTGTTACCCAGGCTGGAGTGCAATGGCGCGATCTCGGTTCACCGCAACCTCCACCTCCTGGGTTCAAGCAATTCTCCTGCCTTAGCCTCCTGAGTCGCTGGGACTACAGGCATGTGCCACCATGCCCAGCTAATTTTTGTATTTTTAGTAGAGACGGGGTTTCACCATGTTGACCAGGATGGTCTCGATCTCTTGACCTCGTGATCCACCTCGGCGTCCCAAAGTGCTGGGATTATAGGCGTGAGCCACCGCGCCTGGCCTCATCAGTGTCTTCCTAATTGTCAAATCCAATGACATGTGTAATACTGTAATATTTTTACAACTTCAAAACCTTTAATTTTTGAAAAGTAAAATGTAACTTTTATTCATCTTTAAAGATTCTTTAGCTCTTAATTTATTCTTCATGGTTCCGATACTCCAATCATTTTCTCTTTGAAATTTTACACTAACTGTTTTCTTCCATATATAACACTCTTTCTAGAGTGTACTATAACTTCCTTCTCTAACCAGTTCTTCCCAGGTTCCTTTGCTTAAATGTTAATATTCTTTTGAGTTCTGATCTTGACCCTCTTCTATTTCTGTTACTTTTCTCTCATTATTTCTGTCCCTAGGTTGACTTCCAAATCTACATAACCAGCTTAGGTCTGTTCCTTGGCTCTCAGTTCTGTGTGTCTTTCTGCCTATGAGAACTCTTCACCCAGATAAATCCCAACTTGCATATTCAAAATTAAATCACTTATCACATGACAGCATGAGTAACATGCTGACCCACTCCCTGATGAAAACTGGTGAAAAACATTTTAAAAAAGAAAACACCAGAAGTCTCTAGAAATAATCATAAGAGCAAAACAGCAAATGAAAACAAATATTCAATAAAATCTATGAAATTTCAGCAAGAAAAGTTAGTCTGTGATATTTGCACCAAAACAGCTCTGTTCTTCCGCATCTCCCTGGTTTTTTGTTTTGTTTTGCCGGGTTTTTTTGGTTTTTTTTCCTCCTGAGAAGAATAAGGCTTTGGCATAGCTTGTCCTGTGTCTGGCTGCCTGATGCTGAGTCTAGTCCTGGTGAATGTGGTTGAAAAGTGAGGCTTTCTTCTTCTGCCCAATGCCTACTCAAGATTGGAGGGTCTATCTCAGGTGTGGCATGCTGAGAATCCTGGGGCATTAGTGCCGTTTCCCCTGGCTTGTGTTGTGGTCCCTTTGTGCCAGAGGGGCAATCCAAGAAAACATTAGCCTATTGAGTGCTCTCCTAAAATGGGGTTTTACTCAGAGAGAAAATTGCTATTGTCCCTACTCACAGCTTCAGAGCTCTTGTTAAGAAATATTTTTCTGGGAGGAGAAGCAGGCAGTAGAATAGTGACTTCATCTGCAACAGAGCAGTAGAGGAATTTAAACCTAAGGAAACTCTCAAGATTAGTGTAGATTGTGCTGAAAGGCAATTAGAATGAGATCTGTGAATCTAAAGAAGATAGAACCTAGACTGCAGGCCAGCTAGTTTGCAGGAAATAAGGGAATAGGACAGCTGAGAGGAGCTCTCCTGGGGTCAGAATAAACATCAAACACTGACATTAGAAGCCATTCCTTCAAAGGAATTACATTTAATTAGGTTGGTTTGTAAAGAAATGTATGCCCAGGGTATTGTAAACAATAAAGCAATTGCCAGCAGTGGAGCAAGGGAAAGAATCAGAAGAAAGGCCCACAAAATACCACTGTTATCCCAGGTTGTCTCATAGCTGTGTCTAGTTGAGGAGCAACATGAGAGGCTTAACACTGTGTGTTGAGGGGTGTGAGTGTACTTTATTAAAATAATCCAACCAGTCACTAAATAAATAACTGAACAATGAACAATGACAAACTATGGAAGAGAAGAATCAGTAGTTAGAACTCCTACAATATATTATCCAAAATGTCCAATATCTAGCAAAAAATATGAAGCTATGAAGAATTTTGAAAATATGATCTATACTCTGCCTCAAAAAGAATCAGGCAACAGAAACTGCTTATGAGAGTGAGATGTCAGATAAATCAGAAAGATTTCAAAGTAGACATTATAAATATATTCATAGACCTAATAGAAAGCATGATTGAAGAAGTAAATGAATATACGATAACAATGTTGCATCAAATAAATAATACCAATAAAAAGAAACCATATCTATCTATATACTAATATTAATAGTTGTGTCTGTGTACAAACACATACATACACATGAGCCAAATGAAAACTCTGGAATTGAAAAATGCAATAGCAGAAAAAAAAAATGAAGACCCAATAGTAGATTTGAGCTGTCAGAAGAAAGAACTTGAAGGTAAATTGATAGAGATTATACAAGCCAAAGAACAGAGAGGGGAAAGAAAAACAGCTTCAGAGAAAGATGGGACACAATTAAGCACACCATATATATGGAATGGGAGTTCCAAAAGAAGAGAAAAACAAAAAGAAAAAAAAATCAAAGAAACAATTGCTGAAAAAGCCCAAAATTTTTTGAAAAACAATTACCTATACATAGAGGAAACGCAACAAACTCTAAGTAGAATAAATACAAAGAAACCAGCAAACAGACACAAATCATAGTAAAAATACTGAAAATCAAAGACGAGGATATCTTGAATGCAGCAAGAGAAAAACACATCACTTATAAGGGAAACCTAATAAGATTAATAGCTGGCCTTTTAGCCAAAACAATGGAGGCCAGAAAGTAGTGGGGTGATATATACAAAATGCTAAAGAACAAAAAATAGTCAACCAAGATTCCTATAGTAGCAAAGCTAGCAATCAAAAATAAAATCAAAATAAAAAATTTCCCAGATAAATAAAAACAGAAATTTTGTTGCTACCAGAGCCATCTTACAATAAATACTATAGGAAATCCTTTAGGCTGAAAGTTAATGACCCCAATAGTAATTAGCATTCATAGGAGCAAACATGAGCACAATAAAGGTAATTATACAATTATAACAGTCACTGTAAATTCATTTTCCCTTTCTTCTCTTAAAGAAGATTTTAAAAAGCAATTTTATAAAATGATATGTGCAAAATATATTGTTAGAACTTTAATATATAGAAAAATAATAAATATGTAACATATTTTCCATTAACAGCATAAAGGAAGTAGGCAGAAGCAAAGCTGTAATGGATTAAAGAAACAATGACAGATGGCAAAGCAGTAAATATATCAATGTATTGTTTATTTGTAACATTAGTAGATGTAGTATGTGTAACAATAGTATAAAAAGCGGTAAAATGGAGTAGAGCTGTATAGAAGCAGCACATTATGTTTATTGAAACTAAGCATATATAAATCTGTAGCTGTATATGGTAAACCCTAGAGATACCACTGGGAAAAACAAACTCAAAATGGTGAAAAATTGTTGATGAAATGATAATGCTACATTAGAAAATATTCACTCATTGCAAAGGAAAGCAGTAAAAGAGGACTAGAGGAGCAAAAAAGACGTGACAAAGCAAGAAATAAATAGCAGATATAAAACCAATTATATCAATAATAACAGTACATGAAGAGCTAAACAATCCCAATAAAAACCAAAGGTTATCAGATGAGTTAAAAAAGCATGATCTGACTATATATTATCAATAAGAGAAACAATATTCAAAGATACAAATTGATTAAAGTAAAAGTAAAATGATTAAAAGTAAAGTAAATTAAAGAAAAAGATATATCCTGTAAAAAGCAACCACAGGAAGCCTGAAGCAGCTATACTAATCGCAGATATAATAGACTTTTTAACAAACAAGTCACTTGAGATAGAATAAAAGTGTTAATTCATCAGGAAGAGATAACAATTATAAAAATATATGCACCTGGCCAAGCCCGGTGGTTCACGCCTATAATCCCAGCACTTTGGGAGGCTGAGAAGGGAGGATCACCTGAGGTCGGGAGTTTGAGACAAGCTTGACCAACACAGAGAGAAACTCTTGTCTCTAATAAAAAGTACAAAATTAGCTAGGTGTAGTGGTGGGCATCTGTAATCCCAGCTACTCGGGAGGCTGAGGCAGGAGAATCGCTTGAACCAGGAGGTGGAGGTTGTGGTGAGATATATATATATATTAATTAGTGTGACATATATGTGCCTAATAAAGGAGCACTAAAATACACAAAACAGACATTGACTTAAGTGAAGACACAATTTAATAATGGAAGATGGAAATGTCAATATCCTATTTTCAATAATAAATAGAAGAACCAGACAAAAGAGCAACAAGGAAACAGAAGACTTGTGCAACACTGTAGTCCAACTAGACCTAACAGACACCTTTAGAACGCTCTACCCAACAAAAATAGAATTTATTATTATTCTCAAGTACACATGGATCATTCTCCAGAATAGACCATATGCGAGACCATAAAACAAACCTCAGTAAATTTTTTAAATAATAAAAAATACAAAATATCTCCTTTAGCTATAATGGAATGAAATCAGATCAATTATAGGGGAAAATATGGGAAAGACACAAATATGTAAAAATTAAACAAGATACTCCTAAATCATCAACAAATCAAGAAGAAATTCAGACAGAAATCAGAAAATATGTTGAAATGAATGAAAATAAAGACACAACACATCAAAACTTAAGGGATGCAGATAAAGCTGTGTTTAGAAGAAAAGTTATAGCTGTAAATACCTATATTAAAAATAAAGATCTCAAATCAGCCACCTAACTTCCACCTGAAGACATTGGGAAAAGAGCAAAGTAAAGCTAAAACTATCAAAAGTAAGAAACAAATAAAGATTAGAGTCCTAATTAATAAAATTAAGTTCAACTTAAGAAAATAGGATAATAGGAGAAAATTATGCCAAAACTTGGTTTTTGAAAAGAGCAACAAAACAGAGAAACTTTTAGCCAATTTGATTGAAAAAAAATAGAGAAGACTCAAATTACTAGAATCAGAAAGGAAAGAGGGGACATTATTACCAACTTCACAAAAGTAAAAAGGATTATAAAGGATTTGTATTCCAAGAAGTTACATAACTTAGATGAAATGATCAAATTCCTAGAAAGATACAAACTACCAAAATTGATTCAAGTAGAAACTGACAATCTGAATAGCCCATAACAAGTGAAAAAGTTGAATTAGCAAAACAAAGCAAAACAAGCCAAACCAACAACCCGCAAAGAAAATCCCAGACTATATTTTCATAATTTAATTTTACCATAAATTCAAAGAAGAGCACTTCCCAACTCATTTTATAAGGCCTGGTATATTGAGTATAATACTGATTTTGTTTCAATAATATTCTGGTACCAAAACCGTACAAAGATATCATTAGAGAAAAAAAGAAACTACAGACCAATATATCTCATTAATCTGGACACAAAATTTGCAACAGAATACTAATAAATAAAATCTAGCAACATATAAAACTAATTATACATCATAACCAAGTGGGGTTTACCTTGTAGATACAAAGTTAAACATCTGAAACTCAATGAAATGTGTATACATATACGCACATATATATATATGTAGGTACATATATGCATATATATGTGTATATATAACAAATATATATAAAACAATATAGATATAACTCATATATAACTATAACTATATATGCGTTATAACTATATGTATGTGATTTGTGTATGTTTATTATATATATATATATTTATTGTTATATACAATAAGTATTGTTATATATAACAATATACTATATATATGTTATATACAATATAGGTTACTACATATTGTTATATATACTATATTGTTATAACAATATGTTATAGTAATAATATATTTATAATACATATTTATTTATATAACAATATATATAAAACATGGATAACTACATATAAATATATAAAACAATAAATATATATAACAATATATATTAACATATATATGTGTGTGTATATATATATATGTGTGTATATATATATATATATATACACACACACACACACACACACACATATATAAGGAAGCAGATAAAGCAGTGTTTGGAAGGAAAGTTATAGCTGCAACCACCATTAAACATAAAGATCTCAAATCAATAGCCTAACTTCCATCTTAAGGCACTGGAAAAAAACGCAAAGTAAAGCAAAAGTAAGGAACGAATAAAGATTAGAGTTTCAATTAATAAAATTGAGTTCAGATTAAGAAAATAGGACAATAAAAGAAAATTTATTATATTGTTATTTAATTACTATTAACTAAATTAATTATTATGTTTAAATATTATATTACATTATTGTGTTAGTCTGTTTCCACATTGCCAGTAAAGACATACCCAGGACTGGGCAATTTACAAAAGAAAGAGGTTTAATGGACTTACAGTTCTACATGGCTAGGGAGGCCTCAAAATCATGGTGGAAGGCAAGGAGGTGCAAGACTCGTCTTACGTGGATGGCAGAAGGCAAAAAGGGAGAGCTTGTGTAGGGAAACTCCTCTTTATAAAATCATTTGATCTAATAAGACTTATTCACTATCATGAGAACAGCATGGGAAAGACTTGCCCTGAAGATTCAATAACCTTCCACTGGGTCCCTCCTACAATAAGTGGGAATTCAAGATGAGATTTGGGTGGGGACAGAGCCAAACCATATCAGTTATTTTATATATGTGATATATATTATATAAATATATATATATATATAACAAAAACGAAAAATTTATATATATAAATAAAACAAAAAAACAAAAATTACATAGTCATCTCAATAGAAGCAGAGGAAGCATTTGATAAATCCAATACCCATTAAGATAAAATCGTCATAAAACATAAGAATAGAAGAAAGCTTCCTTATTCTAATAAAGGGATCTACAAGAATCTTATAGCTAACATCATACTTAATGGTGAAAGACTGTATAGTTTCTTCCTAAGGTCACAGGAAGAATGTCCACTCTTAACACCTCTAGTCAATGTTGTACTGGAGATTCTCACCAGAAAAAGAAGACAAGAAAAAAATATCTGTATTGGCAGGTGACATAATCTTGTACATAGAAAATAATGAACCCACTAAAAATTATTAGAACTGATAAGCAAGATTATCAAGGTTGCAGGATACAAGATCAATATACCATTTCATACCCACTAGCTGGCTAGAATAAAAAAGTCAGATAGCAAGTATTGATGAGGATATGGAAAAATGGAAACTCTTACACACTGCTGGGTGAGAATGTAAAATGATTCAGCCTCTTTGAAAACCAGAGAGGAATCTCTTCAGATGATTGAACATGGAGTTACCATAGGATCCAGCATTTCCACTCCTAGATATAGATAGTAGATAGATGATGATAGACAGATAGGATAAATGAAAGCATGTATCCACACAGAAATTTGTACATGAATGCTTATAGCAATTCATATTATTTATAATAGCTAAAAGGTAGAAAGAGCCCAATATCTATCCATCCATTAATGAATGGATGAATAGATAAATGCAGTATATTCATATAATAGGATACCAGTTGGTCATAAAAAGGAATGGAGTACTGATACATGATAAAACCTGAGTGAACCTTGAAAATGTCAGCTAAATGAAAGAAGCCCATTACAAAAGGCCATATACCACATAATTCCATTCATATAAAAGCCCAGAATCTATAGAGACAGAGTATATTTGTGGTTGCTTGGGTGTTTGTGGCTGGTAGAGAAAGAAGGGATGTGGCATGGGAGGAGGGGTGTGAACTAAAGGATATGGGGTTTCTTTTCTCTTTTTGACAAAAATATTCTAAAATTGACTGTGGTAATAGTTGCACATCTGTTTGAATGCACTAAAAATCATTGATTTTTAAACTTTTAGTGGATAAATGGCACAATATGTGAATTATACCTCAATAAAGTTATTTAAGAATTAACCAATCATTTTCCCTGGATCTGCATATTGTCCTGTCTTCCTCATGACATTCTGTTAACCAAGCAAGGCACGAAGTACCTTGGAAGTTATTCTAGACCGCCCTCTTTACCTTTTCCCCAGCGTCCAATTCTCCATCCCATCTGCTTCCTAAAAATCTCTCTGACCTGCCCCATTCTCTCCATCCCTCTAGCATTCCCTTAATTTATGGTCTTTTTAAAAATAATATTTCTCTTGATATGCCTTCCTGTGCTACAAGTTGAGTATGAAGGGAATGGTATTGAAATTGATGGTGTATGTGGAAGGGGGATTAATTGAGGGATATATTTATTTGCAATCCAGTACAGCTATTTATTTATTTATTTTTGTTGTTTTATTTGAAGAGTTTTAGGCAATGACAACAATACTGGCAGGGGTCTACTCCCATCTCTACACCCTTTCTTAATATTGCTCACTGTTTTTCTACATTTGTGTTTTTCTTTGTTCGATTGATGCATTTTAAGCTGAATGGGGAAGCTATAGACATCATCTAGCCCAACTTTATAGTTTTGATCCTGTACTTGGGTCATTTTATTTCTTTCTTCTCATTATTCACTTCCAAGCAACCAAAAATTTCTATTTTACTTTCATAGTGCAAAAATTAGCAAAATATCTATGTTTCTATATACATATATATATATAATTATTTGCTATGACAATATATGATAATTATTTGAAGAAATTACAAAGCAATAAAAAATAAAAATAAATAAAGTAATTTGGGGGTCATTTACTTTCAGCCTAAAGAATTTCCTGTAGTATTTCTTGTAAGATGGCTCTGGTAGCAACAAAATTTCTGTTTTTATTTATCTGGGAAATTTTTTATTTTGATTTTATTTTTGATTGCTAGCTTTGCTAGTATAGGAATCTTGGTTGACTTGTAATTAATTTTCTATAAAGGGGAAGATTTTAAAGGTAAAGAATTTTGCTAATATAGGGTAATGTTATCTGTGAAAAAGGAGATGGTCAGAAATAGTGATAATGATTAATACATTAATCGTTAAAAGAAAATTATTTTACAGCGAGCATTATTGTGATTCACTTTTCTGGAAGATGAAATGTACAACGTTTAGTAGGTTGGAAAAGATTATTTGGCCAAACAGATGGCAGCTCTGGAAAGTTGAACTTCTATTTGTTTAGGTGGTTTTAAGGAGAGTACCTAGATTGGATTCCCTACATCTGAAAAACAAGGATTCTCAACTTGGCAAATATAGAGACTGGACTTTTAAAAATATATATATCCAAAGATGATTTGACACTAGAAAAACAGCTCATTATAAGCTGACAGGAATGTTCCTACCTAGACGTGTGCACTCTAACAATAATTAAACTGTATGGGCAGCAAGTGTGAAATCAAAGTTTTGCCTGGTCAGTACAGAAACAGAACATAGAAATTAGGTCATCTTAAGTATGTCAGGGCTGAGGCAAAGTACTCCCTTTAGGACCCCATCTAGGGACGACCTGTCAGGGAGCACAGTGCATGGCTTCATCAACCAAGACTCTCCCTGCAGAGAGAATGTCTTTTACATCTTCTCTTCAAGACTTCATCTTCCCTGCATGGCAATATATGGTGTATATTCGTATATAAACCAGCACACAGCCAAACTGATGTTGCTTCAGTCTGGAAATAAAAACTGATTGTGATTAATTTAGCAGCAACTGTTCCCTGTGTCTGATTAGACTGCAGTTTGCTTTGGTGATGATGTCCGACATGTGTCCAGAACTGAGACATGAGTACTGTCTATTTCCTCAGCCATTAACATATCAGATTTTCATATGTGTGTTTTATTAGCTAAACTTTCAGAGAACACATTTTTCTCTGTTTTGAAGGTATTTCACCTCAGGGTTATCAATATTCCTTTACCATTTTTCTTTCTTTATACAAGAAAATAAACTTCACTATATATTCCAATATATAAAGAATATAAATTGGCCTGCACTCACATGAAAATGTTGACACATTACTTACTTTCCATGAAACAAATAAAACTAATTTGCACATTTAAATAACTATAGTTACAGTTTACAAATAAGACCTAAAGTTAAATACATAGTGCTTAATTAATAACCACCTCAAAAAAATAAAAAAACACTTTGTTAAAGGCCTAACTCAGCATCTAATATCTGTGTATGATTTTTAAATCATTTGTTTGTCCTTAACCATAATAGAGCATTCTCAGTCTAAGGAAGCTATCTCACCAAGTGTCAGAAAGGATCAATCAGGTATAGTCAGGATGAACAATTCACGCAATGAAGAGCAATTGGCCAACTGCTGCATGCCTGAGATGGGTGACTATTCCAGGAGAAATTACCCTAGCCCCTGCCCCCTCAAATATTTTTCCAGATTAATATTGCAGGAGACAAGAAAGCTAGACTAAACAAATCAATGTTTTGTCAAGATGTTACTGAATGTAACAAAAGACAGCAAACGAACAGGATTGAACACATAAAATACATGGAATTAAGTTAGAACTGATTTATCCTCAAAACAGAACCAGAGGCTAAAATATAGATATATTCCTTCTATGTAGATGTGCTATATACTATGTGCTGTGTGCTACCGCTTTCTGGCATCTAGGCAGCCTGCACCTTAGATTCCTGGGAAAAAGGCATAGTACAAACTGTGTGTGTGTGTGTGTGTGTGTGTGTGTGTGTGTGTGTGTGTGTATCTGTGTAGGACTTTGGACCCAGATTCCTATGTGGCACTCCTGGTCCTGGCCTAGGTCTTGTGATCTCCTATTGCCCCTCTACTCTAATACGCAGATCAGATTTTTCAAATGTGATGTCCCAAGCAGTACAATTTATCCAAGAAAGTATAATTCGTAATATTCAGTGCTCAAATTTGAAAAATAGTATTAAACCAAGTTAAGGGCCTCCTTAAAACTTTTCACATTCATTAATTTGCTATTGTATGTTGTGAATGGTCATAATTGAGATATTATACTCTCTTTTCATCTAAATTCTTTCTTTCTTTTAGCTCTGTAATTCCCATTAATATCCAAGTCAAATATCCAGTGGAATGTTTTGACCTAGAGTAAACTCTGGGCTCTTAGGGCTCTTTACCCAAGTCTCATCCACTGTCTTCGCATTTGAAGTTGTGCCAGTCAGGAGGAAAGAAGCATGCATAACCAAATGAAGTTGCCCACCCTGAGGTTTTCCATGTCTACCAGCATGAGGTAGTCCCAAACCTATTTTATTGAGTGATGCATGATGGGAAACCCTCCATAAATGGAGCTGAGATCATAATCCTCAAATGAGGAAATCCAGACATAAAAGGGCATTCCAACAATGACAAGGATTTTTGAGTATTGCTTCTCATACTGAATCTCTACCCAGAAGCACTGTGGTACTTGGCTTACCCTATACCAGCCCTCCTCTTCAGGCACTTTTACCTAGAGGAAGGTCTGGTGACATAGGGAATGTTTAGCATTCCCTGTTGGTCATAAGATTGTCACAACAAATGTACTTATTCATGGATACTGAATTGTAATTGTCTGTATAGTATTATTCTGACCACAGCAAAAGATAAACTTTGCAATTTACAGAGGGCTTTTAGTAATATTTTTTTAATTAATATTTTTTTTTAGAAAAGGACCAAAAACTAACGCATGGAGAGGAACTCTGAAATGAACATGTTCTAGCTGAAATACAGAAGAATATCCCATAAGGCATCAGGAATCATCTAATGCTTTACTTTCAAAGAGTGCCTGCTGGCAGGCAATGCTCAAACTTCCTACAGATTGGCAGAAAAAAATAATTATTGTGACTCCACTGTGCAAGATGAATGGGAAAGAAAGGGTCCTGGTACACAGAACTTCATTTTCAATAAAGTCTCCTAAAGAGAAAAGAGAGCAACAACTGAACACTCAATTTTATTCTTTGTTCAGCTTGCTGGGTCACAAGAAATGCTTCTTTCTGAAGTGTTTTTTCTTATAAAATAATAAGATAATATGAAGCAGGCCGGAAGAGTAGGGATTGCACTCATTTCAGAATCAAACAAACCAAGAATTGAATAATCACCTCCTCTACCTTCTAGCTACGCACCTTAAACAAATTCATTAACTTTTCTAAGCCTCAGTTAGCCCACCCCACACAGGAAGCTAATAATACCTAACGTGAATGATTAACATGTGACTATCACCTTGAAATGTTTCTGGCTCCTAATAGGCATTCTATACATTAGGTCTCTACTAGGCTAAAATGAGAGCAAAGCAAATAAGAAAATACTAAAGGCAGAATAGCACGAAGAAGAATGTCTTGTGTCTACACTTGTTGTTACTTCACAGAAAAATCATTTTACCTAATTTGATCATAGCTCCTATCATAACTCATCTTTGACAAAATACAGCATTTTGTGGTGTGAAATGAGCTATAAACCTGACAGTCAGATCTAGCATTGGTAAGGGATAAAACTAATCATGCTGTTGGTGGATAGGAAGAAGCCTTAGCTCACCTAACTTTAGGAAGTTTTTGGAAGACAATAGATTGTCAACCAAGCAAAGTTTGGTTTATTTTGGGTTTTACTTTAGAGCCAGTATCTGAAAAAAAAAATTCTATACTATTTTCCAGACATAAGAAACTGATGATATAAAATTGCAAATAATGATTGAATATTAGAATCAAATGCAGTAGCTAGTTCAAATGTCAATGCCAGTTGTTCTTTAAACACTTCCACTTACAACTTTAGGATTGAAGAGGCCTTAGAGCTTGTTTTGACCTAGACTGCACTTTTAGCGTGGCCCTGAGGTTATTGTCCTGACACACTTGATGCTCAATTTTGCTGAAGCATAATAATGAATACCAACGTGTTAAAGGTGAAATAAAACCAGACTGCTTGAAAGCGGATGTATTCTCCCGAGGATAGTTCAAGAGAATTGGAATGTGGGTTGGGGCACCCTATATCAAAAACGTGTTTGATAGAAAGCACATTAGCCAGGAGAGATAATACAAGAATCAGTGCCAGGGTACTCCAGTGCAGGGTCCCCAACTCTCGAGGCCAGGCTGGTACCAGTCTATGCCTGTTAGGAATCAGGCCACACAGGAGGAGGTCAGCAGTAGGCAGCAAGCATTACTGCCTGAGCTCCACCTCCTGTCAGATGAACACCAGCATTAGATTATCATAGGAGCACAAACCCTGTTGTAAACTGTGCATGTGAGGGATCTAGGTGGCGTGCTCCTTATGAGACTCTAACTAATGCCTGATGATCTGCAGTTGGAACAGTTTCATCCCAAAACCATCCCCCCATCCCAACTCCATGGAAAAACTGTCTTCCACAAAACTGGTTCCTGGTGCCAAAAAGATTGGGGACCACTGCTCTGGTGCATCAGTCAATGTTTGATTGGAAAACCAGAATCACCGTAAGTGTCAATGGAACCCACAGAGATGTCCATGGAAAGCCACAAGCGTCTCCACTACATCTTCTGGGAATAGGGTTGCCTTTTCACTTTGGCCCTGGAGTCTTAGTTCCTCTCATTAGCAGCCTCTAAGCCAGAACCATAAGGGGAAAGGGATTTTTGGAAATGTAGTTTTCAGCCTTGGAAGGGCATAGGTGCTGAGTTGGTAAGAGACAACCCAGCTCACCTGGTTATAGTGTATGCCCAGATATCCTGACCCTTTCTGGAGAGCAGTGAGAGTGTCACAGAATGTTTGGAAAGATGGATGTCCCATAGTATTTCTTTTATATTCTTTCTGTGAGAACTCAATGGATACAAGTAGAAACAAAATGACTTGGTCAAATAACAAAATCAAGACAAAAGACAAATCAAGAATGTGTGGAGTAATATTTATGTGGCAGGTGAAATGTGTGGAGTAATATTTATGTGGCAGGTGTTAAGTGATTTATGGACATTATTTCATTTACTTTCACAACATAGATTCTTTTTCTTTCATTTTACAGACAATGCAACTTTATTGTAAAGGTGAAATAAAGATCTCTGAATCATTAAATCAGTAGATGATAAAGTCAGTGTAAACTAAGTTTGGATCTAAACACAGAGCCACTGCTATCACACCATATCACATCCCATCAAGGGGCTAGAAAGATTGACATTGCTTTTAGTAAGATACAAGTATTTTCATTATTAACTCAAGTCTACATCGGCATTTATTTAACTTTTAATGTGTATTTTATGGCATATCCTACCTGCATCAGAATGATTGGGACAATCAGCTTTTTTTTTTTTTTTTTTTTGAGTCTTTCTCTGTCACCAGGCTGGAGTGCAGCCGTGCAATCTCAGCTCACTGCAATCTCCATCTCCTGGGTTCAAGCAATTCTCCTGCCTCAACCTCTGGAGTAGCTGGGACTACAGGCATGTGCCATCATGCCCAGCTAATTTTTGTGTTTCTGGTAGAGACGAGGTTTCACCATGTTGGCCAAGGTGGTCTTGATCTCCTGACCTGGTGATCTGCCCACCTCAGCCTCCCAAAGTGCTGAGATTACAGGTGTGAGCCATCATGCCCAACCAAGAATCAGCATTTTAAACTAGCTCTCTGGGTGATTAATGTTTAGCTTTCAGTTTGAGAACTGCTGATTTAGACATTTTCTCAATCATCAGGATGAACACAGAATTTGGCTAGGGGCAGGAGACAATTTTTCTGCAACTAATACATTAGGATATGCTAAAATACAGAATTATATAAAGGTTCTGCAAAATACAGAATTAGAGGTAATTCAAATTTTTTCCTTCTTTGTAAATATCATTGCTTTACATGATTGCCTTCTGGAATTAAATAACATGTTGTGATTATTTCCAAATTAACAGGAATCTCAAATTTAAAAAGTATAAATGTTTACTTTTTTCTAGGAAAAAGCAATAGTCATAAAAGGCTATTATATTTTCAAATGTATAATAATGTTGTCTATGATTCCTTTTGTCCCCAGCTAATTGTTACCCCTTTTGAAAGCAGCTGCATTGTTAAAGTCAATTAAGGATGCACTTGAATCCATTTTGGTTTCCTACACAATGACCTAGTATACTCAGCACTCCAGTGACCCTGGCAGACAGAACAGTACTTTGAAGTACTTAACAGTCATTACTCAGAAACTGTGTAATGACAGGTCCTAGTTTCCAAGTAGAATATTATAATCTTAATTGTAGAGACATCTCTTTTTGACTGAGAGATCTGCGCTAGATTGAAGCTTGTGCTTGAAATGAATTCAGCAGCAGAAGGAAAATTATATTTAAGAGAATAACCATAAAATTTCAAGTGTGTCACCTTGAGGATTTAAGCAAGTAACAAATTTCTTATTATTCTGTTCTCTGTAGAGCTAAATGTTTGTGCTTTTAATTTTCTTCTCCGGTAACCAATACATTAAAAACAAAATCCAAAAAACAGTTCTTATGCCCACAATGCCATCACAAACTGAAAGCACAAAATATTTAGATTTGATAACCTAAAAAATATGTAAGTTAATTTAAGATAATTAAGTATTATAATTGAGAAACATAATGGACATGAGTTTTTTCAAGGCTTCTTGAAAAAATATAAATTAAAAGAAGTTATTATAAACATGTCAAATTGGAAAAATGTGGTCCATCAGACACTGTTAACTTTCTTCCCAGAAATTTCACCCCTGACTCCTCCACTCTCAGTTGCTTGATTCCTGACTACAGGATGGGTTCTACCACCTGGAATCCATGAACAACCAGAATTTTGTTCCAGAACTGCCTTCCTGGTAAAGTCTTCTTTTTGGTGACTTTCCATATGCTCATTGACACCACGTTCCCTCAATTCCTATAGGATATGTTTTTTTGATTACTTAATCTGGATTTCAGATTGTGGATCTGTGACCATTTACCTTCTGATTTTCTGGGACCCATCTCACCTGCCTCTTAATATATTTTTATTTTTCTTGATGCTCCTATACATGCCCCAGACACCTGATACTTTTTCTTCCCTGGAGGTCCTGGTGATTTCTCTAACCCACTCAATCACCTTTCATTTCAGTGAAAAAGATTAGGAAACCAGTCTTTCCCCAGATCTCATTTTTTCTCACATTTATTGTAGGAGTTTTCATACCTTCTCTTAACGTAGCTATGAGAATTAAATGAAATGACACGTGAAAGGTACCCAGTGTCTGTATACATACAGCACCTGTTGCTTGGCAGGTCCTCAAGAACTGAAGCTAATTCTTCCCTATTTTGTTACTCTCATAATGCTTTGACACATATAAAAATTTTGTAATGTTTCTGTTTCATGCAGTAGTTCATCTACTGTTTCTAAACAAATGCAGCATCCAATAAATTTTTTAAATCTCCAGGGTAAGAATTATATGCTCTAGTTCATTTGAAAGCCCCATTGCCTAGCACCAGGCTGGGCATGATAGTATGTGTACAATAAATAATTACTGAAATGAATTAAAGTGAATGGAGAGCTGGAAGAGTTTGGATGGCAGTTGCCAGGCTGCCTGTTACACGTTATTCCTAACAGAATGTCTCCCATGAATTAATGATTCAGGACACCAGGTGGTCAGCTACAAGCTTCCTAAAAAGGGAAACAAGCAGGAGGAGAGGAGGATTTAGCACGAAAGCCTAAGTTTTACCACAGTGAATTCAAAATCCTTCTTTATCGCTTTCAAAGCTAGGCAGCTGGTGTCACAGCTTCATTCCAACTGTTTGTGTGGTGGCAGTGACATTCTGGGCACAAGGCCGGATGTTCCTGAGCCCCATCTCACTCCCACCCCGATTCCAGGTGCCAATGATCTCAACGATTCATTTGCACTTACGTTCACCTAAATAGGTACAATATTTGTAAAACTACATCTCTAGTGGTTTTTTTAAGTCAAAGTTAATGACAAATTCTAAATGATTTTTAAACTCCCTGGGCTTCAAACTTGGCAGGAGCACACCAGTTTGGAAGGAAATTGTTACTGGTACCAGGACTCTCCTTTGTTTTATAGCTATAGCCTGCGGGAGTTCTGAGAGTCCTAGGAATGAACTTTGAAAAAATGTTATTGAACTCATGCCTGCCCTGATAATGAGAATGAGGCCTTGTATTTCTCAATTCAAATAAAAGAATATTTTTTTCTTTTAACCAATGCCTATTTAAGCATTTGCAACTGCACATGCACACACATACATAAAACGCTTTCCTCTCTGAAATATTGCATACTATTCTTGCATATAAGTATCCCTTTTCATAACCACGGCAGACCATGGCCCAACAAGATGAGCTTAAAGGGCCTAAAAATGCAACCTCCATCCAGAATTTGACTTTGTAGGTCTTACTTTAGCTTTTGGAGAGGTCTGGATATCTTATGGTGTATAGCATCTGTCTATAAACATGAACATTTTCAGACAGATGGCACTCTACATCTGAGCTTCCATCTTCTTTTATTTCTAGCAGAAGTAGATCAGACGAATATACAGATTACACAAATCTACACATTAACCTGATAAAGGGAGAACAAAAATGTTATGTTATAGGACAGGAGAATGTGTAGATTATCACTCACTGGTCTTATTAGTTAACAAATTACAGAATGGAGTACAATGGAGAAAAATTCACCGACATATTTGAACTCAGATACCTCAAATCAAAGTGAAGGGACAAACAGAGCTCCCTAATTCTAATTGGATCAATTTATTCAGTGACAATTACTTCTGCAGCTGTGTCAGAACTCCTGCAAATTGCTTCATATAACGCTATACTGATACTGAACTGGTGTGTTTTGAGGAATGTTCTTATTGAATGTAAGGGAGTAAAGGACTTTGGTCTCACACCCTGGTACTTGTATTTCCAGAGCAGTATTGTTACTGCCAGTCTGTCTGAAATATCGATATTTAGTTTCCAAAAGTGAATATACCAAGATGCAGCATTGTGCAATCAGTACAAATTCCGGACAAAGACCAACTGTTGGTAAGGACACAATTGGAACTCTCCAACATTGACAGTAGGAATACAAAATGGCACAGCCACTTTGGAAATAGTTTGGTATTTTTTTTTTTTTACAGTGAAATGCACACTTACCATATAACAAGAAACCATAATCCTATGTATTTACCCAGGATAAATAAAAACATAATGTATGTTGATACAAAGGCTTGCAATCCAGTGACGATAATGATATTTTTCATAACAGTAAAAAAGAAAACTGGAAGCAACTCAAATGCCCATTAACTGATGGATCAATTTAAAAATTGCAGTATATCCATGCAATGAAATACTACCCATCAATACGAAGACAAACTGCTGATACATGCAAGTTAGATAAATCTCAAGAGCATTGAGCAAGGGAATAAGGCTAAACACAGATGACTGTATTCTATATGATTTCATTTATATGAAATTCTAGAAAAGGCATAAGCTTATAGTGACAAAAACGGATCATTGACTTCTAGCAGGCAGGACAAGGGAAAGAGACTGACTTTAAAGAGGCACAATAAAACTTTTACAGTTGATGAAAATGTTCTACAGTCATGATTGTAAGTGGTGTGTGTATATATATATATATATATATATATATATATACACACACACATTTGTGAAATGTACTGTATATATTTACTATATATGCATATATAATATGTATATATAATGTACCATATATTTATATATGCTGTATATATTTGTGAAAACTTAAATTTGACACTTGAAATGGGTAATTTTTTTATAGATTATACCTCAATCAAGAGCTGATTTTTAAAAATATGAAGTAGTTATTTGTAAGAAAAGACATGGTTTCAAAGGTTTGATTATTGTAAGTCTCTAAGAAAGACTTCATCTTATGTGGTGAGAAAGGATTTCCTCGAATTCTACATCTCAATTCAGTTTGTTCCAAACTGCATGGAACTATTGGTGGACAACATATGGGTGATAAATATTTATATAATCCTGAGGAGGTGTGAAAATAAGCAAAGAGATAAAGAAAAAGCATACCAAATCCATGTTATTCATATTTTTCAGTTTCTGAGAAAAACTGAAATAATTATTCTGATTTTTTGTTATTAAGGTATTTGAAATGTCTAAGAATATATCACATTAGAGAACCTGTGAAATATTGAAGAGAATCTGATTGTTATTAGACTTGTGATTTTATTTTAAAATGAATGAAAAGAAGTAATAGTACTAGATTTCTAAATTTTGATTTTAATTATTAAAAATACATACTAATTTAAAAATATAAACTAGGTCTTTGGGTTCAAAGTCTTCTAAATTTATTGACTAAAAATATTCTCATAATTTGGCAATAGGCAGTAATGAGAGTATCATTATCAAGAGTAGGGTTCAAGATTTTTTATTTGACTTATTCCTATACCAACTTGTAATTTTAATGAAGTGGTGAAATTCCCTTCCATCTCTTCTCCTTCCCCTTTCCCAAGAATTATTTGTCTCCCTAAGATTTCAGGCTTTTAAGAAAAAAGCTAACATTCCATTTTTTTCTTTGCTTTCAGACGAAAACACATTATTTCTTTGGGTGCCATAGCCAAGTTGCTTGAATAAAGTGTAATGCAAGCATGGATGGAGGGCAAATAAGTGGATTCTAAGTAAAAGGATTAATCTATACTTCAAAACTATTATCCTGCTACAGTACCAAAGCCATAAAATTTTGTATGTTCATTTATTCAGCCATCCCAATCTAGAAATTCTCTATACAGCAAAAGAAACAATCATTAGAGTGAACCAGCAACCAACAGAATGGGAAAAAATTTTTGCAATCTACTCATCTGACAAAGGGCTAATATCCAGATTCTACAAGAACTAAAACAGATTTACAAGAAACAAAGAACCCCATTCAAAAGTGGGCAAAGGATATGAACAGATGTTTTTCAAAAGAAGACATACATGAGGCCAAAAAAATGAAAAATGCTCATCATCACTTGTTATTAGAGAAATGCAAATCAAAACCACATTGAGATACCATCTCATGCCAGTTAGAATAGTGATCATCAAAAAATCTGGAGACAACAGATTCTGGAGAGGATGTGGAGAAATAGGAACACTTTTACAGTTAGTGGGAGTGTATATTAGTTTAACCATTGTGGAAGACAGTGTGGTGATTCCTCCAGGACCTAGAAATAGACATTCCATTTGACCCAGCAATCCCATTACTGGGTATATACCCAAAGGATTATAAATTGTTCTATTATAAAGACACATGCACATGTATGTTCATTGTGGCACTGTTTACAATAGCAAATACCTGGAACCAACCCATATGCCCATCAGTGATAGACTAGACAAAGAAAATGTGGCACATATATACCATGGAATACTACTATGCAGCCACAAAAAAGGATGAGTTCGTGTCCTTTGTAGGGACATGGATGAATCTGGAAACCATCATTCTCAGCAAACTGACACAAGAACAGAAAATCAAATACTGCATGTCCTCACTCTTAGGTGGGTGTTCAACAATGAGAACACATGGACAAAGGGAGGGGAGCATCACACACTGGGGTCTGTTGGGGGGGATAGGGGAGGGACAGTGGGGAGTGGGGAGGTTGGGGAAGGATAACATGGGGAGAAATGCCAGATATAGGTGATGGGGGGATGGAGGCAGTAGCCACGTTGCCATGTAAGTACCTATGCAACAACCCTGTGTGATCTGTACATGTACTCCAGAACCTAAAGTACAATTTAAAAAAAAAAAAAAAATAACGCATAATACCAGAAAAAAAAAAAAAAAAGAATTACTCAGGAATGAGAACCATGTCTTAGCTGAAGATTGTCCATACAGATTACCCTCAATGACAAAAAACTGTTAGTGATCTAAATATTCAATGAAAGACAATTAAATAACTATGAGACAGTTGCCCAGTGGAACATTTTTCAATCATGAAAATAATGTAAAATAATATTTTAAAACATGGGAAGCTTCAAGATATACATTTAAGTTGGAAAAATCAAGTTACATATGATTCTCTACTAGAAAAAACAACATATCAATATTGAGAAAAGCTCTGAAATGTATCTATTTCTGGAGATCTATATCTCCAGGTTAGATCTCTTTCCTAAACCCCAGATCTGTGTTTTCCGTTTCCTGGTAGACATTTATGCTATGAAATCTCACAGTACCTCAAAATCCACATGTCTAAAACTGAGCATATCTCATAACTCTTCAAACCTCTTCCTTCTGTAGAGTTCTCTATCTCAGGTAATGGTATTCAAGCCAGACATCTGGGTGTCCTTGAATCTTCAATCTGCCTCCCACATTCATGTTCAGCAAATTTATTCAGCACCTGCTGTATGCCAGAAACTAGACAGACCCTTTCCCATTCCATGTAGAAAAAAAAAAATAAACATGGTACCTGAATTCAGGAAGCTTATTGTCTAGTGGGGAAAGCAGACACTAATTATATTATTGCAAATAAAATTGTTACATGTTTTGATTCTTCTATGAAGGAATAAAATAGGTACTCAGAGAGTCAGGATAGGAGTCATTTTAAATAGGTTGGTCAGGAAAGTCCTCTCTGAGAAGATGACATTAAGCTGAGAGTTGTTTTCAGCCACATGAAAGGCAGTGTGGCATGGTGGAGAGAATTATTGATAAAATAAAGAGAAACAAGAAGCCTCCAGAAAGAAATGCAGAATTAAATTTATTTTACCTTCTAAAAATTTCTTGAATAAGTCTTTTTTCTCTCCATCTTTGCAGCCTTGACTCTTTTCTAGACCAAAGTTATCTCTTGCCTGAATTATTCAAACATCTGTAAAGTGGCATTTCTGCTTCCGGATTTGTCTCCATCCCATCCATCCATCACATTGTAGCCAAACTGATTCTACTGAAGCAAATTGGATCATGTCACACCAGTGCTTAACACCTTTTAAGAGCACACCATCACTCTGGGAACTAAGCCCCAACTCTCCTCTGTGGTTTATAAGGCTCTGCAAGATCTCACTCCGTAATACTCACTCAACCTTTTTCACTAACCGCCCTCCATTCTATACTTCAGACATACTGAACTTCTTTTCTTTCTTCACACAGACTATGCTCTTACACCTTAGAGCCTTGCCAAAGCTGTACCATCTACCTGAAACACTTACCTAGTTCACTCTTATCTGATTAAATCTTTTTCATCCTTTGGGCCTCAGCTAAGATATTATTTCATTGGGGTAGCCTTCCTTGATTACCCAAGTTTGATGCCCTGGTCTTGCCACATACTCTCTTCTCTTCTCTTCCAGTACCCTGTATTATAATCTCCCATTTACAGTCTAGGTCTTTAGACTGTAAAATTCACAATTTAGAGCCTTTTCTTTACTTTTTCCTGCCTTATCTTGAAAACCTAGCCTAGGTCTTGATATACAGTAAGTGCTCAGTAAAGCACACATTGACTCAATGAATAAATGAAAAATAAAAAACTAAATGAATAAACCAAAAATGTTTATTATTAGATGATACAATTAGTGGATGGACTGGGCATCGTGGCTCACACCCATAATCCCTGCACTTTGGGAGGCAAAGGTGGGCCAGAATTTCAAGACCAGTCTGTGCAAAATGGCAAGACCCCATCTCTAAAAAAATACAAGAAAAAAAAAAGTCATTTGTGTGTAGTGGCATGCACCTATAGTTCTAACTACTCTGGAGGCTGCGATGGGAGAATCACTTGAGCCTGGGAAGTTGAGGCTGCAGTGAGCTGTGATTATGCCACTGCACTACAGCCTGGGTGTCAAACAAGACCCTGCCTCAAAACAGAAAAGTATGGATGGCTTTGTTTCTTTTTGAAATTCTTCATATTCTAAATATTTTACAGATAATTTAAGTAGTACAGTTCTACTGAGGAAAGAACACAGGCTTCAGATGGCTTATCAAGTACTGAGTTGGACATAGTTAAGACTTCCCTGGTTATCCCAGGATATTAGGCTGAACTGAATCTAGGAACTGGCTCAAAATTCAAGGTCCTGAGAGTGAGCAGTATCTGGCACAGGACTGCAGCATCACCTGTTTCAGGGCTGAAATAAGTAAGGCTAGAATGGGAGAGCCCAAGGGAGAGGAAGCCTGTAGGGAGAGACCTAATGCAAAGCCAGGGCAGCCCATCCAATAAGCCTCCTTCTACAGGAATTGGGAAATAGACTGTACCCGTTGGTCAGACAACTGGATAAATTCCCAGAAATCCATAGAAAGGAATTTGATATGAAGACGTAAGTAGGTGAACACACCTGGAAAATGTTTCTGAAGCAGGAAAAAGATCACATCAATTCCCTCTGTTATGGGGAATATACATCCTCAGCATGGGTGGAGAGGAAACATTTAATGCTACTGACAGCATAATAATTTTATGGTTCAAAGACCATGAGAATGGGTGTCATGAGACCACTATTTAGGCTACCAGCTTTTTGGGTGACTCCAAGAGAGAAACCTACCTCTGTGCTTTGCTTTCCTCCTTTGTAAAACTAATAGATTACACTAGCTGATTTCTTAGGTGTTGTTTTTTTTTTTTGTTTGTTTTTTTCAATTAAAACATTCTGTGTTCTCTCAATTCTGGGCTGAATGTCCAAGGTGTCAACAAAATGCATTTGTTTTAAAGAGATATAGGAGGGAAATGAATCACCTGTACTTATTTGTGAAGCACAAAGTGAATTTTCTGACTTTCAGATAACACCTTGACACATGCTTGATAGTTTCTGGGTAAACTTGCTTTATATGTGATGAAACATACTAAATTTAAATTGACTCTAGTTAAAAGCCATAAGAATCTGACACATTTCCACCCATAGAAAAATATTAGAAGGATTTCATTTACTGCTAATGCTTGGTGCTAGAAATACTTGAAAGTCAAACAGAAGTCATTTATGACTCATTTCTAACAACTTGGGAAAAAAATACATTTAGTAACTGCGTCAGTGCTATGAAAGGAGGCAAAATAATGTAGAAAATATTGAAATCTTCTCTAAAACTTAGAGAAAGCCACATCTGAAAGAATATTCTGCACTGGCTCTTTACTTTCAAAGGCTCCTTATCCCTGAAACAATCCCATTATGAGGTGTCTCTGGCTGGAGGCAGAGGAAAGAGACGAGGTTTTTTGTTCCAAGTTAAGACCATCTTGCTGCAAGCCTTGTTCTGATGTTAGCGACCTAGAGATGCCCACTCCAACACCAGTGTAGTAGTCTGTTCTCATGTTTCTATAAAGAACTGCCCAAGACTGGGCAATTTATAAAGAAAAGGAGTTTAGTTGATTCGGTTTTGCTTGGCTTGGGAGGACTCAGGAAACAAAATCATGGCAGAAGGCAACTGTTCACAGGGCAGCCAAAGAGAGAATGAGAGCCGATTGAAGGGGAAAGCCCCTTATAAAACCATTAGATCTCATGAGAACTCACTATCATGAAAACGGCATGAGGGAAACCTGCCCTATGATTCAATTATCTCCACCTGGTTCTGCCCTTGACAGGTGGAGATTATTACAATTCAAGATGAGAAGAAATCTTTACCCTAATGAGAAGAAATAATGTGATTGGCCAGGTGGTTACCATCTATGAAGTATAAGAGACACCTGACCTATCCTACTTTCTAACTGGAGTGTAAGAGATACCTGACCTATACTACCTTCAGACATTATAAAGATACTTTCAAGATCATGTACCAAAATCTGGTGAAAATATCTAGGGCTGAGTAACAAGATTGATTTTATTTGACCCAGAAGACACTGTCATATCATGTGAATGAGAACATAATTCAGGACCTCTTATAGAGAATAGGGCAAAGTAAATGAGCAAGTACTTTGAAGCTTTATGAACTTTCTGAGTGATTAGATTGCAGGTAAACAGGAAGTCAAGTGAACAAACAAAGGTACCATGAAACCACTAATGATCTCTCTCCATGTTTATCCATCTGATATAAGAGCCACTTCTCTCCTCCTCAGGGGATTTGAAAATCTTCCATGCTGACTCATGCTGATATATTTAGAGACTTTCTGAAACATTAGGTCAATTATATCTGTTCTGCAAAGAGATTTCACTGAGAAGAAATTGTGAAATTAAGCCCATATATTTTAGGGTGTGATTTAGTTTACAGAAAATTATTTAAAAATGACATACTCCCATTAAATCTGAACTATAAGCAAAAAACATACATATTTCACTTTTTGCTACTGAAATATGGAAGCCTTTTAACCAGAAGCATATCCAAGGCTTTCTAAATTCACTCTGTGAAAAATGAAATGCCAGCTCCACAAAGTTGAGCCTGGCCTTCTGCTCAAACCAGCCATTCCAACGATAAAGCCATCATGTGGGTTGAGGGTGAAGTGTTGGAGAAATTGTGAGAGCTTTTTAAATAATCTGCATATAATCTTCTATTTATATTCATTGTGATTCCTGATTACTTTTTTGTCTTGTATTATGTTTTCTACTTACACTTTTTCACTTCTTTTTTTTGTCTTTTTTTCTACTTTCTAATTGGATTTGCCAAATTTTGTTTTTTTCTTCTCTTTGCCTTAAATTCATTTGGGATATTATCCATGTTATTTCTATTATTTTAGTGATAATCTTTACATTTATAACACACAGACTTCACCTAATTATTGTCTTAGTCCATTTCATGTTGCTATAATAGAATTTCTGAAAATGTGTAATTTATAAAGAACAGAAATTTATTTCTTACAGTTCTGGAGGCTGGGAAGTCCAAGATTAAGGTGCCAGCAGGTTCTGTCTGGTGAAGGTCTTTTGCTGCGGTTTTCTCAGATGGCAGAAGAAAGAAGGGCAAGCAAGCCAAAGGCTGCTGCCTGAAGCCTCTTTTAAAAGGGCCTTAACCCATTAATGGAGGAGGAATTATCCTGGCCTAATCATCTCTTGAAGGCCTCACCTCTTAATACTGTCACATTGACAACACCTGAATTTTGGAGGGGAGTGATTCAAATCATAACAATTATTAACATATCTTAGTTTTGTCTATAGTTCTGCTTTCCTCCTTTATAAAAAGGATCTTAAATTCTACAGATATGACCATCCATCTCTGTCTTAAAAATATTACTATTTTTTTTAGTTGTATTTTAGTTTGGGTTCTGTACTTCTATATTTGAGTCCTTGTGGATGAACTGTAACCTAGCTTAATAGTCAAGCAAAATTGAAAACCTAACTTAGTAGTATGCACCTGTAACAATAGCTGAGTGTTGGTCAATCTTAGCAGCTATATTTCAACCACTATAGACTGCTGAGTGTTCAAACTGTGTTGAAATAAGGCAAACACTGAGCAGTAACCAATCTCACTATTTCCCTACCTCATTTCTGATTCCTCTACATCACTTTACCTTTTTTGTCTATAAATTTGTTCTGACCACGAGGCACACCTGGGGTCTCTGTGAATCTGCTGTGATTCTGGGAGCTGCCTGTTCATTGCTCAAGTAAACTTCTTACAATTTAATTAGGCTGAAGTTTTTATCATCCATAATACTATTTTTATGATTTTCAGATCTGTTAATACCTTTCTCAGTTTCTTTACTTATCATTGCTTCTTACAGTCAGCCCCTTACTTCTAGCTTAATTCGTTCTTGCCGAAATACATATTCTTTAGTTCTTTCAGTAAGTGTATGCAAGTAGTAAAGCTCTCACAGTATGTTAGAAACCGTCTTTAGTTTACATTCACTTTTGAATCATACTTGCCATAGAATTCAACATTGATCAGTATTTTGATTCAGTGGTTTAAGAAGGTTCTATTTTCTTCACGCGTCTACATTGCTGACAAGAAGTCTGTTGTGAGGTCTTATTATCATTCTTTAAATATTATTTTCCTCTAGTTCCTTAGATTATATTGTTTTTGTGTACACTATATGCAGCTTTGTTTTTATACCTAGGGAGAGAGGAGGAGTGTCTGAATAAAATATAATGTTTGGGATTAATTTTATTTTATGCACAAAGAAATTCATCCTTTTTATTTCAATAATTTCACTAGGCCTGCATTTGGCCTCTTCCATTCAATGCTTTGTAGTGGGTAGGGTCTATACCACAGCTAGGGTAATCATTTAAAATGTAAATCTGATTATTTCACATTTCTGCTTAAAATGCCGGAGATTTTCTTGTATTCCTACAATAAAAATAAAAACCACAAACATGAGCTAAATGTCCTATATGATCTCTCAGAAATCATCTTGGGCCTTTTTACCCCTTTGCTTTTTGACATACAGCCACATAGACCTCCTCTTAGTTCTTTCCCACTTTTGCCCAGTTAATCCCTAGTCACACTTGAGATTTTATTTCAATGTTACACCTAAAATGAAGTCTTCTCTGATCCCTTAGAATACATTGGATCTCTCTATGTTCTCACAACTTCCTGCATTTTATTTCAAAAAGTGATAGAACTAGATAAATATATGACTATGTGATTGTCTGTCTTGTTTCTTTGAGGGCAGAAACTACTTCCTATCTCATCCAACCTTGTAACCTGAGCACCCAGCATAATTCTTGGCAGTTAGCAGTTATTTTATAAGGTTAAATATAAAGCAATACTTTTAAAAACTGTCAGTTCATTCTTCTTTATTTCCTTACATGCATGGAAAATGTTGCTTATTAACATAAGAATATTGTTTGCTAAAACTTAGAAGTCTTGATATATTATATCCACTGGCCTTTAAGCCCAGCTACATTTTCAAATTGCATTACATGGAACTATGCTTTTATGTAGTTAATCATCACTTGTCAACCTAAACATGGTGAAGGTCAACACGATGATATTTTGCCTTGAAAAATGCTTCCCAAAGGAGATCACCGATGCCTTTTTCTTTATAAATATGATTCCTTGGTGTTTGATTTTATTTTTGTCAAGAATTCATGCAATTAAAAATTAATTACACACACATATAAGTAAATATGATTTTTCAAAAATCTACTGTGGTTATCATGGTCTCAGCTAAGCAGGAAGCTGCCATCTGGAGAAAGGATCTTCACACTCTGATAACTGAAGTGGCCTCAAATCACTCAGTGTGACATACCTCCTTCATTTCTTTTTTAATTAAATGCAATTTGCTTTGAAAGAGTTTTTAACTAAAAATATAATTCTACTAATATAATCCAAGTAAAATATAGCCTGACAGATGGAGAAAGAATGGAAAGTAATTCTAATATGACCCTTTCAAAATAAATTGTGACCATCCAAAGATGTGGCTAATTATTAGCCCTTGTTGTAAATGCTGATTTTTCCCTTGGTTTCTACTCCTATCGAAATTATAATTTGAAATTCCTAATTCACTTATTTAAAAAATAAACAATAAGTGGCAATCTGCAGTTTTTCACTGAACACATTTAAATGATTTCGTTACTAAGACTGAACACATGAAAAATAAAATGATTTTATTTACACATTTTTAAAATGAGCATTATTAGTCGCATGTCCAACAAATTGGAATAGGACTTGTGACTTCAGCATAGCAAATATTCCACAGCAATTAAAATTGGGTAATTAGGTCAAATTTGTCCATCCTAATAATCTCAGGGGACGTATGCAGTAATTTGCATATATATATGTAAATATATATGTGTCTATATGTGTGAGATATACCATATATATTCTATGGCGTGTGTATGTATGTATGTATCTATCTAGCTCTATCTATCTATCTATCTATCTATCCATCTATCTATCTATCTATATGTGTGTGTATGCGTATATATATATATATATATATATATATAAAATGTAATGTGTATGTTTATATATAATTTGTGACATTTGTCTCAAAGTATCTTTTTCTTTATTACATAGCATGTTTGTCTACGTCAGTTAGGATTTGCATTCAGCTGCTGTGTCAGCGACTGGAAATAACAGTGGCATATACACTACAAAAATTTATTTTTCTCTCTAGTGGTAGAAATCAAGAAGCAGGTGGTCTGAGGCTGACATGGCAGCTCCAAACTCACCAGGACCACATATTTCTTCTGTCTTTCTGTTCTGGCAATCTTAGTGTTATGGACTAAATGTTTGTGTTGTGAACACATACAAGTTTGTGTTCACAAACTTGTAGGTTGAACCCCTAACCCCCAATGTGACAGTGTTTGGAGGTGGCACCTTTGGGAGATAATTAGGGTTAGATGAGGTTAGAGGTAAGGCCCTCATGATGGGCTTAGTGCCCCAGAAGAAAAGACAATAGAGAGCTTGTATTCTTTCTCCACGTGCAGGAACCCAGCAAAGGCTGTAGGGAGGACATAAAGAGAGGGCAATCATCCACAAGCTAGGAAGCCCAGGAAACCGAATTGGCTGATACCTTGATCTTGAACTTCCTGGTCTCCAGAAGTGTGAGAAATAAATTCCTGTTGTTTATGCCACTCAGTCTTTAGTGTTTTGTTATAGCAGCCCGAGCTGACTAATCCATGTGGTATGTGTTTCCACTGTCAACTTCCCTCATTGACCTAGATTTCTGTTTGAGCTCCAGATTAGAAGCAGAGTGATGAAAGAAGACAATAAGACCTTCCTGGAAGCCCCACTCACTGAGGTTTGAATTTATTCAAATTTCAGACATGCAAGAAGGATGGGAAATTTAGTTTATCAGCAGGGCATTCTCCCTAGGATTATATAAGGAAGAAATAATTGCCAATAGGCAGGCACCTGGAAGTATCTGTAACAATGTGGATCTGTCTCTTCTCTAGAATCAGTGAGGGCATGTGTTTACATGCCAGCTGAATTAGTCCTTCGAACAAATTTGATTCTAATCTTGAACTCTAGAAGACAAATTTCTAGGATATTTTGGTCCAGGACAATTAATTTGTTTTTCTGAACTATAGTAACATCTATTTTACTCATTAAATGTGGTTTCTGTGTCTAAATACATTCTTTTTGGTTAATTAAATAATATTTAAAATGTACTAGGAAAACTCAAAAATTAGATAAATCTCATGAGAGAATCTTATGAAAAATACAATTTATATACTAAATTTTTTTCATATATTTTCACTGTTTTCTTCATTTTAGTAAAAGTAAAAATATCAGTTCAGATACAACAAATCAACAGGTTCAACTAAATTGTTAATGATAATCTATGGAGTAAAAATCAGGATTTTGAACACATGTATACATGTTCAGCCCAGTAAGTGGCTAATGCCAGAAACTTCATAAATATTTATTTCCTATTTCCCCATAGCCCAGTAAATAATACAAAGAATACAAAGTAAAATAGGAAAATATTAATGTAATATGAAAATACAGATTTGATATTTAGAATTTGCCAATCTGAAAAAAGGGAACTTTCTACATTTTTGTCATAATAAAAACATGTTCACATTTCTCTCTTTCTTTTCACCAATGACTGTATCTGTGGATAACCAATGACTATATTGATAGATGACTGTATCTGTAGATATCTACATCTGTAGATAGACTATATCTGTAGATAACTATATCTATAGATAACAGACTATTAGCACTAATAATTCATTTAGATAACTCAATGAGATATAAAATACTACATAAAATATAGAATTTGAGATAAAAATAAAATGTTGAAGTCTGTTTTTCCTGATAGAAAGTAAGATAATTGTTCTGGTCAGCTCTGTCTTACATGTGTGCCATATTTGTTCTTTGAGAAATGCCCATTTCTTGCCCCAGAAAAGTCTGTAAGTACTGTGTGGCCTCAAAGCCATCACCTCTCTTTTTTATTTTTATTTTACTTTAACTTCTGGGGTACATGTGCAGATCTTGCAGGATTGTTACATAGGTATACATATGCCATGGTGGTTTACTGCCTCCATCCCCTCATCACCTACATTATTTCTCCTAATGTTATCCCTTCTCAATCTCCCCACCCCCTGCTATCCCTCCCCTAGCCCCCCATTATCCAACAGACCCCAGTGTATAATGGCCCCTTCCCTGTGTCCATGTGTTCTCATTGTTCAACACCCACTTATGAGTGAGAATATTCCGTGTTTGGCTTACTGTTCTTGTGTCAGTTTGCTGAGAATGAAAAACTTAAACAAATATAGAAGAAAAAAACAACCCCATCAAAAAGGGGGCAAAAGATATCAACAGACACTTTCAAAAGAAGACATTTCTGAGGCCAACAAACATATGAAAAAATGCTCATCATCACTAGTCATTAGAGAAATGCAAATCAAAACCACATTGAGATACCATCTCATACCAGTTATAATTGTGATCATTAAAATATCTGGAGGCAACAGATGCTGGAGAGGATGTGGCGAAGTAGGAACACTTACATTGTTGGTGGGAGTGCAAATTAGTTCAACCATTGTGGAAGACAGCATGGCAACTCCTTAAGAATCTAGAAATAGAAATATCATTTGACCCAGCAATGCCATTACTGGATATATACCCACAGGATCATAAATTGATCTATTATAAAGACACATGCACACGTATGTTCACTGCGGCACTGTTTACAATAGCAAAGACTTGGAACCAACCCAAATGCCCATCAAAGATAGACTGGATGAAGAAAATGTGGCCCATATACACCATGGAATACTATGCAGCCATAAAAAGCATGAGTTCATGTCCTTTGCAGGGACATGGATGTATCTGGAAGCCATCACCTCTCTTACACATTGACAAAGCAGCCAGGCAGCCCTGTCCATTAGATTTTCCTAGTGTGACTCAGAACCTGTCCACTGTGATCTCTGCATTACATGAAACACATGCTGAGCTTCACAAAACCCCCTTTTTTCCATTTCTGAGAACAAGATCCTTCAGCACTCTTTCTTCAGACTCAATATGTAGATTTCTCTAAAGAAGCCTTCTCATTCTAATTTCTAACTCTTAATATTTTTATACCATTGATGTGAGTGAAGGGATAAGAGTCACTTAACTTGGCATTAGGTTTTTCAATGTCTTATTTATACACTTTGCATAGGGTCCAGCACCTCCTCTGAAATGTCATACCTTTAGTCTCATGGTATCTCAGGCAACATTTTTATTTCAAACTAAATAAGTATTAGTTGTTATATTGTTCAAGTAAAAAGGGCATCAGTGTTAGCACTGAGGGTAGCAGCCAAATAAAATTTTAGTTTTATATGTCACATCTTTTTTATAGAAAAATTAATTCATATATTATGTTTAAAATGAGAAAATGTTTCTTAAAAGTAATCTTTTTCTACATGGATAAGTTTTTCCAGTCTTATTTATTAAGTAGGCCTTCATTTTCTCAGAGTTTGCAATGTTACTTCTGCATATATCAAAATTCCATAGATGTTGGTCCGTTTCTAAACTCTATTCTATTTTTTGTCAATTTTCTTGTTTCTGTGCCAATGTTGCACTGTCCCAGTTGTTATTGCTTTACATAAACTTGATGTCTAATAGAGAAAATCCCTCCACTATAGCCCTTTTCTGCAAGAAGTCTTTGACTTTTCTTGGACTTTTGTCCTTCCTAAATGTTTTTACATCAACACCTCATAATAACAATCAGTGATTTGAAGACCATCCCTTGTCCTCAGCCCTCAACTCCAGGAGATAAAGAAGAAAAAGGTTTTTGGTAATAAAACATAGGGTCCAACTTGTTTCTCTCTCTTTATATGGCTATATCCCCCTTTTCCCCCAGATAATTGATGGTGATGTTAGCCAATCACAAACTTTCTCATGGGCGATTTCCCTGCAGTCTCTGGTAGAGATTAGTACAAAGCAGCATTGCATATAAGAATGACTCATGACTTCATTCACAATAGAGGTAAAGGCCAGAGATGGTCCCACATTTGGTTTTATTACCCTTGTTACATTACATATGAATTACCATGTGGAAATAGAGTGTCCCATGTCTTGCTATATCATATATTTTCAATGACAGTCTAGCAAGCTCATATCTTCACAAATGAACAAAAAAATTGTAACATAGCAAATGGCCACCAAAGCCCCTAATTTATTTCTAAAAGATCTGCCAATAGCTCCTGGTATACTCTGTTGCTTATTCATTTAAAATCATGGTCATATTTTCAGGTCAACACATAAAAAAAGATTCAGTTAATATAATTATGTGACATTCACGACTAGGGATATAGCAATGAACAAAATAGAAGAGTCCTCTGAAGACAATTTTAATTACCCTCTTCTGTGAGATGCATTACCAGAGTCTCCCCTACTCCTCCCAGGTAAAATTGATTGCTATATTCTTTTTTTTTTTTCCATGCAACAATGTTTTTTATTATGTACCCGGTTTTAAAATTATTTTTTGAATCTCTGCATACACAGGCAAAAATAAGTGTGCTACTTAACATACTGGAACTTGACTAACTTAATTATTGCCTAGAGAAGGGAAAATAATCCCCCAAACGTGCTTAACCAGGAAGCCAATGCATCTGCTGACCACCAAGAATACGGAGATGAACGTGAAAGACAGATTGTCCACCATCTGAACCTTTATTCATCACCGTTCGATAACCGTGATTCAGGCTCAGATCAGCCCAAATAATTTCTTGTTAACAATTATTAAGTGTCCAAGAAGACTTCATCATCGTCTTCTGCCACAGAAATCTGGGATATATGTTTCTTTTGTATCACCAGAAAACGTGTTGGCACTTGAGGGGAAATGTCGTGGAACGCAAGGCACCGGTCATCCTCAAAAATGATTTTGGCTGGGATTTCCTTGCGGATGATCTCCCTGAAGATCGTGTCGCCACCAGGCCCAACGACCTAGGCCTTGGCGATCTTGTCTGCCATCTTGGCCTCTCTCCTGCGCGGTGGCCAGGGGAGAGGCTCCAAAGGAGGGAGGAACCGGCTTTTTTTTTTTTTTTTTTTTGAGACAGAGTCTTGCCTGTGCGCGGCTGGAGTGCAGTTACCTGATCTTGGCTCACTGCAACCTCCACCTGCCGGGTTGAAGCGATTCTCCTGCCTCAGCCTCCCGAGTAGCTGGGACTACAGGCACCATGCCCAGCTAATTGTTGTATTTTTAGTAGAGACAGGGTTTCACTATGTTAACAGGTTGGTCTCAAACTCCTGACATCAGGCAATCTGCCCGCGTCAGCCTCCCAAAGCGCTGGGATTACAGGTGTGAGCCACCATGCCTGGCTGCCATATTCTTTTTAACGTCACTTTTTTTCTCCAAATTTAGCTCCATTTGGGTACATTTGTCTTAACATAATTAGTTATTGCCATACGTTGATGCTTACTTCATGAATTAACTCTCTGAGACCTCCTCTTTTCTTTTTCTTTCACTGAGCCTTGAACATTAATTTCTTCATTGTACCATAATTTTTTTCCAAGTCTCTTTCTATAGCTAATTGTGTTTAAAGGGTTCTCTCTTGAGGGTCCTTCCTCAGGAGAGTGTAAACCTTGTCATTCTTCTTTCTACTCTCAATTTCTCATCTAGTGCAAAGAACATCAGAATCCACAAATAAAGGTTATATATATTCTCTCAAGTTTTCACAAATCACCTCCAACAAGAGGACTTAAAAACCATATCTACAATATTTTAAAGTCATATTTAGGTATTTCTATCTAAATATCATTTTTACCTCCAAAAATCCAATATCTTGAAAACTGAATGCATCATCTTTCCTCACCATTATTCTTCTCCCCTGACAAATCCCTTTATTGAATTCTTATAATATTTAACCATCATTGTTTTGAGTTAGTCCAACTCATTGACTCTGTTTTCTCTTACTTTATATCCTGTCAGTTATCAAGATCTGTTGATAATTTTTTATCCTCATATTTTCTACAACCATCCCTTTCTTTTTTCTCTGAAATGACCAGCCAAATCGTAGTCATGCATGCTCTCCAGCCTGGCCTATTGCTATAGTTGCCTAACATGGTGACTTAGAGACACTCAAAAGGTGATTATTAGTGGGGTGACTAGATGTCCACAATAAATTGTGTGGCCCCCATACCTTTGGAAAGAATGGGAAGTTGCCACAAAGGTGTACATGAAGAGATCCATAGTCCTCATGTGTCAGCTGTGGCATGTGTCCAGAGCTGAAGAATCAGAGCAAGGTAGATTCCCTGGCAATGTTTTTGCCACCAAGTTGGTCTTAGAGGAAATCATATAAGTATATTGAAAGGGCCATTATTAGCAAATCTGGATATTGTGGTAGTCCTTTTGACCTCATTTATTTGTTTTGCCTTTTTAGGAGCTTCCCTCACCCTTTCCACGTCTGCAGAGTCTTCCTTCTTTTTACGTGCTCTCCTTAAGTTCTCACTATCCTGGGGTATGGTTTAAAGCATAGGACTTCCCACTTTTCCACTGAGTTCCATCTTCTTTAGTCTGCAATCTTCATATGAGACAATAGTCAGATTCATTCTATAAATAGTTAACGAGCACTTACTATTATCAGGATTAATTTTAGGCTCTGAAAATAGAAAGTAGCCTTTGCAAAGATGAAGCTAACTACTCTCCCACACCCCCTCAATACTTCAAATTCTTAGAAAGGCAGTATATCATAGTTAAGAGCATAATTGGAAGACAGATTGTCTGGGTTTAGATCTTAGCTGTACCCCTCTCGGCATTGGAAGTAGCGCAATTACTCAAACTCTCTGTGTTTAGTTACATCATCTATAATAATTAATAATAGTATTTATTGCACTCAAAAAGTATAGTGTAAGCATTGCATCAGAAAATATCTCAAACTCCTTAAATAATTCTGGTTTATTAAGCATTCAATAAATATTGACTATTCAAAGTATGTAACTATTCTGGGCATTTCAGGTTTTGAGATCTGAATACCATGTGAAGATATGGTAGTCACAGCAATGTGTGCTGTGACAGTTACAGCCTTTTCTCTCTCTGTGTATCAAGTAAGCTTGATGAATATGGATTGTTGGATTGATCAGTTAATGGCTTGGGGATTTTGAGATGGTTTTAGTCATTAATTGATACAGAGGTTGAGCACAGCTGATCTTTGGCTGGGTTCAAATTTTTCTTTGCCGCATATGTGCCATATGATCTTGCAAGAAATTGTGTTGATTCTCCTGACCATTTATCCATTTAAGTGATGTTTACTTACTCCCTGCCAGACACTATTTTAGTCCCTGGGGATACAGCAGTGAACCAAATAGATGTGATCCTGGGACTGTGTTGCCTACAGTTTAGTGAGGTAAGGGGGAGAAAATATGTAAACAAATACATGAAAAAAAATAGTTCTAGTCACCTCCTATGGTAACGGTGAGGAGTTGCAAATCACCAGGAATGTTGTTGCCAGGATAAAAGGAATTCATAGTTTAATGTAAGAACCAATCATACAAATAGATATTTGTCATTTTATATGGAAAAAGAATAATAATAGAAGCATGACTATGGGGACTGAGAGAAAGTGTGATCTAGAGAGTGGTGGATTCTGGGGCCACAGGCAGGAGTTGTAGAATGGCGATTGACTTCAGGGAGGAATAGCAGTAAGCTTCTTGAGACCAGTTTTGCTGTCTAAGGCCATTCTTTCTTTCCTCTTGGTTTAACATTGCTACCTGAATAGTTTTCCATGTGAGTTTGTTTCTCCATACTAAACCTCTCCTAAAATATTTCATTTACCTTTTCCTAGCCCGCTCTTTCTCAAATGTCCAAGGCAACAATTTTTGTAGATGCATGCTCTTTTCTTTTTCTGTGTTTCCTTTTCTTTTTTTTTTTTTCTAGCTTTTAGAGACAGGGTCTTAATCACCCAGGCTGGAAAGCAGTGACACAGTCATAGCTCACTGCAGCCTCAAACTCCTAGGCTCAAGCAATTTTCCCACTTAGCATCCTGAGAAGCTGGAACTACAAGTGCCTACCACCATGCCAGTCTATTTTTAAAAAATCTTTCATAGAGATAGGATCCCACTATGTTGCCCAGGCTGGTCTTGAACTTCTGGGTTCAAGTGACCCTCTTGCCTTGGCCCCCCCAAAGTTCTGAGATTACAGGCTAGATGCTCTTTTCGATATTTCAGAAATGGCTGAATTTGAGAGCACAAGCCAAAGGAGTTAAGAAGTGCTAATCTGCAACAAAATTTCCTTTTAGTTCTGTCCTGTCACCAGGATAAATCTTTCTGAGGGATGCTGCCTTTTCTTGACATTTCAGTATTTCTTGCATTTTCTGTTATCAAGTTCACCTTCGGGAAATTCCACCTGGTGAGAAATTACAGCAGTTCCCGACCTAACACTTATGGCAAGAGTCCAATATCCTAGCAATTGATTGATCGCTCTGACCTCTAAGCTGGACAGTGCAGAGCCACCTCAAAGAGTTCTTATAGGAACCCCTGGTGGATATAAACAAAATGAGATCATTGAAATGAGTGGAATACAAACACCAAAACCCATATCTGCACTTTAAAAACATGTATTATCAATTGTGCAAAGCCTCCAGATCCACATAAAAATCTGAATCTGAAGTGATTTAGTGGACAAAAACCTGTTAGGCTCTTCTTTCTTCTTTAGGATAGATGGAAGCATAAGAGTCTATTTCATGTAGAATTGTAACAATTCGTTATTTGGTAATTAATAAATGGTAAAACAAGCAGGATTTCTTCCAGATGTAGATGCCAGGAACATTCTCTCATTTTGACCATCTCATGTTGATTTCAATGCCTGCATGAATCTGTGGTTGGTTTTTCACCTTTTAACTCCTCCCACAACATCAGATGTCAAATGAAACACTGCAGTCAAAGAGTGAGATAAAATTTAGATTAGAATATCTTCAGCTTGCTGAAAATATTGGTAGTCTGTATGATTGCTTGCATTTTCCGTCAACATTTCATATCATTATGCAGAGAGCTGCTTTAAAGTTGAAATTTTTGTAGACACATGGGCTGGAAAAGTGATGTAAACCAACTTCCATTTAGTTGAGTTTCTTGATCGTGTGCTCATGACACTGGTGAGAAAAAACAGGTAGACTGAAAAGAATAGGTTTGTCTTCTCTCTGCCTTCCCTACCCCTGAGGGAGCCTTACTATTGGCTAATGATTCTCTAATCTATGTCATCTGCGTCACTGACAGCTCTCTCTCTTGAGCTCCAGGCCACACCTGTAGCTGCCACCAGAGGTCCCTTAAACTTAACACATTCAGAACTTAAATCCATTATTTTTCTTTCTTTTTTTTTTTATTGCATTTTAGGCTTTGGGGTACATGTAAAGAACATGCAAGATTGTTGCATAGGTACACACATGGCAGTGCGATTTGCTGCCTTCCTCCCCTTCACCTATATCTGGCATTTCTCCCCATGCTATCTCTCCCCACCTCCCCACCACCCGTCCCTCCCCCATTTCCCCCCAACAGACCCCAGTGTGTAGTGCTCCCCTCCCTGTGTCCATGTGTTCTCATTGTTCAACACCCACCTATGAGTGAGAACATGCAGTGTTTGATTTTCCACTCTTGTGTCAGTTTGCTGAGAATGATGGTTTCCAGGTTCATCCATGTCCCTACAAAGGACACGAACTCATCATTTTTGATGGCTGCATAATATTCCATGGTGTATATGTACCACATTTTCCCTGTCCAGTCTACATTCATGAGGCCAACAAACATATGAAAAAATGCTCATCATCACTGGTCATTAGAGAAATGCAAATCAAAACCACATTGAGATACCATCTCACGCCACTTAGAATGGCGATCATTAAAAAATCTGAAGACAACAGATGCTGGAGAGGATGTGGAGAAATAGGAACACTTTTACACTGTTGGTGGGAGTGTAAATTAGTGCAACCATTGTGGAAGACAGTGTGGCTACTCCTTAAGGACCTAGAAATAGAAATTCCATTTGACCCAGCAATCCCATTACTGGGTATATATCCAAAGGATTATAAATTGTTCTACTATAAGGACAAATCCATTATTTTTCTTACCAAACCCTGCACACCCCTCTTCATGTCTTAGATTAGTGCTATACTATTCAGACAGTTATACTAATCTGAAATCTCTTATTGATTTTCAGAAATTCTTGAATATGTAACAATGTCTGTATTCTAGCACTCATGTAAATAGACAATTGTGGAAGAGTGAAAGTGCATACAGTAGAGAAGACCTAAATATCTAACTTTAGAAAAAGTCTTTCGATTGGGGTAGCATTCTCACAGTTCTCTGCAGGGTTTTGATAGGTTGCTAAAGAGTGTAAATAATTAAGTACAATTATCACCACTTGGAAAATCAATCTCAAGCATGTTGTCCACTTTTATGAGCTCAGAAATGCATTTTTTTAACAATTAACAATTTTAACAATTAAATCCAGATGTATATGAATTTCACCAGCTTTCCCCTTAATGAACTTTTTCTGTTCCAGGAGCCAATCCAGGTACCACATGGCATTTACTTGTCATGTCATGTCATGTCTTCTGTTCTGTGACAGTTTCTCGGCCTTTTCTTACCCTTAATGACCTTGGTAGCTTGAAAAATACTAGTCAGGCACTTGTATACTGTATCTGGTTTTTTCTCATGATTATACTGGGGCTTTTGGTTTTTGCAAAGAATGTCACAGAAGTGAAGTTCTTTTCTCATTACATACTATCAGGAGATACATGATATCATATGATCTCACTTATGTAATATCACCTGGTGAAGGTGATATTTGCCAGCTTTCTCCACTGGAAATTTACTATTAATAGTTTTCGCTTCCCTTACTTTATCAGGAATGTAGTTTCATGCTTAAAAGATTCAAGTTTTCTTACAAGCTTTTATTTACTTGTTTTTCTCTTTCGTAATTCTCTAACACACAGCACCGTCTTCCAGAAAAAAAAAAAAAAAAAAGGAAAAACAAACTTATTTGAATTTCTTTCTGGACTCTAACATAATTCAAAGTAATTTTTGTGGCAAGCATTTTTCAAATATAAAAATATAACTCGACCTGGTGCTGACTGTTTCATGTACAGCATTTACATCAATATCCCCACTCAAGGTTATAATGTATTTGAGCTACTCTTGTCATTGATTGACTAGACTTCCCAGAACTTACAAAAGCTCACTTATATGAATAGTCTTTTTGACATTAATCAATCCAGAAGGCATTCAGAATAGCCTACTTTATATACAGAAAAGCATATGTAATATGTTTGTGTAAAGTTTTTTTAAAGATCTAACAAAAAGATATATATTTTTTTGCTAGATAGAGGTATAGATGATAAATTCTGATTTAATTCAGAGGGAAATATTAATGTAAAAGCATAATTTCACTTAAAATTATTTATAATCCCAAAAAGTTCCTCTTGTCAGTGAAAACATGCATATACAATAAAACATTATCTGCGACATATTGTTTAAAACTAAATTTATATCCACCCCCTCTCCCTAATGGTTGTCTAGCTCAAGGTTTGTCAACTATGTTCAGCTGAGAGCTATATTTTGCACTTTCTGAACCTCTAAAGCTGAATAAAATATTTGCAGACATGGCTCACACCTGATAGAAACAAGGTCAAATAACTGGAACATTAAATTTATCCTCATAATATTAGACTTGTCACTGACTTAACATTTTGATAAACTCCTCAGGAAATATACAGCCATATTTTCTTGTATCTGTAGAATATTTGTATAATTGTTGCAACAACAGATTAAATTTTGAAACTAAGAGTACATGTGAAAAGTGAGGAAGATATGCCAGCTTAAGACTAAGTTGTATTTACTACTGCACTTTAAACATGTCTGATGATGGACTTCCAGGAATCAATTTCATTTAAAGTTCTGTTAGACACTGGGGAGTATGACAGTACTTTAATGTACATGAGACAGTGTTGCATAAAAAAAGAACAAGCACATCGTTCCAGATTTTGTGAGTAACAAAGCACAGCTTTCATCAGATACGTAGTTCAAGAACAGTGTGTCCACTGGCACAAAGAAGGTTTTAAGGCATTAGCTGTCGTTGCGGAAACATTGATAATGCCCAGCTTTGGGAAAATCAGCTAGTGGCCAAGATTTTAGCAGTGATGTCCTATATATGCTGCTTTGGGATAAGTGCAGGACAGTCTGTGGCTAGAAAAGGCTTCAGCAGTACATAAGAGTTGAAGGAGGTAGAGGGAACCAAGTTCATCTGATGCTAAAAACTACTTTTTCTTAATTGCCGTACTATAACAATTGTTAGTTTGCTCAAAAGGGACACTACAAAACACTTGGCTTACTGTCAAGAAATTTAAAATTGATTACATCTTTCTAAAAGTACTGGCTGACACCGGTAACAAAATTGGGAATAAAGGCTTAAAGTATAGATATGAAAAACTTGATAATCACCTAATGGTAATTTTTATAATAATCTTCAACTTTTAAATAGACAAATGGTAATAAATGATATCTTCTTGCATCTCACAGTATGCTTTTATTGGGGTTTTCCCCGTGGCTAGACCATTAGTCTTCAAAAATGTTAAAGGCAGTACATAAAGTGGCCACATGGTGTCAGGAGTAACACACTGTTCCTACTAAGGAATCAGCTTCTCAATCTGGGTAAGAAACACAAAGAATATTTTGAAAATGATTTGCCTTACTATTTTCTCCAATTTTAATGCTTCAATTAATCAACATTTTAATACAATTTCCAACAACTTGGCTCAAGATTTTTATAATTAAAGCTTTTCTGATTTTATTAACTTTAAGATTACAATACATTTCTGTTTAAAAGTTGTATTGATGTTTTCTTGGAGTCTAGGTATACTAAGTAACTACTCTAGAGATACCTAAGTGTGTTTTCTCCTCTCCACTATTACAAGGCTAACCTATAAGGAGCAGGGTATAGTAGAGAGAGAACTAGTTTGGAGTTAAGCACCCCGCCATAATAGACCAGCTATTTTCTACATCTGTGATCTTAGATAATGTAACTAGAGTTTCTGTCTTCTCATTTTCAAAAATTTCTATTGTCCTAGAATATGGGTATAGGGGGATTTGAAGTGATTATAATTTATTTAGTGATTCATGTAACAGCTCCTTAGTGATGGGTTGAGCCAAGCTTGCCCTTTGATTTATGACTAGGAGAATTTGCCCAGTTCAATTTAAATTTTGGATAAATTATGAGTTTTTGTTAACATAAGTATGCCACAATTATTGCATGGGACATACTTATACTAAAAATTTATTTGCTCTTTATCTGAAATTCAAATTTAATTAGATGTATTGCACCTGGCAACCATACTTAAACATTACATTGATTGTGTTTGCTTGTTAGTAAGAAATAACTATAGTGGTGTATAGCTGGCTCTTCCTCAAAGCTCCTCTAGCGCCTAGGAAGGGGTATATTCATGCACATCAAAAGAAGTTACAGGAGATTTTTCTGCCAACAGATAAAGTATTTGGGCATCAGATATGAAATATTAAAAGCTTCTTTTATGAGGTTTCACAATTTTGAGGGAAAATGTCATAAGACAGAAATGAAAAATCTAGAGAACTTCTCTCTTGGCATATGGTCAACAATGAGAATGTTAAAACTACCAAAGAAGTATAGCAATAGAATTAATAGGATTGGCTGTTGCCACTAATTTAGTGAGGGGTCGGGAGATAGAAGAAAAGCTTGGAATGGTTCTCACGTTTCTTATTTGGCTGGACAAATAATGTCAAGAACAAGAAGAGAAAGGAGCTGATTTTGAAGAAAATATTGAATTCCAGTTTTAAAATGTCAATGTTGAGATGTCCTTTGATGAATATGTGCATCTGGAGCCCCAGTCAGAATCTGCATTGGTGATATGATTCGCAGTAGAAGCTGTAGAAATGGGAATAATCACGGAGGTAGAATGTATACACAATAAATAGCAAAGGGCCAACGACAAAGCCCTAGAGAACACATACATTTAAGAGGGAGATAAAGGAAAAAGAGCATACAAAGTAGATGAGGAAGAAAGCATAGACAGAAAACTAAGAGACATAGTGTCATAAGGGAAAGAGATGAGAGCTTTACCCAGGTGCTCAATAGTGCCAAATGCTGATGAGGTTAAAAGATGTAGCGTAAAAAAGAAGGTCACTGAATCTGACAAATGGGATGCCATTGAGGATGTGTGCCAAAGTATATTTATTGAAGCAGCGTGAGCCAGGGCCAGATTGTGGTGAATTGGCACGTCACAAAAGTAAAGAAGTGGAATAGTGAATGGAAGTCAATCTGTCAAGGAGGTTGGCTGTGGGTTGGAGGAGGCATGGCAATACTTAAAAGAGACATAGGAATGAAAGAGCGCTTCCTGTTCTTTTTTAAAGGGAACATGGAATTATGGCAGCTTTTTCTTTAATGGTAGACATTTGATCAATCTTATGAGTTGGTAAAGTTGAAGTTGAAAGTGCAGAAGAAAGGACAGACCACCAATAGCGGTCACAGTATTAAAAGTAAAAGGAGTGGGAGACAAAAGCACAGCGTGGGGAGGTTTTAGTCTCAAGATAGAGGTTCCATGTTTCTTGTATTATGACTAAAAAGAAGCAGATGAAAGTCAGCAAATAATACAGGTGAAAGGGAGGTAGGAAGAGACAAGTAACTTGGAGAAACAAATCAGGTTGCCCTTTTCAGACTTAACTGTAAATGAAGACATCTTCTCAGGAAGAGGTAGTCATGTTAGGAAATCTTGACTGAAATCTAAAGACAGGGTAGGTCAACCAGAAGGACTCGAGAGGGTGAGAGATACAAAAACAGACCATGCACATTCATAGGCCAAGGGAGAGGGTGCTCGGTCATGTCTACCTGGCAGAAATATCACTGGTGAAGTACAATGTATGAAATACTAGAGTCTTTAAGCATTACAATATTTTTACAAATTTTCCCAGTTCTTATTTTATTCTAAGAACCTCTTTTGAACCCTACTTTCCTTGCACAGATGTTCGCTCCATCAATTAGCTTTCTCTTTTTGAATGAGTCAATAGGCATTCTGATTTTAGTAGTTTAGTCATTTATAAATTAGTGTGAGTCAAGTTTCTTATACTAAATTAACAAAAGCAGCGTGAGCAGATCTGAATTTTTGACAGGCATATCTGACAGCTAGATGCTTGATTGTGGTAAACAGAGCCATCTTGTGAGGCTTCCTAACAACTGGTACAGCTCTGCCAGAGACATTGAAATTCAAGTGCATAACTTTCCTTCTTCCAATTCTGTTTGGAAAATGACTTTTAACTCATATGTAGATATGTGTTATATATAACACTTCTTCTGTGTGGCATGGCCAGTCTTGCTTCAATTAAACTCTTTCTTTACTGCAGTGCGGTGGTCTCAGTAAAATGATTTGGTCTGTGCAGCAGGCAGGAAGAACCTGACGAGTGATGATGTCAGTGTTAGCTCCATACTTCCCATTAACACAGTTATCTATCTATCTATCTATCTATCTATCTATCTATCTATTTCCTCCCCCAACTAAGGCTGGACACAGGAGCTATACATATATAGCCTGTGTCCTGCCTTAGCTGGGGGAGGAAGTACAGGTAGTAGAGAGTAATTGTTAAGTGCATAAGCTTTGAATCCAGACCAACCAAATTAGAATCCAAGCTCTTCTACATAAGCTGTGTAATCTCAGACAAATTAATGCACTTCTTACCTCAATCTCCTTATTTTAATGAATGTAATGCTGATGTCTACCTATTAATCTTTTGTTTTTGAAGTTAAATGAATTAATGTGTGTAAAGCTCTTAGTACAATTTTTGGCACATAGCAAATACTTAGATAGTGTTAACTACTAGTCAAACAACCTTTGCAAAATTATAATAATAATAGAAATCCGACAAAGTTGGCTCCATCCTTGCTTTTAACCTCCAAGTTTTCCTTGGTCATTTCCACTGTAAGCCAGACTAACTTTGGGAGAAATATAGTTTGTAGTCTAGCCTGAAAGCAAGAATGATAATAGCCCTTCCCAAAACTAAACAACCTTTATAAAATTTATAAAAGTCCATAAGGTTAGAATTATGAGAGGGGCCTGCTTTCTGCTAAGATGTAAGTATAGTTAAACAATTTCTAGCCCTTGTTCTGGAGGTCACAAGATTTGGAACTTCCTCAATTACTCCTGTAGTTGACATGACTATTGTAGAAACTAAGATTAGCCCTTTGAGATTTCTTTTCAGGCTTTTGCATTTCTGACCACAGCTGACTCTAGCTGGAATCCTGACTCATGAATCAACCAGTCCTGTGATCCCTACCGCCCCCTCCCTGCCGTCCCAAAGGTGCACTCAGTACACAAGGACCATCTTCCACTCCCCTGTGATGGCTTCCCCAACCAATCAGCAGCACCCATTTCCTAGTCCCCTGCCCACCAAACTGTCCTTGAAAACTGCTAACCTCCAAGCCTTCAGGACAATTGATTTTAATAACTCCATCTTCTGTATGGCATGGCCGGTCTTGCATCAGTTAAACTCTTTCTTTACTGCAAAGCTGTGGTCTGAGTAAAATGATTTTGTCTGTGGGGCCGGTAGGAAGAACCTGATGGGTGATTACATTAGTGTTAGCTTTACACTTCCCATTGTCACAGACATGATAAACTGTGTCTTAAACTACTGTATACTTATTTTTTTTTAATTTTTTACATTTAACAAATATTTATTGAGTATCTTTTTTTGTGCTAAACCTCATAATACTAGATATAAAGGAAACAATGGTGAATAACACAGAAAAAGGCCCTTGCCCCCAAACCCTTACTATCTGATGGGATAGAAGGTTATAAGTAAATAATCAAACACAATAAAATCTGGTGCCTGTGCCTTAACGCCATAACAAGCAGCCCACCCAAACACGAAAACCATATTTTGTGAGTTCTGTTCTCTCCCTCATCATCTGTACCCAAATTACTTGATTGTTTTAATTGTGAATGTTTAGGAATGTGACTTAGCATTTTGTTTAGATTTGAATCTCAGAGGTATTCTTTATTAACCTGTAGTGACATCAGGCAGCCAGGATATTTTCACATCTTTGATCTGCAATCTGCAATGTGTAGACAAGATGGAGGCTGCACCTCCAGGTCACATGTGCATAGTCCAGGAAAAAAGAAGAAAGAAAGACAAAGGGATGAAAGTCTAAGTGGGTTTTGTTCTTGTGAACAAGAAATGAGAGTCTTCCACAGCAACTCTACCTATATCTCTTTGGTCGGTATACTATCACATAGTTGCCTGAAGTTAGAAGGAAGCTGAAATATTAACCATGTAACTAACACTCATGTTGCAGTCTTAAATAAAAAGGGATTCTATTAGGAAGACAGAAGTTTGGAAAAATGTCATGAGGTGACTAGCAGTTAATTAGAAAAATTAAAATTGCATTTTATATAATTTTTTGGTAAACACTGAATCTTTCAAAGTAATTAACATCTTCATGTTAAAACTGAAATTTCCTCAAAAACCAAAATTAGGGAAATGGAAAATTTTAACTCAAAAAATTTACATTGTAACTAAATTAGAGAAAACCTTAAATTGCTGTAATTTCCTGAATTCTTATTTTTTTATATAAAGTTTTACAGTTTTATTTGTTTGAGTTTCTATTGGAAGCCACATAAATCTAATACCAGTACTTTAACAAATTGGTCTGTATAAATATTCTGACCAGCAAACTAATGGGACAGACTTGAGTGACTACACATTATAAAATTAGTTTTTAAAGCCACTAAAAAGATAACTACAACCCACAGCAAGAACCAACAGCAAGCTCTGGGGAAGGGAAATAATATTTCAGAAATGCTACATATAATAATCAGAATGCCAGTTTTTAACAAAGAATTATAAGGCATGCAAGAAGAAATGGTAGCATGGCAAACTCAAAGGTAAAGAAATTGACGGGAATCCCAGACATTGGAATTACTAGACAAATTGTTACATCAAATGTCTTAACTGTGCGCAAAGAGCTAAAGGATATGATGGACAAAGAGGGAAAATCAAAAGAATGATGCATGAGCTAACATACAATAACTGAAAATCAAAAAGTCACTGGAGGGGTTCTATAGCAAATTTCAGCAGGCAGAGGAAAGAATAAAAAAACATAAATATAGGCCAGTTGAAATTACGCAGTTTGAGGAACATAAAAAAGGAATGAAGAAAAATGAACAGGGCCTAAAAGATAGGTGAACAACATTAAACATAACAACATATGCATAGTGAAAGTCAACACATACATAGTGAACGTCACAGAGGCAAAGAGGGAGAAAGAGGCATGTTATAATTTGGATATTTGTCCTCCCAAGTCCGAAGTTAAAATTTGGTACCCAATTTTGAAGGTGAGGCTAAATTGGAGGTATTTGGGTCATGGGGGCAGTTTCTTCATTAATGACTTAGTACAGTCTTCATGGTAATTAGTAAGTTTTTATTCTATCAGTTCTTGTGACAGCTGATTGTTTAAAAGAGCCTGGTGCCTCCTCCATCTCTCTCTTGCTTCTTTTCTGATATAGTTTGGATACTTGTCCCCACCCAATTCGCATACTGAAATGTAATCCACAATATTGGATGTGGGCCCTTGTGGGAGGTGATTAGATAATGAGAGTGGATTCTAATGGTTTAGCATCATCCCTGAGTACTGTCTCATGATAGAGTTATCATGAGATCTGATTGTTTGAAGATGTGTAGCACCTCCTCCTTCACTCTGTCTCTCTCCTGCTCTGCCAAGTAAGGATGGTGTTTGCTTCCCCTTCACTTTCTGCCATGATTCTGTTTTCTGAGTCCTCTCCAGTATGCCTCCTGTATAGCCTGTGTGGCTGTGAGTCAATTAAACCACTTTTATTCATAAATTACACAGTCTTGGGTAGTTCTTCATAGCAGTGTGAGAACAGACTAATTCAAATGGTTTATCACCATTCCCTTGGTGCTATCCTTATGATAGTGAGTGAATTATTGCAAGAAATGGTTGTTTAAAAGTGTATAGCACTCTCTCTCACTCTCTCTCTTGCTCCCATTCTCACCATGTACAATAGCTGCTCCCCCTCACATTCTACCATGATTGTAAGCTTCCTGGGGCCTCCCGAGAAGCTGAGCAGATGCCAATACTATGCTTCCTTTAAAGCCTGCAGAACTGTGAGCCAATTAAATCTCTTTCTTTTGTAGATGATCCAGTCTCAGGCATTTCTTTATAGCGATGTAGGAATGATCTAATAGACTTTCTCACCATGTTGTCTCTGCACACACCATCTCCTCTCCACCTTCCATTGTGAGTGGAAGCAGTCTGAGGCCTTCACCAGAAGCACATGCTGGTAACATGCTTCTTGCACAGCCTGCAGAATTGTGAGCCAAATAAACATCTTTTCTTTATATATTACCCTACCTTGGCTATTCTTTTATAGCAAATGGACTAAGATGGGACAAAAAATATATTTCAAGAAACAATGGCTAAAAATACCAACATTCAGTGAAAGACATAAATCTACATGTTCAAGAAGCTCAACAAATTCCACATAGGATAGACTCAGAAATAACCAGATTTAGTCCATTTAGGCTGCTAATACAAATTACCACAAACTGGATGACTTATACATAACAGAAACTTATTTACAGTTCTAGAGATGGGGGAGTTCAATCAAGATGCCATCAGATTTGGTGTCTGATGTGGGCTTGCTCTCTGGTTCATAGATGGCACCTTCTTGTTGCATCCTCACAAGGTAAAAAAGGACAAATGAAGTCCCGTGGTTCTATTTTATAAGTGCACTAACCCCATTCATGAGGGCTCCACTTTCATGTTCTAGTCAGGTTCCCAAAGTCCCATCATTTAATACCATCATCCTGGGGATAAGGTTTTAACACATGAATTTGGGAGCACACAACTAGACCATAGTACACACCAAGATACATTGTAATTAAACTGTCCAAAGCCAAAAGCAGATAAAATCTTGAAAGCAGCAGGGGAGAATGACTTTTCATGAACAAGGCATCCTCAATAAGATAAATAGCTAATTTCTCTTCAGAAACCATAGAGATCAAAAGATGATAAGAGGACATATTTAAAGTGTCAAAAGAAAAATAGAACCGCCAATGAAGAAATCTATATCCAGAAAAACCGTCCTTCAAAATTGAAGGAGAAATAAAGACATTTCCAGGTGAAGAAAAGCTGAGAGATTTCATTCCTAGTAGAGCTGCCCTACAACAAATTGTAAAGGCTTTTACTTCTATATACTAACAACAAACTATCTGAAAAAAAAATTAATAAAACAATTCTATTTATAAAAGCATCAAAAAGAATAAAGTTCTTAGGAATAAACTTAGCCAAGGAGGTGAAACACTCGTATACTGAAAACTACTATATGTTGATAAAAAAATTTTAAAAGACACATATAAATGCAAATGCAAAGATATCCTGTGCTCATAGATTAAAAGACTAATATTGTTCGAATGTTGGTACTACCTAAAGTGATCTATATATTCAATGCAATTTTCATAAATATCCCAATGGCTTTTTTTTTACAGCCATCAAAAAAAAATTCTAAAATTCGCATGGAAAAACAAAAGACCCACAATAGCCAAAGCAATTTTGATAAAATAAAATGAAGTTGGAGGCATCACACTTCCTAGAGTCAAAATATATTACAAAGCATTAACCTCACATGGTAGCATGTGCTTGTAGTTCTAGCTACTTAGGAGGCTTAGGTGGGAGGATTGCTTGAGCCCAGGAGTTTGAGTTTGAGAGATATGATTGCACCACTGCACTTCAGCCTAGGTAACAGAGTAAGAACCGGTCTCAATTTATATATATAACAAATTTATATATATAGATATATGAATTATATATAACAAAGCTATTACATATACTATAATGTTTCAGTTACTATAGCTTTGTTATATGTAATGTATATAATCTAAATTTTGTAATATATAGTTATATTATATTTATATATTATATATAAATTATGTATAACAAACAAAGTTATAGCAACTAAAACAGTATGGTGCTGGCATAAAGACCAATGGAACAAAATAGAGAGCCTAGAAATAAAACCCATGTCTATATAGTCAACTGATCTGACATAGCCACCAAGAATACAATGGAGAAAAGATAGTGTCTTCAACAAACGGTTTTGGGAAAATAAATATGTATATGCAGAAGAATAAAACTGGACCACTGTCTTATGCCATATACAAAATCAGCTCAAAATACGGACTTAAATATAAGACCAGAAACTGTAAGACTTAAATATAAGACCAGAAACTGTAAAATTACTAGGGGAAACACAGGGAAAAAACTCTGTGACATTGGTCTAGGCAATGATTTCATGGATATGAACACCAAGAGCACAGACAAGGAAAGCAAAAATAGGCAAGTGGGTAGCATCAGACTAAAAAGTAAGACTAGGTTCTACACAGCAATGGAAACAGTCAAGAGTGAGAAGGCAACCTATGGAATGGGAGAAAATATTTGCAAACCATATATCTGATAAGGAGTTAATATCCCAAAATATATCAGAAACTCCTATAACTTAATGACAAAAAAACAAAACAAAACAAGTATACCTTGTTTTATTGTGCTTTGCTTTATTGCACTTTGAGATATTGCATTTCTTACAATTTGAAAGTTTGTGGCAACCCTTTCCCAAGTTAAGTCTTAGTGACGCCATTTTTCCATCAGCATGTGCTCACTTTGTGTCTCTGTCTCACAATAATTCAAACTTTTTCATTATTATGATATTTGTTATTGTGATCCATAATATGTATCTTTGATGTTATTATTGCAATTGTTTTGCAGTGCCAAGAACCATGTGCATATAAGATGGCAAACTTAATTGATAAACATTGTGTACATTCTAATTGCTTTGCTGGCCATTCTTCCATTTCTTTTTCTCTCCTGAGGCATCACTATTCCCTGAGATACAATGATATTGAAATTTAGGCCAATTAATAACCCCAAAATGGCCTCTAAGTGTTGAAATGAAAGGGAGAATTGCATGTCTTTCACTTTAAGTCAAAAGCAAGCAATGAGTAAGCGTAGTGATGAAGGCATGTCACAAGCTGAGACAGGTTGAAAGCTAGACCTGTTCTATTGCACCAAACAGCCAGGTTATAAATAAAAAAGAAAAATTCTTGAAGGAAATTAAAAATGTTATTCCAGTGAACACATGGATGATAAGAAAGCAAAACAACCTTGTTGTTGGTATGGAGAAAGTTTTGGTGTTCTCAACAGAAAATAAAACCAACCATAACATTATCTTAAGCCAAAGGCTAATTCAGAAGACCTTACCTCTCTTCAGTTCTATGAAGCCTGAGAGAGATAAGAAAGGTGCAGAAGCATAGTTTGAAACCAGAAGAGATTGGTTTATAAGGTTTAAGGAAAGAAGCCATCCCCATAAAAATCCCTCTTAAAAATGCCATTCTTCTTAAAAATGCAAAGGGAAACAGCAAGTGCTGATGTAGAAGCTGCATCAAGTTATTCAGAAAATCTAGCAAACATAAGTAATGGTGGTGGCTAAACTAAACAGTATATTTTTGAATGTGGACAAAGTAGCCTTCTGTTGGAAGAAGATATCATCTAGGACTTTCATAGCTAGATAGAAGAAGTCAACACCTAGCTTCAGATCTTTAAAGGACATCTAGGCTTTGTTGTTCTATGTATAGAGCATAGGCAGGACCCTGGGATTTTTGGAATGGCAGATGAGCATTGGCTTCCATTTAAAGTCACCAGCTGTGCTAGCTCCCAGGAAGAAAATCAGCCTGTCCTTTGAAGCCTCAAAATATATAAAGAAAAATTTGACAGAATGGAAGGAAAAAATCGACAATTCAACAATAAGAGTTGATACTCCAACACTACACTTTCAATAATGGAGAAAACAACTAGATAGAAGATAAATAATAAAAGAGAGGACTTGAGCAACATAATAAACTAAGCAGATCAAAGAGACATATATAGAATAATTCACTCAGTAACAGCAGAATAATCATTCTCATCAAGTATACAGGGAAGATTCTCCAGGACATACCATATGTTAGCCTACAAAACAAGTCTCAACAAATTTTAAAATATTGAAATTATTCAGAGTATCTTCTCAGAATAAGACAGAATGAAATGAGAAATCAGTAACAGAAGGAATACTAGAAAATTCACAAATATGTGGAAATAACACTTTTGGCAACTAATGAGTAAAAGAAGAAATAACGAGTGAAATTAGAAGACATTTAGAGATTAATGAAAACTAAAACACAACAATCCAAAATTTATGGGATGCAGCAAAAGTCATGCTCAGGAGAAAATTTATAAACATATGCATTAAAAAATAAAGATATCGGCCGGGCACGGTGGCTCACGCCTATAATCCCAGCACTTTGGGAGGCCGAGGCAGGTGGAGCATGCAGTCAAGAGATCGAGACCATCCTGGTCGACATGGTGAAACCCCGTCTCTACTAAAAATACAAAAAAGATTAGCTGGGCATGGTGGCACATACCTGTAGTCCCAGCAACTCGGGAGGCTGAAGCAGGAGAATTGCCTGAACCCAGGAGGCAGAGATTGCGGTGAGCCGAGATCGCGCTATTGCACTCCAGCCTGGGCAACAAGGGCCAAGCTGTCTCAAAAAATAAAAATAAATAAAAAAATAAAGATCTCAAATCAAAACCTAATTTTCTACTTTAGAGAGCTAGAAAACAAAAGGCAAACTAAGTTTAAATCTAGTAGGGGAAGGAAGTAATTATGACTAGAGTGGAGATTTAAAAAAAATTAAAACCAAAGAGCATTAGAGATTTGAGATTAGGTGAAAAGTATCACACGTGTAATTTAAATCCCAGAAAGACAGGAGAAAGAGAATGGAGGAAAAAAAACCCAGTATTTAGAAATAATTACAAGAATTTTTGAAAACTCATAGATTCAGGAAGCAAAAAAAACTCCAATAAGGAAAAATACAAAAGAAAGCACACTTCATGTTACTCAGGAAACTCAACCCACACGAAAAAAGTTGAAAGCATCTACAGGGAAAAAGCATATAAACTTAAAAGGAGTAATACTAATATTGACATTTTATAAGAATGAAATCCAGAAGGCGTTGAAGATCTTTAAAGTCTTGAAACAAAATTACTACCAACTCAGAAATTCTATACCAAGTAAAATACCCTTCACAAATAAAGGCAAAATACAAACCTTCTGAAAGAAACAAAAAATAACAGCATTTATCCCAGAAGACCACACTAAAAGAATTATTAAAATGAATTATTCACATGAGAGGAATATAATTCCACATGGAAGCACAGACATGTAGGAGGAAATGAAAAATAATGGAAAGAATGAGTACGAGAGTGAATTTAAATGAATATTGACTACAGAAACAATTGTAATAATATCTTATGCATTTGAAAAATACGTGTTTTTTAAATATATGAAAACAATTCTAAAATGATGAGAAGATGGTAAGTGAAGTGTTAAAACTACTCATATATATAGGGGTTGAAAAATTCAAGGATGCATATTGTAGTCTCCATGGTAGCCATCAAAAGTATAGTAAAATATTACATGGCCTAACAAACTAATAGATAAGAAAAACTTAATAAGAATACTAATCAGAAAATCATAACTAACAAGCAAATAAATAGGAAATATAATAATATAAATATTTAATCATAAAATGGCAAGAAGAGAAAAGGCATGGTAAAATAGATGAGCTAGATAACTAATATAGATAACTAAGATTTAAAAGCAAGTATATCTTAGTTTAAACAGGCTGAATTTTTCAGTTAAAAGACAAAGATTAGTTGATTGGGTTAAAAATCTTAAAAATAGATATGCCAGAATTAGAAAAGAAGAAAATTTATATACCATGTTTAAAATTTTTAATTTGTATTTATTAATATTGTCCTGCATACACATACAAAGTTTCCAAAACAGAGATCTCTAGAGTTCTTTTACTATCTAGCCAATCATATAACCTTCCAAACTTGCTTCCACCTCAGGTCCCAAGTTTGAGTAAGATTTGCTTGGAAAATCTTAACTATCCAGAATCATTTTTTTAAAAAGTTTCTCTGCAACACTAACCAAAAGAAGGGTGGAAGCCGGGCGCAGTGGCTCATGCCTGTAATCCCAGCACTTTGGGAGTCCAAGGCACACACATCACCTGAGGTCAGGAGTTTGAGATCAGCCTGGCCAACATGGTGAAATCCTGTCTGTACTAAAAATACAAAAATTAGCCAGGTGTGGTGGCACACACCAGTAATCTCAGCTACTCTGGAGGCTGAGACAGGAGAATCACTTGAACCCAAGAGGCCAAGGTTGTAGTGAGCCAAGATCACAATGCTGCATGCCAACCTGGGCAACAGAGCGAGCCTCTATCTCTAAATAAATAAATAAATAAATAAAACTAATGGAGACTATTCTTTCAAGGAGAACAACTGCAATGGCAGAGATAGGTAGTAGCTCTAAGAGGATGGTCTAAAAAAAAAAAAAAAAAAAAAAAAAAAAAAAAAAAAAAAAAAAAAAAAAAAAAAAAAAAAAAAAGAAAAAGAAAGAAAGAAAGGCAGATAGCTCTTCTAAAGCATACCAATAGCATAAAAACAGCACACTAATGGGCTTTAAGAAAAAAAGCATGTTACAGTTAAAGATGAAACTTTCATAAAGAGAAAGGTATCAGCTTCATACAGAAAATGTCACTGAGCCAATAATATAACTTTAAGATATATAATGCAAAATCTGACAGGACAGGTGTACATCATTACGCAAATCCTGTTGGTAAGAATTTAGTCACATACTCCAAAGGAAAATGTGGAGAATTGTCTGGATATTTGGCAAGCAATAATCTCTCTTTCATGCCTGTTTTCTGAATCTTGCTGCAATTCATCTTTCACATTTCCAGAGTAATTGAAATGTAAATATCATTTTGTTACTCTAAAAATCATGTTCTTCACATGTACCCCAAAACCTAAAATGCAATTAAAAAAAGTAAAAATAAAAAATTATCTGGTTCCCCCCAATGGAATACAATCCAGATTCCTTAGTCTGTCATTCAAGGCCTTTTACATCCTGGACCCAACCCCCTTTTAGTTTCAACTACTGCTTTTTTCCCTGATCACCTAGAAAATGACTTGTTCAGATTTTCTTGTTCCTCATGTTTGTTTTTTTCCTACAATGTCCTCCTTTGCCTTTCTACATGTTGAAATCTTGTATTTCTTTGTGAAACTGAAATGTTTTCTCCACAATCTTTCTAATCCCCTTTATCAAAATTAGTTGTTCTCATCTTGGGAAGCTCACAAGCACTTTGTATTTCAAATGTAGCATTTATTCTAGTCTGACTTATATAATAATCTCAGCCACCTCATCACTATGCTACACTGTTCAAAGATAAAATTTTGTGACATATTTCTACCTTTCATTGGTAAAACATCAGCTAAGATGAATTTATTGCTCAAGACAACTTATTAAGCCAAGAATCACAGAAGTAAGGGAGAGAAACAGAGACAACAGATGCTGGAGAGGATGTGGAAAAATAGGAACACTTTTACACTGTTGGTGGGAGTGTAAATTAGTGCAACCATTGTGGAAGACAGTGTGGCGATCCCTCAAGGACCTAGAAATAGAAATTGCATTTGACCCAGCAATCCCATTACTGGGTAAATATCCAAAGGATTATAAATTGTTCTGTTATAAGGACACATGCACACGACTGTTCACTGCAGCACTGTTTACAATAGCAAAGCCTTGGAACCAACCCAAATGCCCATTGATGATCAACTGGACAGGGAAAATGTGGCACATATACACCATGGAATACTATGCAGCCATAAAAAGTGATGAGTTCATGTCCTTTGTGGGGACATGGATGAACCTGGAAACTATCATTATCAGCAAACTGACACAAGAACAGAAAATCAAACACTGCATGTTCTCACTCATAGGCAGGTGTTGAACAATGAGAACACATGGACACAGGGAGGGGAGCATCACACACTGGGATCTGTGGGGGGGAAACAGGGGAGGGACAGTGGGGAGTGGGGAGTTGGGGGAGGGTAACATTAGTAGAAATGCCAGATATAGGTGATGTGGAGGAAGGCAGCAAACCACACTGCCATGTGTGTACCTATGCAACAACCTTACATGTTCTTCACATGTACCCCCAAACTAAATGCAATAAAAAAAAAAAAAAAAAAAAAAAAAAAAAAAAAAAAAAAAAAAAAAAAAAAAAAAAAAAAAAAAAAAAAAAAAACTCTAGTACTCTTGGAGGCATAAGCTAGATAAATAAGGAAGTATAGTTAGGGTGAAAGGAGCCTGATAATACCAAAATTATAAACTATTGGGGGAATGGTGTAGATCTAGATTCTATCTAAGACATTATTGGTAATGTGACTGTTTGACTTCCTGCATTGCATAGGGAACAGTATACGTAAATTCTCCTTACATTCACAGACACATAGATTCTATTATTATATCAGGCCCCAAAATAGAAACCACATCACAGACTGACTGGTATGTCATTAATAAGAAAAGAAACTAGGCTTTGAAATGAGATAGGCTTGTAAAACTTTTCTCAAGACATGGTAATTCTAGAAGACAAAAGAGAATAAGTGTTACTGAGGTAATCTACAGTTTCCTCAAGACATGTATCACCATTAAAAATATTTATAGGCCGGGCGCAGTGGCTCAAGCCTGTAATCCCAGCACTTTGGGAGGCCGAGGCGGGTGGATCACGAGGTCAAGAGATCGAGACCATCCTGGTCAACATGGTGAAACCCCGTCTCTACTAAAAAAAAAAACAAAAAATTAGCTGGGCATGGTGGCACGTGCCTGTAATCCCAGCTACTCAGGAGGCTGAGGCAGGAGAATTGCCTGAACCCAGGAGGCGGAGGTTGCGGTGAGCCGAGATCGTGCCATTGCACTCCAGCCTGGGTAACAAGAGCGAAACTCCGTCTCAAAAAAAAAAAAAAAAAAAAAATATTTATTAAATGCCTACTCATGAGCTATGAACTGATGGCTCTCATACAGACATTTGATAAAGAACATGTGCATTTAATTTGGAATCACAGCATTCATTGAATATAATTAACAAATTATTTCATAGATCTCAGTAGAATTCCAAAGTTATACAATAAAATGTATTATTTGAGAAAATATTTTGTTAATTTAGCTATGGCAATTCCCTGAAATTAAACTGTATTAAACCTGTGAAAATAGCAAAATTTAAATGTAATAACATAAAATTATTTCTTAGAACTTAGTTTGATTGTTTTGGTGAGGGATATTGCAAAATTGGAGTAATAGAATCCAAAGGAAATGAAAGCTGTTGAAGATACAATTACAATTGTTTCATCCTCTTAAATTACCTGGAAATATGTGAGCAAGAAAAACACATATTCCTTTCCTTCTGTTATATTTTTTTAGTTAGTTAACTCCCCATATGTTGCTTGCTTGAAAGTACAGATGAGGATCTGATATTAAGTTGCACATTTAGAAGAATAAAAATTTATCCTACCTCTTGATTTCTCACATTCAGTGGGGTAGTGAAGAATTTAATAAGGAATAGGAGAGTCAAACTGGGATAAGAAAGGATGTCTTACTACTTAGTAAGTGATTTGTTGTCTACTTTGGGCCTTGATAGAATAATAGAATCTGTATGTCTGTAGATACAGGTAGGATCTGTGTATGATTTTATGCTCTGTACAATTCAGGAAAATAAACACTAAGGTTACTATTTTTCTCTAAAATACAGTCAAAACTACACAGTTCTCCTAATAATTTATAACCTGGAGGTTATCAGACTCAAACTTTTTATGCCAAATTAGATCTACAGTAGAATCTATGGGGATAACAGTAGAAAATGTCTCTGGAGATATATTTGGAGGATAAAGCACATAAAAGGTAAAATACTCATTATTGTGCAGATTCATATCCAAGACGTGTAGAAAACACCAGTGGTTTAGACAGATTCCTTGGCAAAGGGCTGCCTGATATTTCCTCCCTGTGAGCTAAGAACATTTAGATTCTTTAGCATAGGTTTTTAAAATGAGCAAATATTTTATAGCCAATTTCAAAATAAGGACACTGATTTCAGTAGAACTCTTTAAAATTAAATTTAAGCTTTATAGCTTAAATGAATATAAAGCTATTCTGCCTATAGCTTTATATGACAGAAACAATGATCACAATCAAAGAGATGGCCAATTAAGTACTATTTCTATGGAGAATGAAACGTAAAGACTACTTTTATGCTTTATAGTTAATGCCAATATTTCATATAAACTGTTAGGACATTCTATATGATAGTACTTCAAAATATCTCCAGAAACCAACCATTCTTACCACCCTCATTGTTCCCAAGACACCATCACCTCTTACCTACCCCACCCCAATGTTCCTCCAACAATCAACTTTTTTCTCTACTCCTTTTATAGCAAAAGTATTGAATTATTTGTAGTCACTAGCTACACTTCCGTTCCTACCTAATATCATCATCGCCTTTACCTCTATTTTCTAGAAATACTGACCTATTTGTTGTTACTGCTGCTGCTGTTGTTATTAATTTATATTCTTTATACTACCTGTTCTCTCTCATAGGATACTTTTAGCCTGGCTAGCTCTTTTTATTAAAAGTTAAGGTAAGGTAATATTTTAGAAAAAAGTCCTTCTGTAACATCTAATTAAATCACCCAGTACCTATTACATCTTGTGCTATTTTAAAAACATGTTTTACTCTACTGACTTGAAAAAATTTTGACCTCCTAAAAATATCCATTACATAATTTTAGTCACCTCATGCATTCCTTCATCTGTTAGGTCTAGTATGAGCTTTAGAGTGGGACATTTCCAAGTTTGAATCCCAGCAGCATTGTATGCCAGCTGTGTGACCTGGTCTGTACATGAATATGACAATACTTACATCAGTGTATTGTGATAATTAAATGTCACAACATATACAAAACACTCAGCACAGTGTTAGCTCAGGTCTGGTATTCAATGAATGTCAGGTAATTTTTGTTTTTTTCCTAAGAACTCATTCCTATTGATTGAAGTTCTTACGATTTGCCTATTTTTTGGTTTCTTTTTGTTTTTGACATTTCTCTTCAACTTGGATAATATTTTTCAGCTGAGGATTTATTCAAGCAAAATAGGAATTCAAGGACTGTACTATGCCTATTTCATTTCTCAAGCTAAAAATAAATTTCCATTAACTATACATAGAGATATATATGTAATTGAATTCTGTACTTGGTTGATGTACAGAATTTCATGGTTTGCTTAAATTTAACATAATGACCTATCACTATAATCATATTTCTTGAGTTATTTAATGTTGAAATGCATTTATATAATCTTTGCAAATAGGAAGGATAATTCTATTGCAATTGCACAATTGTTAAAAGATATCATTAAATGCATTTATGCATTTTCCATTTAATTTAAATTATACACTAAGCATAGTAGTTTAAAAATACTTCTTTTTTACTTAAAATATTTTTCCTTCTAAGAAGCCTTACAAACTAAATTTCACAAAGATAATCTCTTATGTTAAAAAGATCACACACGTTGTGCACAGAGCAAATATCATCATTCCAGAATTTTATTTGTTAAGGGGAGCATTTAGTCAACACAAATCAATTTCCAAAAGTGTTTCATCTGCTTTTTGTTTCCAAAATGAACTGAATTCTTCATTTATTATTCGATTCTAATTGATTAGCAGTTTCAATGTCTGCTCCTACTAAAATACCACCCTTTTACAACCAGAAATCTTTCTAAGCATGTAGGACAACTCTTTATATCAGTTTAATAACATACTTCATACAGCAAGAAAAAAACCTTCCGAAAATTGATTTTAAAACATCATAATACAAAAGAATAGTTAATACCAAGAGTTTAAAAATCACACAAAAATCTATCTTCTTTGCAAAGAGGATTCCAGAAATCCACTCTACTTGGTTCGTCTTGCTCGCAACTCTAGGAGATAATCCCAACTTATTAAATGCACTCCCCTCTAATAATGCAAACTTTGGGGATAGATGTAAAACGGAAGGAAGAGTACATTTCAATAGGTAATGATATGCTGACATTTCTCTTGTGTACATTTTGTTAGTCAAGATGCATTGTGCGCACACACATACATTCAGCACTTCAACCATTTCCTTTCCAAACTTAGAAAAATTGAGTGTGCCGTTCTTCCCCTTTCTGACCTTTTTCATCTCCATTGATCTTCCACATTTCCCTTGTTCCCTCATTTCCTTATTTATCATAATAATATTGTTACTCCCTTAATAATATTCCTTGATAACATTAATAATATTGTTATTTCCTTATTTATTGTGATAATACTGTCTTCAAGTCACATCACCCCTGTTCCCCTTAAGAAAGCGTTGCTCTTACTCCATGAAGACTCAGGGATTCCCCCTGCCAGGTACTGGAAAGCAAAGATGAACAAACTTAGATGAGCTTCATCTGGCTCCACTCAAATTAATTATGTGTCTTCATCTGTCCTGTTATATATATGCCCTGTCCCATTTACTTCTCACAAAAACAAAGATACTATTTTCTCCATTTCAGAGATAAGAAAACTATTTCATGGAAGTTCAACAATTCCCCCAAGGGCACACAGCTAGTAAGCTGAAGAGCTGCATTCCTAACTCAAGTTTCTGCCCCAAGCCTACAGTCTTTCTTCTGACTGCTGATTGTCCTGACCATCTGACCTGTCCCAGTGAGCCCTGACAGCACCGTTATGTCTGCTTGTATGACATGTCACTGGATCTGTTCCCTAACACACCCCCACTTTATCCACAGGCCGTGGGGGTTATTGAAAGTCTTGCTTCCACCAGATGTAGAATGGAGCAATAACTTCTTCCATGACCAAATCTTAGGTACACACCTTCTCCCCGTACTTTATGCTCCTTCCTCCAGAATGAGTTTTACACATTTTACTTTCAAAGTGTTCTTCATGCACTTTGCATAAGGTGAGGAAAGTTCAACAGTAATTCATTATACATGTAACACAATCTCAACTATTGATTTTGGAGTCTGAAAATTTTGTTGTATAACTAGGACAAAAATATTACTACACAAGTTTGGTCTCCAGTGGCTTATTAAGGAAGTGGCATCCTTTGTTGTTAATAAGCCTAGTTTTTTCTTGTTCCTACTAGGAGTTGTGGGTAGAAATCTAGAGCTTCTTTATGAACCTCCCTACCCATCTGACATCCCAACAGAAACCCAGAATTTACAAACTCACTCCCAAAACTTCCAGTTATCTTTACTGTATGAGTAGATTTCTCCAAGTCCCTAGCAACTGCTGTTAATATGAATTGTTCTGCTATAACTTTTGAGTGACTTTGGAAACCTCAGTTTTCAAGGAAGTTTGGTTTGATTTTAATCAGAAGCAACTACCTATAGTGCTTTCTGACAGCCTGCTAAGTGCTTTGGCTGAAGTCCACTTTTACTTTTTATTTGTTACCTTGATCTTAAGAGGTATGCACTTGGCATGCAAGCAAAGCTGTAGAAAGAAAAATAAAAGGCAGCTCAGCAAAAACGTCTCAGGATATTTATTTTTAACTTCATATTTATGGGTTTGACATATATAAAGGCTTATTGTAAAGGTAAATAAAAAAGCTGAAAATACATAAGCATGTAGAGAAAAAATGCCTCTATGTCATATTATTGAGACAAGCCACTTAAAAACGCAACTAATGTCCTTTCAGCCTGCAACATATTTCATTGAAAAATGGGAAAAAATGAGCAGAAATGATAAAAGTAATAAAATATTTTGGCTAGTGGTTTGTATCTGCCTCGGCAAGTTAAGGCTACATTAGAAATTCTCTTCCTAGCAAGAAATAGTTAGACAAAAACTGAAAGATTGATTTAAGAAAACTAATGGGTATGCTAAGAGAATAAAGTTTCCTTAGAGCTGGAGAAGCAGCAGGAAGAAGACATTTATTTGATGCCTAATAATCCTGGACTCCTACTCCTCACAAAATTATCAAATATTGTAACTCAAGGTGCTAACTTGGATCATTTTGCCCTCCCAAATCCACAAAATAGTGACTTTATCTCCATGGCTTCTCATGTATAAAATAACTCTCAAGGAAACTTACAAACTAGGGGATGGGAATTTAAAAATTTACAATAAACATAATACTACAAGGCAAAAGTCAGCCAGTACTATAAGAGAGATAAAATAAAGTTAATTGTATATTCAAAGGAGGAAGAAAACACATTCAGTTTTTTTCTTGGGGAATAGAGAAAGAGTGTAGGGGTGGTTAATGCAAAAGTACCTTTGCTGCTGAGGTGGAGAATTGAACAGGAGAAATAATAAAGAAGGAAAAATTACAAGAAATGTTCAGGATTTTTTCACTTTTCCTGAAACACAGGTTACAGAGAAGAAACTACTAAAAACAGAGATAAAGGAATAATATTATACAGCACCTTGAATCCCAAATTAAAAGGTCTCTAGTTTCATTTGTTATAAAATATTCAAATATTTCTGAGGACTGCATAACAAGATCAGACCATACTTTAGAAAAATTATATAGCAATGTCCTCAAGAAATGTAAAATATGAATACAAGGAAGGTTGTATTAAAAAAGACAACATTCTTACACAACTTGCAGTAGAAAATAGAACACGGAAATCTGAAGCTTTAAGACATGCAAACCAGAAATTTTGACATAAAAAGACTCTAATATAGAGGACTGGGTAAGGAGCAGCTACTGCCTATTATGACTTAGGCTTCTAAAGGGAAGCTTGCACAGAGATGCTGCCTCTCTTGTAGGTGGGCTGGAACTCCCTGTACTCCTGGTCACTCCACCTCCTGGGTCCTGCCTTTAATCCTCGAATGCATAAGTCCCCCTGGGTTTCTGAGGTTGCATGTAGGTGTGCAGGCAGGCAATGAGTGATTGCAGGTAAGCTTCCCTTAGGCACTGAACATCCCTCTTCAGTAGGGCTTATCACAATAACAATGAAAGCCAACAATTAAGAGCTAATGCAAGGTTCTATCGGGTGTCCTCCCAGGCATAGGACCTCTGAGAAACCTCACTCAGCCTGTTAGTGAAAACCTAAAGGTGAGGCTCACCTGTCAGGAATATGTGAAAACAGATTGCTTCATTCTTCTAGGGTATAGTGTTAACTGTTAAATAGCAATTCTGTTTCTACCAAGCACAGCAAACATGGAGGTAATTTAGTGAAGGTAGCTCCCTCCTGTCAATTGCACAGGGGAGCAAACCCGGTCTCTGTCCACACCGCAGCCAGATTGAGCTTTGTAAAATGCAAAAGTTGATCTTGTTACGTCACTGTTTGATATCTTTCAATAGTACCCAATTACTGTTAGGATAATAACCAAATTCTTTAACATGGTCACATGCCCTTTTTTCAGGACTGAGAGTAGCCAGGAACGACAAAGTCAGCAGGGAAGTAGCAGGGGCGCTACATCATCAAGAAAAGAAAAATGAAACAGGTTGGAGAGATGGAGAACAATACACTAGGGAACATGTTTGGACTTTAGAAAAAAACATGCACAGTATGTTTTTCATGAAGGAATGAATAATTACGCCCACAGTGTCCCTATAACTGAGCAAGGAGAGCCCATCATAAATGGCACAAGTACAGATGGAAACTCCTACCAAGACCTCTGTCTGGGTCACAGCAAAACAACAGTCAAGTTGCCAAGGTATTCAAGAACGTCTTTCATAGTTTCCCCACATACCTACATTCTTTATAAGAAAGCCAAAGCACTAGCCTCTCATCAACAACATTTACGATTAATCTGTTTCTTCATGCTCTGTTCCTGAATGCTCTCTGCATCTATGTTTTCATCTCCTTCACTTTCTTATTCAAGGCAAAAATCAATTCTGGTGAACTCCAAATATTTCTTAGGCTATATACTCATTCTCTCTAAAAAAAATGAATTGGTCTGTCTGTGAATAGCTTTCTGTTAGTTCCGCATATAAGGTTATCTTTCTTTTCCTTTTCAATGTTAAAAGCAGAGTGATTCCATTTATTACCCTTTCTGGAGTTTCAGTCTTTCTGTAAATATCCAAAGTAGCCAGAAGATGTCAGTCATACAACTCAAACCGAATCTTTGCTTCTCTCCCAAGTAACCCAAAAACAACCTAAAATTAAGATATAAGGGTGAAGACCTTTTGAAACCTTCCAAAATTCCAAACAATAAGCATACAATTCTATGCACTTAAGTATTCTTTGTGACACTTCGTCTTGTCTATTTGGGGTTTAAAGAGATGTGATCGGTAATCAGTTGCTATTCACAGGTATTTTCTAAATAGTTGGAATCAAATCAGTGTTGAGACAAAGGAATGGTAGAACTGTGAAGTTGGAAGGGCCTTGAAGTTCCTGCAGCTTAACTCCATACCCTCCTATGGAAATTTCTTTTATACTGGAATAGAGTAGGGATTTCTTAGTACAACCTCATTTCTGTATTCAGACATTCACTTATTTCTCAAATTTTTATTGAACATGTTTTATGTGCTCAGCAATGAGGTAATTGCTAAAGATACAAAAAGTAACAGTTTTGGAATAGACACAATCCTTGCTGGTTATTATGGATTAAATTGTGGACCTCTCCTCTGCAAAGTTATTAAAGTCCTAACCCGTGGTATCTTAGAACGTGAACTTATTTAGAAATACAATCATTGTAAATATGAAGTTATTTAAGATAAGCTTATACTGGAGTAGGGTGGGCCCTTAATGCAGTATGATTGGCGTCTTCATATGAGAAAGATACACAGGCAGAAGATGGTCAGATGATGACAGAGGCTGAGACTGAGGTGATGCATCTGGAAACTAACATTAGGAGCGATAATTGGAGAGGGAAGGAAAGCTTCTCCCCGTAGTTTTTAGAGTGGGGTATAGCCTTCCTGACGTCATTTCAGACTTCTAGTCCTCAGCATTGAAGGAATACATTTCTATTGTTTTAAGCCAGCCAGTTAGTGATACTTTGTTATGACAGCTCTAGGAAATTAATATAACCTCAAAAGGATTGTGCAAGACAAACAGGTAAATCTCATACAGTATGATAAGTGCTATTATACATATAGGGTATGATGGGAAAGTAAGATAGAAATGCCTGTGGGTGTATATCAGAGGAAAGATTTCTGGAGGAAGCAAACTCCATCTCCAAAACAAACAAAAAGGGATGGCAAAGAAATGCCCAGGTAAATTATAGGGAAGCACTAGGGTCATTGTCCAAATGGAGAATGGCATCTAATTCTCTCACCTACCTACAGCCTTCTTTGCTGAACTCAAACGTTGGTCAACAATCAAAACATTATCAGAGGTGAATCCCAACACAGATGTTCTGAGACTCTGATTGTATCAGACTTTATTTGTAATCAATTTTTTATTCTTTTTACTTTACATCACTAAAAGAAAAAAATAAACCTTTTTTGAAACCTTTAGTGACTGGAGAAACCAATCTGTGCTAGAACCCTTACAATTCCACTAAGCCTTCGTGTTAACCCTCTCCCTTCTTCCTGCCAAACACTGCCCTGTGCTCCTATCCTGTCAGTGCTCTGGGTTTCCTCTGTTTTCTTGGCTTGTGCTCTGCATTTGATTTGGCTGAATCTCTCCTGATTGGCTTCCACAACTTCTTAATTGAACAGGAATTTTCTAGAACCTCTCATGTGCTCACCAGAGTTTTGTTCACCATTGCCCTGTTCTTGCTCCAAGACTGCCATCTTCTCTCTACAACCCTAAGTCTCTCTGGGACTTCCCACCACACTTGCCACCCCAGCTGTTCTTTTTTTTTTTTTTTTTTGCATTTTAGGTTTTGGAGTACATGTGAAGAACATGCAAGATTGTTGTATAGGTACACACATCGCAGTGTGATTTGCTGCCTTCCTCCCCTTTGCCTATATCTGGCATTTCTCTCCATGCCATCTCTCCCCACTTCCCCACCCCCCTCCCTCCCCCATTTTCCCCCAACAGACCCCAGTGTGTAGTGCTCCCCTCCCTGTGTCCATGTGTTCTCATTGTTCAACACCCACCTATGAGTGAGAACATGCGGTGTTTGATTTTCTGCTCTTGTGTCAGTTTGTTGAAAATGATGGTTTCCAGGTTCATCCATGTCCCTACAAAGGACACGAACTCATCATTTTTGATGGCTGCATAATATTCCATGGTGTATATGTACCACATTTTCCCTGTCCAGTCTATCATCGATGGGCATTTGGGTTGGTTCCAGGTCTTTGCTATTGTAAACAGTGCTGCAATGAACATTCATATGCATGTGTCCTTATAGTAGAACGATTTATAATCCTTTGGATATATATCCAGTAATGGGATTGCTGACCACCCAGCTGTTCTTATGAAACTCTTCAGAAGGCCAAGCTGAGGAAAGTACACAGTGTAGGGCTGCCCTGGGCAGGGCTCTTCAGTGCATCTCTCAGAGCCCTTCTCTTCAGCATCTTTCTTAAGCACTGAGGGAGGGAACATGTCCACTAGCTCTCCCTTGGAGTGGGCCACTCAATTATTTAGGTCACTAACTTTAATGCTTACTATGGTAGACAGTATTGCCCCCAGTTGGAGAAATCTTGACCCAAATGTGATTTGGGTTGGGGAGATGATTGAAGGTGCTTAAATCTTTTGTAGAACTTCTCATAGCATGAAGTGGCCCTCAGGGAAATTGGGAAAGTGCAAACCAGACCTGGCTTCCTTAGCTCTGTATAAACGCAGCCCACAGTGAATTATATATATCATGCTGCTGCTTCTTGCCTGACCCAGAAATTGAAATATACTGATTTAGACTTTGTTAAGGGATTAAATTGTAATATCGAAAAAAACAAAAAAAAATGGTTAAGTGATTAGTAAACTCAAAGTAATATTAGGCATCCATATGAAAAGTAATCATATGCAGACCTAACAGCATTCTAGAAAATATTTTTGCTATAAAACTAAAGTAAGAAAGTAGAATACAATATTGACATACAGCTAAGATAAAACATAGAGTGAAGTATTTTGATCATACAAATAGTATAAATCATAGCTTTCACTTTTTAAAAATACCATCGAAAATTATTTATAATCCTTTTCTAAATTCCTTTTATAATCCTACAATGAAGCATCAAATATTTTCATTTTTTTCCTTGTCATTTTGGCCCATTATGCACTTGCCAAATTCTCTTTTGCTACTTTGCCTTTGGATATGTTGTTCTATGCCCTTGGAATACATTTTATTATATTATCTAAGCAGAAAATTCATTTAATCATTTCATATATATATATATATATATATATTAGAGTTCCTATAACATATATTAAGAATATAGTTATAAAATATTTAGAGGAGTGTTTACTCCTTCAAGTTCCTCTTATTAAGGCAAATTTCAAGGGGAATTCTCTTTGTGATGCCTTCTTGGTCTGTCTTAGTATTCAATTTGGCATTTCCTCCTTTGTACCTACTACTATAAAAGCATTTATCAAATTACATTGTTAACAAGTGTTTATTGCATTTCTCCTTTAGCTAGACTCAGGATATTGAAAAAGAAACACCACTGTCTTGTTTCTTGTTATAGGCCTTGAGCCTAAAAATGTACCTAGTTTATGATAGATGTAGGTGAGAGAAAATGGAGAGACAGAAAAAACAAGGGAAGAAAGGAGACAAGAGGGGCATAAGAGATTGGTGCTAAAAGGAAATAAATGACTTCAAAATACGCAGTTACGGTCTGACTACAGCACAGGGAAGAGCAATTTCAGTCATAGAAAGAAACAATGCTACTAGGCTTGCAGGGTGGCGACATCCATGCCCTTGGCTTCATTAACTTCGAGCTTGTTAAACTGAACAGCCAACCCTATTGTCCTACATTGTCAATTGTATTTATTTTATGATTCATCTTTAGCCAGAACAATACAAATAATGAAGTATCATTATGAGAATTTATTACCTGTAATGTTTAATAAGAGAGATGTTTTGAAGACAACTTTTGCCTCTTAGAATAATAAATTGCAGATTGTTTTTTGCTATTAGTTTTCAGCAGATGGACAAAATGGTGGCTTTTTGCTCAGGATTTAACCACAAACTCTGATTTTAGTAACTATTGATTTATCAGGATTGCATGCACAGGGAAAATATACATATGCATACTGTCTCTTTCTCTCCATCTCGCTCTTTCCTTCCCTCCCTTTCTATCCTCTTTCACTCATTCCTCTCTCACATACACAGCTTACCTCAGTGTCAGAGGAAAAATTCCTGTCTTTGTCAGTAATTCCACAATGAGAATTTCAGTATCCCTTCCACAGCAAATATGCACATATATATTTATATATTCATAATTCACTAAATGGTTTCTCACAACCTCACACTAGAGGAAGGTTTACATTGTTTATCTCTTTGTTAAAAGCAGTATTGTTTGGTCCTTGCCTATGACAATGATTTGATGTTAGTAATAAAACAGTATTTAGAGGCTCTTGTTACAGAAATTAGACCTGTAAATGATTTGATGTTAGTAATAAAACAGTATTTAGAGACTCTTCCTACAGAAATTAGACGTGTCATGATTTTAGCCTTTGAACTTGTATGGAGAGTCAAGCATTCATTCATCCATCCATCTATTCATTTAATTATTCACAAAACAAACATTTGTTGAATACAATGTACATCCCTGGGACTAGGATAGGGCACAGAGATACAAATATTAATGCGATCAGATCACTTGCTCCTGAGGATCTCACATATGAGAGGAAAAAACAAGCAAATCAACACATAATTACAAAAGAGAAGCACATATAGGATGGTATAGAAAAGGGAAGAATTAAGTGTTTAATTCTGCCCTTGGGAATCAAAGAAGTCATTGGTGAAACTTAACTTGTTAAATCCAGATACCAAACATATAATGAATTCACGGTGAAGTTCAGCAGGTGCCTCATGAATTGCCTACCTTGAGAGTTGGGAAGAGCAAAGTTCTTTTTATGTGTAAGTGCGTTTAGTGTAGTGACAAATGTGAAAATTGGGCCCAGGTTGCCAGGAAAGACCTCAGAGATGAAAGAGTTAAGCAAGATTTTTTCATCTCAACAATACAGAAACAATTTGCAATGACGATCCAAAAAAAGTGGGAAATAGTGAAGGAATATGCTTGTAGATCCATGTCTAGAGTAGTTTATGGATGATAATACATGGGTGAGGACCAACCAGTCTCTGAACTAATGTTCAGCAAGCCCAACCTTACATGTATAATTGGAGTGGCCCAAGAGGCAGCCTGATCTGGAAACACACCAGAGACCACCATTTCAGGGCCTCATGCAACTAGTCAAGCTTAAGGTAATACCGTGTAGACTAAACACCAATGTTTCATACAGACTACTGATGCTGGAACAAGCTTCTCATTCATCACTCTCAATTCCATCATGCAATAACAGCTTCAGAGAAGTGCATTTATAAATTTATTACTATGAAACTAAAATAAGATCAATTCTCCATGTTTCTGAGAGGATCATGCTAAGAAATACTTAGACATTCTTGGGGATTAATCTGCAGTGCATTACGAGGAGTGTGAGTGTGTGTGTGTGTGTGTGTGTGTGTGTGTGTGTGTGTGTTTTCAGGAGTCAAGGGAAGAGCTAGCAAAAGAAACACTTTAGAGTTAACTAAAGTAAAAAGTTGGGGAAAGGGGTGCATATTATAGAAGTACAAAGTAATCTAATAGAATGCAAGGGCAAAAATCTTGCTCAGAGTCATGAAAAGACTGGAACCACCAGAAGAGGATCCCATCATCATCTCTTCTCACTGTGGCATTCTCCCAATCTTTTCCATTCTTTATTATCAGTACAAAAACTAACTTTCTCTTCTTTCCAATCTATTGGACATCAAATTGCCCTCAGGGCTTAGGAATCTCTCAGTAAATTTTATGAATCCTAATTCGTTCTAAATTCAGAGGTCCAAACCTGGTACATGGAGTCTACTTCATATGGATTAGGTTATGCAGTTTTGAAAAAAAGAGGTTGGATATAAAAGTGGTCATGACCCCATTATCTTTTTCAAAACTCTCCATAGTCTTTTAAACACATGGAATAAATATTTTAAAAACCTCAACAATGACATTTCTAGTATTAATCAGAAAAAAAATTTCTGTTTGCTTCAATTGGACAATGGAAATGATTTGGAAAGCATCCACAGGTCAAACAAATTTAGTATCAATTTTATTATGGAACTTGGGAACAAACCAATCTCAAAACTGAAAATTTAAAAATAAGTGTTTACAACCAAAATATGTGTGAGAAAATGTGATTTAACAAGATGATAGTGATTCCCATGATACTGCATATTGGTACAATGATAGATAACTCTAATCACATATTCATTTATGCATACATTCATTCATCCATTTCTTATCTGTTGAGTCTACTATTGCATTTCATATCCTCTGCTAAGTGCTAGAAATACAACGAGGAACAAGTCAGAAATGTTGGTCTTATGGTGAAGATGAAGAGGAAATCTAATTTATCAAATAATTTTTCTCTGGGAGCTTTAAGGTTTTTCTCTTTATTTTGGTATTAATTTTAGCCATTTAAATGGCTGGTAGTAGTATTTCATTTTGGTTTTAATTTGCATTTATCTGATGACTAATGATGTTGTTGTTTTCATGTGCTCATTGGCCATTTGTGAATTGCCTGCTGTCTTCTTATTAATGGCTTGCAAAGGCTTTAAAAATATATTCTGTGATTCGTTAATCTGCATGAATGTGTGAGGTTCATTTTATTCCATATGAATATCCACGTTATAGAATCATTTGCTGAAGAGCATATACTTTCTCCATTAAAATAGCTAAAGACTTTTATAAAATAAACAGTTTTATAAAAATAAATTGATTATATATTTTGGGTCTATATCTAGAATCTCAATTCTGTCTCTTTGATCTATAAGTGCATTCTTTTACCAACAGCTCTCTGTTTTAATTACTGTCACTTTGTAGCCCAAGTCATCTATTTTTTTTCTTTTTCAAACTTATCTTGCCTGTGTAGGCTCCTGTGCATTTCCAAATGAGCTATAGAATCAGCTTGCCAATTTTGAACTAAAAAAGGGACTCATGGGATTTTGATTAGAATTGCATTTAATCTATAGATTAATTTGGGGAAAATGTATGCTATATCTTCTCATTTGTATAGGTCTTCTTTAATTTCACTCAGCAATGTTTTGCAGTTTGGAACATCCAGGCTATGCATGCATTTTGTTAAATTTATCTGTACTTTATAATAACCTCAATAAACCAACACTCACAATGACACCAAACTAACCATATCCTTCTCTTTACCTAGTTATAGCTGACTTTAGAACAATCTTTACCATTGTTCTTACTTTTCTTTCTAGTTCTTAACTGTCCAAAGCATAATATTCACAAACAAAAGTAATTTAAGCTGTATTATTTTTGCTGTTTGACCTTTCACATATGAAAATCTTTAATTGGTCATAGTTAAGCAGAACTATGGATAATCAGGCTTGTGCAGAAATTTATAAATGAGTATTTATACAGTCATACCTCAGATCATTTGTACTCTATTTCACTCTCCCATGTATAATTCTATGGGAAACAGCATGGAATATAAGAAGAAATTTTGCACCAAGAAGTAAGAGGACCTGACTTCTACTCTTGCATTTTGTCATTTACTATTCACATAATCTTCAGAAAGCTACTTATGCTTTTTAGGCTTTTGTTTCTTCATCACAAATAAGTCATAGTAATATATCATGCCCACAGAGACAGGAGACTATACACAATGACTTCTTGGTGGTATTTTTTAGTTCCACAACTGAGAAGACAATGTCGGTGACTTATAGCAAGAAAATATTTCAGTTTTTTAAAATTGAAATAAGTCACTCCTTGATACTTTATTTATGCTTGTATTTGCAATGTAATATAACAATTAGTTTGGCTTATGTTGAGGACTCAGATTAGGTACTTAGTAAATGTTGCTGAATAAGATTGCATTTCTAGGTCATATAAGGTAATGTAATATGAGACTTAGTTTAACAGCCCTTAAGACTGATGATTCAGAAATATAGTTCAATTTTGCCCTTCGTCCTTGTGTGACAAACACATTTAGTCCTGAGCATTGGACTGGTAGGAAGTACTTTCAGTGAGGCTGTAAAATTTAAGATCTAATCTGATGTGATTACACAATTTATTCCCCATGACCCACCACTTAACTTGGCTTGATCAAAAACCAGTCTTCTATTCTGTTTACCCATGTTGCTGTTACTGAGAGATAATTATGGGTTTTTTGGTCTACACTATGGAGATATTTTAGTTGTGTCAAAGTGAAAAAAAAAATCTGTAAATACCATAATCATTCAGTTATGTAGTTAATATGATAGAATTGGGGAAAAGCAGACAGTCTGAGATTTGTGAGCCATTTAGTCTTGAAAGATGCTTCTTTCCAGAGTGTCTAAGGTCATGACCTAAGTTCGTTGGAATTTCAGAAACCCACAATAATAATTCAGTGGGCTTGTTAGTTCAAAATTTCTAGGCAAGTTATTTATTGATATATCCTAGATTTCGGTGAGTCAAGGAGAAGCTTAATGCCACATATATTCTTTGTTACACCAACACTTAAGAGTAATGTCCCTTCCCTCGAAATGGATTTTAGGTAGCAGTTGACTTTCTGTCTGTAACCTAAAGTGATGTTTCCCTTTCTCTTGGTGAATATCTGTCAATAAAGAGAGAATAGTGCTATTGATTTATGGCCAAGGTCTCCTGGAATGATTTACTCAACAAAAAAAGATATGAAGCACAGGCAGTCTAAAATAGACACAAGTGTCTCAGTACCCAAGCTCTATGTAATGTCTTCCTGATTGTCATCAACAACCAGTTCTTGTGCTTCTGTTTTTTCTTCCCAGGCATTCATTCACTTCATTTAATGAACTTACTAGGTGCCAGGCACTGACGAGGCACTAGACATACAGTTCTGAACAAAAGAGGTTTAGTTCGCTCCATGTCCACTTTCTTTGGGTTGTTTTAGTGTTGACAAGACTTCATGTTTGATTCTTTTCTCTCTTCTAAAGTAAAACTATCCTTTCTCATTATGTGTTTTCCCTGACCATTGAATCCCATGGTTATACAATAGAAGATTTTGTAACCTGAAAATCAGATTCCTGTGTCTTATAGAATCCAGCTTCACATTAAATTGCTTGAACACACTTATTAGATCTTTTGTTTTTAAACTTTTGTGTTATTGATTACAATAACTGGCTTTATAGAATATTTTTGAGCCATTGTATTTCCCTCATCTTCTATGTCAAAATATCAAACGCAGTAAGTTTTTATGTTTGGTACATTTTTAAGTAGTACTTAAAAAGAGAGAGCTCTTTTGCTGGGTTTATTCTAATGTTCTCTCTGTGTGTGTCTATATATGTGTATATATATATGTGTGTGTGTGTGAGTGCATGTGTGTATACACACATATAAACACATATATACACATATAAACACATTATACCTATTTAAATACATGTAAATATATGTATATTTATCCACATAAATCTATATATGTTTGTGTGTCTATCTGATCTGAGAGGGCATACTGGCTTTGCAAATTCTATGCTTTGGTGCAGGTCATTCCACTTCTCATTTTTCTATATGAATAAAGGGTGTAGTGGAGTGGCAAAATCTACTTCAAAGAGTTAGCTGTATCTTAGTATAAAGTAGCTATTATTTTGTTCATTTTTATTATTATCATCAAGTTTGGCAATCTCTACCTTGGATAAGTATTTTTAAAGTGCATCATCATTACACTTCAGACCAAACTTCCCACAAATATTCAGAACAAATTTGAAAAGAATTAACTTCATCCAGAGTTTTTTCCCCATCTTTTCCATAACAATCAAACAATCACTGGTTCATAATCTTCACACAAGTTACAATATTTTTCTAGAATATGGCTCTCATTTTCACAGTATAAAGCCCAGTCCTGTGTGAAGAATAGACACTGTGCTAAGATTTTTACAATTTTGTAGATCTTCAGAATAGCCTTCAAGGATATAAAATGGGAATATTGACTCTGTGAAAGAATGTAGAATTCATACAGATGTTACATATTTAAGTAAGATTGTAATGCAGTAAGCAGCACAGCCAGTAATCTAATCAGTGTTTGTCTGAACTTGAGACCCACACTCTCCTGTACTACCTGTGGAACCTCCATGCAAAGGCACTCATACTTGCATTAAATCTGCTCACTGTAAGAAGAGGTTGGCAATATCCTTGCTTCCTACTGTCTCATTCAAAGCCATTAGATTTTCAGATTGGTTCTATCATGCCTACTTCGAAGACCACATATTGACCTTGTTTGTTTATTTGCTTGTTTATTTATTTGTTTTAGAGAAAGAGTGTTGCTCTTTTGCCCAGGCTGGAGTGCAGTGGTGAGATCTCAGCTCAGATCCCGGTTCAAGCAATTCTCCTTCCTCAGACTCCTGAGTAGCTGGGATTACAGGCACCCACTATTACAACTGCTTAATTCTTATATTTTTCATAGAGAAAGGGTTTCACCATGTTGGCCAGGCTGGTCTCAAACTCCGGATGTCAAATGATCCACCCACCTTGGCCTCCCAAAATGCTAGGATTACGGGTGTGAGCCACCACATCTGGCCTTAAATAATTCTACCAATTTCTAGGTACCTACCAGTATGCATAAATTATTTATGCCAGGACCACAGTTCTCTTTTCTACTTCATAATTTTCCAGATGCTTAAGTAACTTCATTCTTCAAATGGACAACCCATTATATACTATGGACTCATAATGCTTTGACCTTCTCTTCATTCCGCTTTAGCAATGAACCCACAGATATGTTCCAAACAATGTCATCACTTTTCATCAGTTTTTCACATGATATCTTGAAATTTGAAATGTGTCTCTCTGACCATAATTTTCTTCCACATTTTCTTCTTATTATTATTTTAAATTATACTTTAGGTTCTGGTGTACATGTGCAGATCATGCAGGACTGTTTCATAGGTACATACACGGCAAGGTGGTTTGCTGCCTTCGTCACTCCATCACCTATATCTGGTATTTCTCCCCTAGTTATCTCTCTCACCCTCCCTACCCCCCACTGTCCCTCCACTAGTCCCCCTCACTCAACTGACCACAGTGTGTGATGTTCCCCTCCCTGTGTCCACATGTTCTAATTGTTCAACACCTGCCTATGAGTGAGAACATGCGGTGTTTGGTCTTCTGTTCTTGTGTCAGTTTGCTGAGACTAATGGGTTTCCAGATTCATCCATGTCCATTGTATGAAGGACACAAACTCATCATTTTTTATGGCTGCATAGTATTCCATGGTGTATATGTGCCACGTTTTCTTTATCCAGTCTATCGTTGATGGACATTTGGGTTGGATCCAGGTCTTTGCTATTGTAAACAGTGCTGCAATGAACATATGTGTGCATGTGTCTTTATAATAGAACAAATTATAAAATTCTTTGGGTATATACCCAGTAATGGGATTGCTGGGTCAAATGGAATTTCTATTTCTATGTCCTTGAGGAATCGTCACACTGTTTTCCACAATGGTTGCAGTAATTTGCACGCCTACCAACAGTGCAAAGTGTTCCTATTTCTCCACATCCTCTCCAGCATCTGTTGTCTCCAGATTTTTTAATGATCACCATTCTAACTGGCGTGAGATGGTATCTCAATGTGATTTTGATTCACATTTTCTTACTTCTAAGCAACATGCATTATACTTCTAATATTTCCGTATTTCATCATTCTCTCAAATTATTGAGGCTTTGCATTCCTCATCCAGGCTGGAATACATGGTTCACTGTTTTATATTTATTTCACAAGCCTCTTGGATTTCCTTATACCTCCATATTTTGTTATATCTCTTTGTCAATTTCTAGACCTAGACAAATCAGCTGCCCATTTTCTCTAGGCCTTCTGTTAAGTTGTGCCAAATAACATCACATAATTTTCATAATTAGATTCATTACCAATTAATGCAATCCAAATACTGACAAGCCTTAATATTGCTTTATAAATCTGTTTATTCAATCAGAGTTGAAGCTTCATTGAGCATTTCTCAAACTGTCTTTTGCAAGATATTAGCATATGTTCCTCTATATATAAGCTCTGAAGTAAAATAAATTTGAAAATGCTACATATTATATCTAATTCTTATAGATTCACAATTTTCATTTGCATATTCAAGGGTCTGAGAACTATTACAGCAAAAGAATTTGTTGAACCATGCATAACATAAAACTTCACAAATTTATGTGATTTTTAAATCACTTGTTCGCTTATTAATTTGTAGGATTCATAACATCTCAGTCAATACACTTTAGGAAATGTGGGACTGTACAAAGGGTGAGGCCCTTGCCTGATTAGTTACCACCGTATCCTCAGCAGTTAGAAAGATGCCCATCTCAGAGGAGGTTCTCACGCACATACAGATATTGGATGAATAAATAAATGAAATAACTAAAGCAGTCTCTGTGACATTTTCCATGATCTTTTCAATTGTATTAACCACACTACTGTGCCCTCATTATCAAGCGAAGCTACTGGACATGACTCATTGTTTTCCTATCATCTCGACATCTTTTCAAAACATTGAAAATTTTTTCATGATTCCCCTGTCTCAGAAATATGTTTGACTTTCCATGCTTAATAATAAATATAGATGCTTAGGAATTATAGTTACATGGTAGTCTCAGATGTTTCATTTAATCACTTAATACTGTAAACTAAGCAAAATGTTCTTTTGTATGTATGTGATAAAATTAAAACTCATACACACCATGGTTAGAATTTGAATCCAGAACTGTTGATCTCCAAGGCATAGCTCCTTTCCCAGCCCCATTGTTAACCCCCACTTTCCAAAGTTAATAACATCATTTTGTTAGATTTCATACTAGGTACAGCTCATGTAATACCCACATCTACTAGTCCTTGAGCCGCACATGAGATTATAACACCAGCTATTACCTCAGTTTCAGCCTGGTGAAAACCCGTGCAGAAGACTTAACTAACACATTCCTAAACCTTCTGCTTACCAAGACTGTGAGATAATAAAAGGCCATTGTCCTAAGATGCTAAGTTTGTGGAAATTTGTTACACAACATTAGAAAACTAACACAGTCAAGAATGACAGGTGACAAATAGGACACAAATAACCTGACATATTTATGCATATCAATAATTACATTAAATGTGAAACATGTAAGTACTCAGATTAAAAAATAAGACTATAAATCTAGATTTTATAAAGAAAAAATATATGTGCGATTTATGAGACAGAATTTAAAAATAAGATTAAAGAAAAAATGGAACATAAAGAACTGAAATATATATATTATACAAACACTAACCAAAAGAAAGATGGACATATATATTAACATAAGACAAAGCAGATGTTAAAGAAAGAAATTTCAAAGGATTGAAATTTTACAATGTAGGTTTTTGTCCATGGAGAATTAAATTAGAAATCAACAACAGATAGATAAATGGAAATTTTAAGTGCATGTAAATTGAGACACATGCTTCTAAATAACTCATGAGTATCATAGGAACTCACCATAAAAGTTATTTTGTATGGAACTATAATTAAAAATATTTTATACTAAAATTATAATTTATAAACATCTGTAAGATATAGCAAAATTAGTGCCTAGAGGGATTTTGTAGCTTTAAATACATGTATTAGAAAAGAAGTAGAGAATCAGTTATCTAAATGCCCAACTCAAGAAGCTGGAAATAAAAGAGAAAACTATTCCCAAAGAAAGTAAAGGAAGAAAATCTAAAAAAGTAAAAGTAGAAATGAATGAATTTGAAAACAAACATTGAATAGAGACAATCAATAAAATAAAAGTTAGTTATTTTAAAATTTATAAAAAATAATACCCCAGGAACATTACTCTTTTCAAATCATGAATATTAGAATAAGAAGGTATTATGAAAAGTTGATACCTTTGACAACTGAGATGAAATGAACAAATTTCTTGAGAAATTTGGATATTTGTCAAATATCCAAACTGACAGAAGAAGGAATAAAAAATCTGATAAGCAACTTTGGTTGCTAAAGAAATTAAATCTGTAATTAAAAACCTTCCTATAAGAGAAACTGTCCCTGGTGAAATAATATTGGTTTTATACAACTCCTTTCAAAGAATAAGAAAAGATAAATACTTTCCTACTTACCCTGTTATTCTTCCCAAATGAAAATAACACTAATGCCGAAATCTAATAAGACATTATAAGAATGAGAAATTATAGGCCACTAATTCTCATGAACATAAATAGAAACAAAATATTAGCATATAGGGCTAATATGGGCATGGTGGCTCATGCCTATAATCCCAGCTCTTTCAGAGGCCAAGGTGGAAGGATTGCTTGAGCCCAAGAGTTTGAGACCAGCCTGGGCAACATAGTGAGATCCCATATTTATGAAAAATATAAACATTATCCAAGCGCAGTGGCGCATGCCTATAGTACTTGAGAGGCTGAGGAGGATGATTGCTTCAGCCTGGATGTTTAAGGCTGCAGTGAGCCATGATCATACCACAACACTCCAGCCTTGGTAATAAAGTAAGAGATCCTGTCTCAAAAAAAATATATAGATATATATATAATTTTTGGTCCTCACTTTTGGCTCAGAATCTCTTCAAATATTTTACAGAATTTGGCTTTTTTTTTTTTTTTTTCAACACAGTGTTTCACTGATGGTTTTAGACAAGGCAAGAAAAAGAAATAAATTAGGTTAAGGTTGGAGAAGAATAAATTATTTACCAGAATATTCTGTCATTATTTATCAAGATTGTTGGATACAAAGTCAGTATTAAAGAATCATTTTTAATATACTTAAACCAGTGGAAAATTAAAATTTTAAACTTTCAGTTAAAACAGTAGCAAATAGGCTGGGCATGGTGGCTCACACCTGTAATCCCAGCACTTTGGGAGGCCGAAGCAGGTGGATCACAAGGTCAAGAGATCAAGACCATCCTGGCCAACATGGTGAAACCCTGGCTCTACTAAAAAATACAAAAATTAGCTGGGTGTGGTGGCACACGCCTGTAGTCCCAGCTACTCAGGAGGCTGAGGCAGGAGAATTGCTTGAACCCAGGAGGTGGAGATTGCAGTGAGCCAAGATTGCGCCACTGCACTCCAGTCTGGCGCCTG
>NW_016107371.1:7869777-7883889 GCF_001604975.1 Cebus imitator
AAAAAAAAAACAGTAGCAAATAATATTAAATATCTCGGAATAAATCTAATAAAGGAAGTCTGAATTAGAAACTATAAAATATTTCTGTGACAAATATAAAAAAGACAAAAATAAATGAGGTGGTATCCTATGCTCATGGAATAGAATATTCTACAATTTAAAGGTGTCGATTTGTTCCAAACTGACCTATAGAGTCAATGCTACTTTGATCATAATCCAAATTGTTGAGTATGTATAAATTAACATTCTAAAATTTGTAAAGAAATGTGAAACCAAGACAATCTCAAAGAAGGAAAAAATTGATAGATTTACTCTACTTATAGAGAAATTATTTTTAAACTAAAGGTAGTTAATTTAATATGGTTAAGAATGAATTCAGTCTAAGCAATACAAGAATAGAGAAAGATCAACAGAATGACATAGAGTCCTGAAACAAATCTTCCACGTGTTTAGTAACTGATTTACAACAAAGTTTCCATAACCAATCAGAGGGTAAATGTGGTCTTTTTAAAAATATGGAGCTGAGTCAACTGAATAGCTAAAACATGAAATTTGACTCCTCCCAACACCATAGATTATAGATTGATATAATCAAAATGATCATGATGTAAAAAGTAGAATCATCAGTCTTCTTGAAATAAAAAGAATATTTTCATGATCCTGGGATAAGCAAATATTTTTAAATGGGACAAAAAAATCACTATGAAATAAATTTTTGTTGTTGTTCATTGAATTTCACTACTTAATATACTAGAGAGGAAAGCTACTGATTGAAAGCAGAGATTTATAATACATATATTTGTCAAAAAGCTTGTATCCAGGATATGTAAATAATGCATACTAAATTATGTGAAAAGGAAAGATGTACAGTTTTTTTCTCATAAGTGGGTGTTGAACAATGAGAACATACAAACACGGGGAGAGGAACATCACACACTGCGGCCTGTGGGGTGGGGGACTAGGGGATGAATAGTAGGAGGCAGGGGGATTGGGGAGGGATAGCATTAGGAGAAATACCTAATGTAGATGACAGGGTGATGGATGCAGCAAACCACCACCATGGCACACCTATACCTATGTAACAAACCTGCACGATCTGTACACATACCCCAGAACTTAAAGTAAAATAAATAAATTTTTTTAAAAGACAAAAGACTTAAACAAATACTTCACAGAAGAGGATAATAAAATCAGTGCTATATATATGTAGAGGTGGCCAACATCATTAGTCATCAAAGACAAACACGTTTAGACTCACAAAAATGATACAAAGTCATACTCACCACCAGAATAACTAAAATTAAAAATACAATTGTAAAGTTGCTGAGGTTTTAGACCATTTGGCAGTGTTTTATATTGCTCTTGGGTATCTGAATATGCATGTCCACCATTTTGCAATATCCGCTAAAGCTAATCATGTGTGTACCCTTTGACTAAGCAATTATACCCTTGAGTACATTTCCAACAAAAGTAGGTGCTTATGTCCACTTAAAATCATGTAAAAATATTCACAGCAGGTTTATTTATTTATAACAGCCAAAAGCTGGAAAGAACCCAAAGCCCATTAGCAGGAGAATGAGCAAATAAATTATGAGATATTTATATAATGAATACAATTCTGCAATAAAAAAGAATAAATAACCAAGACAGTAAGAGAAGACCTAAGTAACAAGAATGGAATAAATATTCATGATCATAATGATGCAAAAGTCTAAAGATATTTCTCTGCAAATTGATCTATAAATTCAATGCATTTTATTGTAAAATCCTAAAAGTTTTTCTTTGGATTAAATAAACAATCTGATCATGAGATTTATATAAAAGAGCATATTGCCAAGAGAAGTAAATGACATTGGCAGGGCCTCAGATTTTAAGTCTATTCTATTGTAAAGCTAGACTTGTAAGTCTGCCATCATATAGACTTTTATGGGTGAAAGAATAAGCAAATAAAGCAATGGAACAGAATAGGGAACACAGAAATGAAGTCATAAAAATATGGAAACGTCATAACAGTTGGCATTACTAATCAAAAGAAAAAGACACATTAATCACAATGTTATCCACAAATACTACGATAAATGATAGTATTAATCAAAACACTATGGTTGATATAGCTTTTCTTTATTGATTAGTAATGCCAACTATGGTTATAATGTTTGGTTACCAATATGAAAAAGAATAAAATTAGTCATATCTCACATCACAATTAAATTAAATTCCAGATAGGTAAAAGACCTAATGCTACATTTTAAAAACTTTTTGAAGAACAAATGGAAAATATACTTATGATTTCAGGAAGGAAATGGTGACAAAATAAGACACAAGGAGAAAAATCTATAAGCAAAAAGTTGTTACATTTATAACATTAAACTTCCTGTTCCACAAAAGATCATAAACAAAAGTAAAAGACAAAACACAACCTGAAAAGTGATATTTGCAACTCAAATTCATTCAATAGAAATACGGGCAAATATTATGAAAAAAGCAATTCACAGTAGAGAAACATCAAACTCCAATCATACTCAAAGATGCTTTACCTCATTAGTAATCAAAGAAATGGAAATTAAATTAAAAATAAAATACCAGTTGCCTGCTTTCCACTTGCATTCCTTTAACCCCAGATTGGCAAATAAGTAAAATCTGTTAATGCAAATACTATCACAAACATGAAGTAAGATATCTGTGACATCATATAAAAATACTGAGATTTGGAAGGGGTATCGGCTTTCTGGAGAATGATTTGACAATATGCAGCAAATTTAAATATGTACATAGTGTTCAACTCACAAATTTCACTTCTAGATATATATCCTAGAGAAATGCTCACTTTTATGCACAAAATAATATACCCAAGATTAATCACTGCAGGATTGTTCATGATGCTGAAAATTTAGGCAGCAACCTAAATGTTCATTGAAGGAGATATCAACTTTTTAAATATATTTTATATACTGGAATACCACAAAGAAATTAAAATACATGAACTGTAAGTCTATGTACAATGGATAAATCAAATAAAAATAATGTTGGAGGGTGACTAGTTTCAGAATGATATATATAGTCTGATAACAAATACATAAAATGGCATAAAAATAATATTGCATAATATTTCTAGACACATAATTATGTAGGAATGGTACAAAAGCATATGTAAGATTTTTAAACATAAGTTTCCAGAAAACAGTTATTTTTGGAGAGGAGACAATGATTTAAATATTAAACCTTCCTTTGGGAGGAAGATTCTATTTTATCTCTAATAGTACCTAAAATAATAATTTAAATTACATATAATAAAGTATGAAGACCTAACAAGATTTGATAATAATTGTCTTTTTAATAATTTTATAAATACCTCGATTTTCTAAATAATTTATACTTAAAATATCTAAATCTGAACACTGGCCAGGACCCTGGTAATTTGTAAAGGTTCATTGTAATTGCAAAATATCTTGTGGATTTTTCCTGAATTTTGCCAGTATTTCTTACTTGAAGAAGATTACTTCTATAGAATAAACTGACTTACAAGTTTTTTAATAGTGACTTCTTACTTTTTTTTTTTGAAAGTTAAGAAACATTCCATTGCTATGAAGTACATTCAAATAGAAATGTCACTATTACACAAATGCATAAAATCCATAACAAAATTGAAACTAAATTCTCCTTACTCTCAGGTCAGTTCTCTTTCCACTGAATCAAAATTGCCTTTTATTTTTTAAAAAATTTACATATAGGATATGAGAAAGTGAACAAAAATTGTAATAATATCTTTTGTGATTGGCATTATGAATTATGATAATATGAGACATTTACTGAGCTCTACAATTTGTTCAAAACCCTGTGAACACAACATTATCTCATTTAATCATGAGGCACTGCTAAAGATGAAAGTGTAGGTAATTTGGGTCTATTACTTCCCATCATTTTCTCTCCTGCTGCTTTTTTTCACTGATCACTGTATGACAAAAAATAATAATAATAATGAACTAGAAAAAAATAAAACCAAAACTGACGAACTAGAAGATATGTGAAAAACTTGGCTTGACAAGAGATTGTCTAAAAATGAACATTTTAATAATATATGCCAAATCTTGCTTTTACTACCAAGGTTTATGTGGTTTCCAGTAGCGATTCCAAAATATGAGAGGCTATGAGAGGACATGAAACAATTTGAGGTTTATTAATTTCAATTTTTGTTTTAAATAAAAGGGAAAATATGCTTTGCCAGCCTGTCTGAACATTCTGATTCAGTCACAGGAACATCTCCAGGCATTCTGTCTGAAGCTAGCAAAGAGAAAAACCTATTTAATTTTCTTTTTGGTTCTTAACTTGGACATAAAAATTTTCTACCCAGTGCTAGGATGAAATTAAGCAGCCCCTCTGATGAAAATGACTGAGAGGTAGTCAAGAAATTGGGCAAATTGATAACAAAATCTCTCTTTCTCTCTCTCTCTCTCTTCTATTTTTTCCTTTAATATTATTCCATGAAAGGGCTTTGTGTTTCTCTCTTGTAGAAATCCTGGACTCAGATCATTTTTTCTTTGTAACAGCTATAGTTTCCACACCACAGCATGACTCAGGACATTAAAGCTACCGTAGACAACTCAATGTATGCAAACCACAATGACTGACCTTGGAACTCTGGAAAGAATGTACACAGTAGCAGGAGCTTACAGAAGACTGCAAAGAGATGGGGCAATGCAAAAATGAAATATAAAATAAAACAAAGTAAAATCTAAATGGATACCTGAGATGAGTAATGACATTTTCATTGCCATTTTTGGACTGATTCTCCTAACTAAGCTCCAAGGTAATGCAAACTAAGTTAGAAGAAAGCTTTTCTGAGTCAATCAGAGTCCCAAGAAGCAAATCAAAGGCCCACTGTGTGTAGGCACTGGTTTTCTGTGCCACACCCTGGCTCACTGTCTTCTCCAAGCCCTCCAAAGACTCTTGGTTTAGACATCTAGGAGAAAACATTTCAGAGACTTGTAACATCATGCTATTTGAAATATCACTTTTCTTAGAAAAGTCTTGGAAAGAGATCTGACTAAACCAGAAAGGTACTGGGTTAGTAACACAACGTATAGTAGCTCCTCCAAAGTAGAAGAAATATCTCTGGTGTTCAGAATACACACTTAAGCTTATATTCGGGCTCTGTCACGTACCAGCTTTGTGGAAACTGTGGTTAGTAATATGTGTATTGTAATTCATACAGAGTACAATGACAAATCCCTTTCTCTCTACCAAATGTTTAATGCAGGTTGTTACATGCTCTCACTGCATAAATCAGTATGTAACAGCCTCCTATAAACATTTCCCATCTGGAGGCTCTCTGATTTTTGACTCAGGATCATAGGCCATTATTCTATTAATACGTGGACAATTTCCAGAGTTTCATATCTCAAAAACAGAAAAAGAAAACAAAATTTCAAAGCAAGATAGGATATTTTGCAAATAAGCAGACATCTTACATCCTTCTCTTTGCTTCTGTATTCCTTGATGTAAAAGACAATTATTTCTTTGTTTATAGCCTTAAGTTACTTGTTTACTCTACTTAGCAGGAAGATTGTATTTAGTGGAACTTTCTGAATAATTTCACACTTTCAAACAGTTTATTTTTCTTGATTTTTCTCTACCTTAATATTCTTAACTTCCTTAATATTCTTATGTCTCTTTTTATTTCCTTGTAAGTTCGAAGTCTCCATCATGATTTCTTTTTGTTCTCTCACCTCTTTAAAAAAAATTAGTTTCCCTCATTGGTTGCCCTCAAGGTTTATCATCAACCATTTTCCATTCTCACTCTACCAGATTCCTCTCAATCTTTTCGAGTCATGAACCTCTTCCAAAAATCTGTTGAAATAATAAACTCTTTCAGAGAAGTGTGAGGATTGGGGGGCAGGGGACATATTCACAAAGTTTACATATCATTTTGAGGGACTTACTGATCTCCCTGCTTTATGACTGCTGATAGACAAACACTTACTCTCCAACTTCAGTATTTAATCTGTGTTGATTGTCCCAAATCTTTGTTTTTAATTTCCAGTCTCTATCTAGTACTCCAGATCTGTATGTACAACTAGTAAATGTGTCCATTTGGAAATTCCATAAGCACCTCAAAGTCAACATGCCTAAACTAAACACATTTTCCCATCTAAATCTCATATTCTCTCCCTTGTTGTCTGACACAGTGAGTATCACCATCCACTGAAGTATCTAAGGTTAAAATCTTGGTCTATTCCTTTTCCTTCATTTTCTACAATTATTCACTAAGTTCTACCAATGTCAAAGATTTGTTTTTGTAATTGTGATTGATCAGATCCTAATAACTTCTTGCCCATATTAGTGACTAGACTACTAAAATAACGTTTAATTACCTAATTAGTAAATAAATACCTTCTCCTTATAAAAAATCCAAATAATGTAAAAGTACAAATGGTAAATTTTCTCTTTCCATACCACATCCTAATTCTCTTCTTCCATATATATATATCTCCACTGTTAAGCATTTGGTGTATATCCCTTTATTTCTTTCTTGTTCCTTTATATTTGCATACATGTATATGTATGGATGGTTAGACATAAGGTTTGAGTATTTCTTTACACAAAGGGAACATGCTGTATTAGGTTGTTTTCATGCTGCTGATAAAAACATACCCAAGACTGGGTAATTTACAAAAGAAACTGGACTTAACAGTTCTACATGGCTGGGGACGGCAAGGAAGGCAATCATGGTGGAAGGCAAGGAGAAGCGAGTCACATCTTACATGGATGGCATCAGGCAAAGTGAGAGCTTGTGCAGATAAACTCCCATTTTTAAAACCATCATATCTCATGAGACCCACTCACTATCACAAAAATAACACAGGAAAATCCCGCCCCCATGATTCAATCATCTCCTACCTGGTTCCTGCTGCAACACATGGGAATTATGAGAGCTATAAGATGAAATTTAGGTGGGGACACAGAGCCAAACCATATTACATGCTTTATATAATAGTCTCTCACTTAATCTTTTTCGCTTAATAAAGTATCTAAAGAGATTTATATTTCAGTGTGTGAATACATGTGATATTTTTAATGGCTACTTAGTATTTCATTATAAAGATGTAGATTGTGTCCCATTTGTCTATTTTGGCTTTTGTTGTCAATGCTTTTGGTGTTTTGGTCATGAAGTCCTTGCCTACACCTACGTCCTGAATGGTTTTGCCTAGATTTTCTTCTAGGGTTTTTATGGTGTTAGGTCTTATGTTTAAGCCTTTAATCCATCTGGAGTTAATTTTAGTGTAAGGTGTCAGGAAGGGGTCCAGTTTCTGCTTTCTGCACGTGGCTAGCCAGCTTTCCCAACACCATTTATTGAACAGGTAATTTTTTCCCCATTGCTTGTTTTTGTCAGGTTTGTCAAAGATCAGGTGGTTGTAGATATGTTGTGTTGCCTCCGAGACCTCTGTTCTGTTCCATTGGTCTATATCTCTGTTTTGGTACCAGTACCATGCTGTTTTGATTACTGTAGCCTTGTAGTATAGTTTGAAGTCTGGTAGTGTGATGCCCCCCACTTTGTTCTTTTTGCTTAGAATTGACTTGGCTATGTGGGCTCTCTTTTGGTATGATTTAACCATTCCCTTTTGATGCAAATGTAGCTTGTTGCCTATTTTTATTATGCCCCACTATCATCATTGTGCATGTGTGAGTTTGCTATCAAAGGTGAAATTCCTAGCAGTGGATATCAGCGACTCCCATCTGCCCTCCCTACCTCTAGTCTCAATCCTCTTCAACCCTCCTTCACTTATTCACTAACACTCAACAACTATATGAGCACCTACTGTCACCAGGCCCTATGTTGGGCATTTGGTAATAAAAGAGCTAGTTGACACAGCTCCTGCTTCCAGGGAGTTAAAAGTAAAATGGAAGAGAGTAAACAGATGATTAAAGTGCAGTATAATAAGGTTGAAATAGAAATGTGTGTAGGTACTCTCTCAGAGAACATTTTTAAAGATTACCTCATTCTGGGAACAAAGAGGAAATAGGAAAGATGAATGGAAAGGAGATTCCTAGACACCTCTGAAAGGTTGGAATTGTTTTGGTGCAGAAATGGTGGGACTTTCCAACAGAAGGAAAAGCCTGTGTTTTACTGATTGGGTGTCAATGTGTGTCATGCACTGTTCTAGGGACAGAATTACAGGCATGAGCAACACAGAAAACGTCCCACTTTCATGCAGTTTTCCTTCTCAAGGGGGGAAGGAGATTAATTCAAACACAAACAAGAAAGTGTAGGATATAAATTCAAATTATGATAAATTGTTAGGGGAAACTTATTAAGCTCTATAGAGAGTGTATAAAGGCTTTTTTTCAGAAGGTTACATTTGCTTTGAGACCTGAGTTGTAAGAAGGAGCCATCACAACAAAATCTTGGAGAAAATGGACTAAGCAGAGGGAACAATATGTACAAAGACCCTGAAGAAGGAATGGGCCAGAAATATTACAAGAATGAGAAGAAGGCCCGTTTTAGATTTAACAGGGAGATTGGTGGCTACAGACTAAATGTTTGTGTCTCTTCAAAATTCATATGTAAAAACCAAATCTCCAGTGTGATGGCATGTAAAGATAGGATTTTTGTGAGTTAATTAGATCATAAGGGTGGGGCCCTCATGATGGGATTAGTGTTCTTATAATAGAAGATACACAAGACAGCATGCTTTCTCTCTATATCCCATGTTAGAATACAGGCAACCATCTGTGAACCAGCAGGAGAACCCTCACTGACAGCCTGACTGTGCTAGCACCCTAATGTCAAAATTCCAGTCTGCAGAATTGCAAGAAATAAGTATTTGTTGTTTAAGCCACTCAGTCTACAGCATTCAATTATAGCAACCCAAACTAAGATAGTGCTACATTCAGGGAACTGTAAGCATGTGTATGTGGCTAGAATCACAGCCTGACAGAGAGAACCCTTCATGACCCTGTTTCCAACCTTGCTCCACCTCTGCCACTCTTCGTATGATCCTTAAGCTCCAAACACTTTGCATATTTTTCATTACCTGAAACACTACCTTTTCTCTTGTCTTTGTTCATTCTGTTTCCACTGCCTGGAATGACCTTTCTTGCCTTGCTAACTCCAATTTTCCCTTCCTGGCTCAGCTCAGGCAGCAGGAATCCTTCCCCAGTCCTCCCTGGCTGTGTTAGTAAGCAGCCCTCTCTACAGCAAAGTAGCTTGTGCATTAATAAACCTTGTGGTTAATTGTGATTCCCTGGAGGCAGGGCTTGTTTAACTTGCACTTGGGTCCGTAGAGTTGGTACAGAAACTGACACATCGTGTTTGTGTCTGCTGATTGGGGTTGACTCCTGGCCTATCGCCCAATGGCTTAACTTCCTCTAGTTCATCTGAGTTATGAGTCCTATCTCACAATCCTTGGGTAAGTATCCAAGGAGCCTCTCTATTTTTCCTGTCTCTTATCATAGCAAAATTTTAGCAGGAGTTCTTTGAGTGTATCTCAACACACAATATCCTTTAAGAATTCTAATTATACTCCCACCAACAGTGTAAAAGTGTTCCTATTTCTCCACATCCTCTCCAGCATCTGTTGTCTCCAGATTTTTTTAATGATCATCATTCTAACTGGTGTGAGATGGTATCTCAATGTAGTTTTGATTTGCATTTCTCTAATGACCAGTGATGATGACCATTTTTTCATATGTTTGTTGGCCTCATGTATGTCTTCTTTTAAGTATCTGTTCATATCCTTTGCCCACTTTTGAATGGGCTTGTTTTTTTTTTTCTTGTAAATCTGTTTTAGTTCTTTGTAAATTCTGGATATCAGCCCTTTGTCAGATGGGTAGACTGCAAAATTTTTTTCCCATTCTGTTGGTTGCTGATTCACTCTAATGACTGTTTCTTTTGCCATGCAGAAGCTGTGGAGTTTGATTAGGTCCCATTTGTCTATTTTGGCTTTTGTTGCCAATGCTTTTGGTGTTTTGATCATGAAGTCCTTGCCTATGCCTATGTCCTGAATGGTTGTGCCTAGATTTTCTTCTAGGGTTTTTATGGTGTTAGGTCTTTTGTTTAAGTCTTTAATCCATCTGGAGTTAATTTTAGTGTAAGGTGTCAGGAAGGGGTCCAGTTTCTGCTTTCTGCACGTGGCTAGCCAGTTTTCCCAACACCATTTATTAAACAGGGAATCCTTTCCCCATTGCTTGTTTTTGTCAGGTTTGTCAAAGATCGGATGGTTGTAGATATGTTGTGTTGCCTCCGAGCACTCTGTTCTGTTCCATTGGTCTATATCTCTGTTTTGGTACCAGTACCATGCTGTTTTGATTACTGTAGCCTTGTAGTATAGTTTGAAGTCTGGTAGTGTGATGCCTCCTGCTTTGTTCTTTTTGCTTAGAAATGACTTGGCTATGCGGGCTCTCTTTTGGCTCCATATGAAGTTTAAGGTGGTTTTTTCCAGTTCTGTGAAGAAGGTCATTGGTAGCTTGATGGGGATAGTGTTGAATCTGTAAATTACTTTGGGCAGTATGGCCATTTTCATGATATTGATTCTTCCTAATCATGAACACAGAATGTTTCTCCATCTGTTTGTGTCCTCTCTTATTTCATTGAGCAGAGGTTTGTAGTTCTCCTTGAAGAGGTCCTTTATGTTCCTTGTTAGTTGTATTCCTAACAAGTTCATTCTTGATTTGGCAGTTCATTCTTGATTTGGCTGTCTTTAAGTCTGTTATTGGTGTATAGGAATGCTAGTGATTTTTGCACATTGATTTTGTATTCTGAGACTTTGCTGAAGTTGCTTATCAGTTTCAGGAGACTTTGGGCTGAGATGATGGGGTCTTCTAGATATACAATCATGTCATTTGCAAATAAAGACAATTTGACTTCCTCCTTTCCTATTTGAATACCCTTTATTTCTTTTTCTTGCCTGATTGCTCTGGCTAGAACTTTCTAGCCAGAAACCATATTGAATAGGAGTGGTGTGAGAGGGCATCCTTGTCTAGTGCCAGATTTCAAAGGGAATGCTTTCAGTTTTTGCCCATTCAGTATGATATTGGCTGTTGGTTTGTCATAAATAGCTTTTATTATTTTGAGATACATTCCGTCAATACCTAGTTTATTGAGGATTTTTTTGCATAAAGCACTGTTGAATTTTGTCAAAGGCCTTCTCTGCATCAATTGAGATAATCATGTGGTTTTTTTAGACAGTGTGGCGATTCCTCAAAGACCTAGAAACAGAAATTCCATTTGACCCAGCAATCCCATTACTGGGTATATATCCAAAGGATTATAAATCGTTCTACTATAAGGGCATATACACACGAATGTTCATTGCAGCACTGTTTACAATAGCAAAGACCTGGAACCAACCCAAATGTCCATCGATGATAGACTGGACAGGGAAAATGTGGTACATATACACCATGGAATATTATGCAGCCATAAAAAATGATGTGTTCACTTCCTTTGTAGGGACAAGGATGAACCTGGAAACCATCATTCTCAGCAAACTGACACAGGAGCGGAAGATCAAACACCGTATGTTCTCACTCATAGGCAGGTGTTGAACAATGAGAACACATGGACACAGGGAGGGGAGCACTACACACTGGGGTCTGTTGGAGGGAAATAGGGGAGGGACAGCGGGGGGTGGGGATTTGGGGGGAATGACATGGGGAGAAATGCCAGATATAGGTGAGGGTGAGGAAGGCAGCAAATCACACTGCCACGTGTGTACCTATGCAACAATCTTGCATGTTCTTCACATGTACCCCAAAACCTAAAATGCAATAAAAAATTCTAATTATATATTATAGGATTAATTCCTTCTGAATTGCAGCTTCTTTAAGCTTGCCAGCATTAGTTTTGTATTTCTTTTATTTTTCTTTCATTTTGTACTTATAGAAAAGATAATGAAAACAACTTTTCTTTTTAAATTTTTTGATTGGCATATAATAATTGTATATATTTATAGGGTACAATACATTTTTATAGACGTACACCTTTTAAGATAATTAAATCAAGCTAAGTAATATAGACATCACCTCACATACTTACCATTTTTTTTTGTGGTGACTACACTTAAAATGTACTCCCTTGGCAATTTTTCGGCATACAATACATTATTATTAACTACAGTCACCATGCCATGTAGTAGATATCAAATACTTATCCTCCTGTCTATGTGACCAACATCCCTCTATTCCCCACTAGCCTCCAGACCAAATAACGTTCCTTGTTTTTTCATGTATTATGTGCCAGTCCACTGGCTAAGTCTTTCTTTGCCTGTTACTTTACTGAATCCTCAAAGCACCACTAAGAAGTAGTTGTCTCCAACATATAAATAGGAACCTGAGGCTCAAACAAGTAAAAAAGCTAAGTTACCATCGGGCCCCAGGTCAGTCTGATTGCCTCCTGTAGTGGGAAAACAAGGAGCTATGTCTGAAGTCAGAAGTTCTATTTATTTTTGTTTTTTTTAAATTCTTAATTTAGTATTTGTAAAATGGGAACATTAACACAAATAATAAACACAATCTTGATGTAAAATTTTCTAAGATCGAATAATTGAAAAACTAGGGAGATTTGGAAAATAATATAATTTACATTTTGTAAAAGCAAATTAATTTTCCTATCTCAAAATTTTATCTGTAAGTACAAACCAGAGCTAAATGCCAAACTGAGCAATAAACCATTACAGAGCAAAAAAATATTTTTTTCCTATAACTCACAATAAAATGTAAAAATGACTATAAATACTGCTCATCATGATGAGTGCTTACGGATTCTTTATTACACGTGGGAGGAGCAGTCATCTTGATGAATGTGTAGAGTTGGATTCCACTTGAGAAGTACTTCGTGTTCCAGAAAAAAAAAATCACATTGTTACTATTTTTTGACCCTAAGTAACACTGTAAATAGAGTATCTCACAATTTGTTCCGTTCAAATTCTCCTCTAATTACACATGTCAAGAATTTCAACATTACTTACAGTAACCATGGAGGATTTTTAACTTGGCAAGTTACATTTTAATTTCAAAAAAAAAATCTTTTTGAATTACACAAAGCCTGTTTCAAAGTCAAGCACAGCATGACCTGTGTTCTCCAACTAGACCCTAGAAACTTAAAGTTTTATTAAAGATAACTACAAGAGGAGGTGAATATGATTTGAATATTTTGTATTAAACTTGGCCATGTATTTATTATAAGTTGTTTCTTTTATAAGGACATTTTTCTGAGACCCTTAAGGAAAAGTATTTGGCACTTATGAAATAAGGCTAAGTTGCTATAAAGACAACATCCCAGGACTATTTGGAAGTTTATTGTCAACTATTTAACACATTATGTTTTTTTCTCTCAGGCTAAAGGAATATAAAGGAATATAATATATTGTATGATCTCAATCACTTAAATACATGCAGTTATGTATTAGAAAAATAATCAATACTACCAAAGTTATTTATTTATACTGATACTACAGACATTTTTCAAAAATATTTTTGTATTTACAAATTTATAACCAGATAATAACAAACATAACTTTAATAATAAGATTAAGAATTTGTCTTCCAAAACATGGCATAATAATTAAAAGCTCAGACTTCAGAGACAGGCAAACCAAAGTTTTAATTCTGTCTTGGCAAATGAATAGTTGTGTGGTCTTTAGCAATTTACTTCATTTTTCTAATCTTCATTTTGTTGCATTTTATTTTATTTTTTATTTTTTTATTATTTTGTTTTTTGAGACAGGGTCTCACTCTGTAGCCCAAACTGGAGTACAGTGGCACAATCTTGGCTCACAGCAACCTCTGCTTCTCATGCTCAAGTGAGTCTCCTGCCTCAACCTCCCGAGTAGCTGGGATTACTGGTGCCCACTACCACTCCCAGCTAATTTTTGTATTTTTAGTAGAGATGGGGTTTCACCATGTTGGCCAGGCTGGTCTCAAACTTCTCACCTCTAATGATCCACCAGCCTTGGCCTCCCAAAGTGCTGGGATTACAGGCATGAGTCACCAGCCCAGCCATTTTTGTTGTATTTTAATAGAGTAAATAATATCTAGAGTAGAGTTACTATAAAAGTTAGATGAGCCGGGCGCGGTGGCTCAAGCCTGTAATCCCAGCACTTTGGGAGGCCGAGG
>NW_016107371.1:7883971-7912175 GCF_001604975.1 Cebus imitator
CGAGCCATTGCACTCCAGCCTGGGTAACAAGAGCGAAACTCTGTCTCAAAAAAAAAAAAAAAAGTTAGATGAGATTATCTGGGTGACATGACCAGATACACTGAATAGGAATTATTAAAATTCTCCCATTCTTTGCCATGCAAAGAGTCTGAGTTCTAATGAAGATCTTTTGTATTTGCCGATCACTGTCACAAAATCACAAATTATATTCTAAACAGGACACTTTTGAGGATAAAACAAAAAATCAAAAAATTATACAATTTTAAATATATATAGACTAGCAAATGGTTTAAATAAAACTATTTTGTAGGCTAGTTAAAGCAATAAACCCATTTTCAAAAATAAAATTCTTTCTAAAATACTACATAAAATAGTACAAAATTTAAAAAAATTTATAGTTGATTATCTGAATACATGCAGAAAATTATTTTGTATACTCATTCACTTTAATCAGTTTCTTAGCTGTATCAATTTTTAATATTGCTGTTATTCTTCTGAAGATTATATTTTTATCCATATGAGAGAATTGCCTTATTTTTAATTGTCTTCAATCTTCTTTAATTTGGCATTTTAGGATTAATAAATTTGATATTCTGATGTCTTCAATTGGCTCATCTCCATAAAACATAAAGTTTTGACTGAGAAAAAAAATAAACTTTATTTTTCAGTGCTCTGTTACCTAGTAAGCTCAGAAAAAAAATTGTGCTTAATAGGGAAAATGATCTGTTCTATATTCTTAACATGTAATATTTTAGCCAAAGTATTTCCATAGATACTATCTTTTTGCCTTCATTCAGAGTATCTTTCTTCAATAAATATTCATATAGGATAAATCCTGTCAAGTAATTTGTCACTAATTACAATTCTTTTGAACATTTCACAAAACTTACGTGATGTAAAATCATAGATCTTCTCAATTCCATTTTGTTTATGCAAAATATACATATATCCAACTAAAATAGAAGTTCTATCAAAAGATTATTTCTATAAGTTGTGATACTTAAAAGTACAGGTTTTGAATTTCAAAAAGTAAATCTCTTACATTGAGCTCAAAAATTAATTTATTCAGGTCCTCTCTTGCTATGGAATAATAAATTCAGTGTCTCCCTGCTTGCAATGTTTCCAATGATTACAAAATGCTAAAAGCTTCAAACACTGGAATTTTTGGCAGTCCATTTGTGCACATACTGATTTAAATTTTCTAATTTTGAACACAATGCAAAGTTTAGAGGAGTCATTTCAAAATAAGTTCAATATCATTGTAGAACACTTAAGTTAATTTGCAAAGTAGTAATTCAGAGATTGAAACACTTATGAAATGTGATTGATATCGAGTACAAAGGGAGACTACTCTAAGTGGTGCTAATATAATACTGCTTATATTAGATATGTTTCTATTTTTAATTGCAATTTCAATACAGCTTATTTGGATGCTGAAGAATTAGGACAGGCTTTGGCAAACTATAGTCCTCTGGCTAAATCCGAAGTGTTGCCTGTTTTAGTAAATACAGTTTTATTGGAACACAGCCATGCTCCTTTGTTTATGGATTGTCTATGACTGCTATTGCACTAAACAGTAGTTGCAACGAAGACCACACTCCCTACAAAGCCTGAAATGTTTACTATCTGGCCCCTTACAAGACACAAATTTGCCAACTTCTGAATTAAGAATACACTACAACAAATTCCAAATATATTTCTGTGTCAAGCATTTTTTATTATAATGGAGTGATAACATCATTTTTGCAATGATACTGTGATCCACCAAAATTTATATTCATATTTTCCCCTTGAAACAAATAAACGTTATCTTTAATGGTGAGTTTCTTTTTTTATTTTTTTATTTTTATTTTATTTTTTTCTTTTTTTTTAAAAATTTATCTTATTGCATTTTAGGTTTGGGGGTACATGTGAAGAACATGCAAGATTGTTGCATAGGTACACACATGACAGTGTGATTTACTGCCTTCCTCATGCTCACCTATATCTGGCATTTCTCCCCATGCCATCCCCGCCCAACTCCCCACCCCCCACTGTCCCTCCCCTATTTCCCTCCAACAGACCCCAGTGTGTAGTGCTCCCCTCCCTGCGTCCATGTGTTCTCATTGTTCAACACTCGTCTATGAGTGAGAACATGCGGTGTTTGATCTTCTGCTCTAGTGTCAGTTTGCTGAGAATGATTAATTTCTTAACTAAGTTTACACTAGCATTCACAACCTAATGGAATAAACTCTCAAAGGTTTTATTTTGATTCCATGAAATGAATGAAAAAAGATAACCAGTTATGAGAATTAACTGTTTTCCACTTAAAGCAGTTGATAACTGTTAATGGAAGCAGACTCAGGCAATTTCAGTGATTAGAATGTTTACTAAAGAGTATTCTTGAAATCAGCTCCTGTGGAAGAGAAAAAGAAGCAGGATTGGGCAGATGGAAAAGTCAAGTTGTCCCAAAGACAACCTCTTCCAACCCCATCAGACTTATTCTGCTTTGGGTCAACAGGGCTGAACCTTTCAACTTCTGCTTGGTCAGTCTTTCAGAGAAGAGTGTGGCCTTGCCCAGGCAGCTCTCTGCAGCTGAGGCAATCCCTGAAGGGACTGACAGCTGTAAGCTGTCTGCCAGCAGCATTTTTAGTAACTGAATCAACAAGTCCTTCCTTGAAGTGGGACCTAGAAGGTACATCACCATGTCCACTGCAGTCCACCCCTAGTGCCATGCTGATTCACTTCTTCATATGTGTTTAGGGAGCAACTCCTTCAAGATTCTGGTGGTCCTCTCTTCCTAAGGGAAACTTAAAAGTGGAAGGTTAATGATATGAACTATAATTCTTCCAACTGAAGCTTATCTAAGTCTCTTTGTCTTCCTTCTCTTATTCATTCCAAATTCCCCTCACTTTCAGATAGCAATTCTGTTGATCTTGGCTGGCCACAATGCTTTCTTAATGGCTGAGATTGCCTGAGAATTGTGAATTTTACATCAAAATTGGGCAAAAGGGGCCCAAGCAGTGCCCAAACAGGTCATCGAGGTGTTAATAATATTCCACCATTATTTAACAGCAGCCCTTCCTCTGGCTGATCAGAATCAATTATCCTCACCCACAGGGTGACTTTTCTTCTTGTTTCATGACTCCTGGGTACAAAGAAATTCTCCAACATTAATCATAGCTTTTCTTTGCTCTCTGGCAGAAGTATTCAATTATCACCTCTGAGCTGGCACTTAAGCTATGCTTCTAAAATACTGCTCCAAAACTCTATCATGTGGCAGTTTCCAGATGCCATGGTATGTGATGTGACCAGTGGATTCCATGGTCATGGGTCTACTTCCTTATCTCCTTTTCTCTGATGGGATCCTATGCTGGTAAAGTCAGAGATGCCATACACCTCCAGAGAGTAGTGTCAGTTGAAGCTCTGTGGCTTGAATACACAAACCTATACAGGGAGTGTATGTCTGTCTTCGCTTGAATAAATTACTGTCCCTTGCCAGGTGGAAAGAGCTCAACATAGTCCCCTTGCCACCAAGTGGCTAATTGAACTACTTGAGGGATAACGCCATGTGATATCATATGATATGATAATGCGATATGATGTGATATTAACTGTTATCTTCTTTTTATATAGAAGTGGCGTCTTTGTCTGGGTAAATATCCGAGGTTCATGGTCTTATGCCAGGGAAATCAAGGGCACAAACACACAAGGAGTGAGTTTAAGAGTGGGGGTTTAACAGTCAAAAGAAAGAGAAAATAGCTCTCTTTCTCTCTCTCTCTCTCTCTCTCTCTCTCCCTCTCTCTCTCTCTCTCGCAGATAAAGAGGGGCTTCCAAATGGATCTTCTGGTTTCATGGTGAAATACACAGGTTTTTATAGAGCAGCTTGAGGAGGCAGTGTCTGATTTACATAGGGCCCGAGAGATTGGTCAGTCCAGGTGTGATGTTTGCATAGCCCACAAAGAAGCTGGCCATCCCACTCTAATCTTTTATTATGCAGATGGATTCTCTACCTGGCTGGCACCATGTTGTCTGTTCCTTACTATACATGTGGTTGACAAAGAAAAAGGAGGATGGAGCCACCATGCTGAACATGCCTGGCCCACAGGTAACCTTTTCCTCTTGGCGCAGGTGCCACCATTTTCCTATGCAAGGCTTTTAGGTAGCTTATCCATGTCTGCAGCTCGATTTTACAGGATACTCTTTGTTGGAAAAGAAATTATTTGGAGGCTGCTTTTTATTAAAAGAAAAGCCTTGGCAAGGGCTCCTTTTCTCTCACGAACTGTCTAAATAATTTTTTTAGCTCCTATATTCGTATTATTTGTAGTTTCTCTATGTTTGTTATTTACTGTCATTCTCCCATATGGACTTTAAGTTTTTTGATACTCTTGTATGCTCCAAAAGACCTGTCTAGCACAGTGCTGAATATGTAATACGAAGATTTCACAAGCTCAGATTTCTAAAAGGATTCCTGTGATTCCACAGAGGATATTTACATAAGGCTTTTATTTAAAGGCAAATGCTGCATCCAGTAAGAGAAAAGGAACATCAGCCAGCACTGGGAATCAAAAAGATATCAAGGTGCTAGTTTATTAGGGTTCTTTTTCATGTGGTAATGTGCTTCATCTCTGGATTGAACTGCCAAGATTTGTATGATGAATCTTAACTCAGGTGAAGTCAAGTTCCCAGCAGGATCTTTTATGTCCCCCTGGTCACAAAGTGAATCCCAACTGTTTAACTGGTTGAAACAGCTAAAAAGGAACAGTAAACAAACCAGTTTTAGCTGTCCTCAGAGGAGTTTTGGACTTTAAATAGCACATCATAAGTCTCATTTCCCTTTTCTTGGTTAAGAGTCAGAGTCAGGCATCCAGGTACCCCCATAATCAAGGCAGTCTCAGTTCTCCATACACAGCTTCTCAGCAAATGCTCCTTGGTTTATTGACAAGTTCACATACTGAAAAGTGTAATTTGGTCACATTTCTAATCTGTCTTTGCCTATATAAAGCTATAACAAGTTATTTTTTTCATAAACTCTTAAAATACTTAGTTTCCTCAAGTAGAGAAAGGATAATTGATTTCTCATCCCAAATCTTGAATTATTTCTCTGTTGGCTCTCTTCTTAGAAAAGAATGAGTTTTTAATCTTGTTATATATATTCCAGTTCACAAGACATGATTGTCTGTGTCTCTGTGAATGCTTCATTTTAATTCAATATATTCTTTTTAAAGTCTTAGATTATTAAAGACATAATAAGTAAATGGCCAGCATCCCAGCAGCAAAGTGCCTTCACTTAGAAGCTGAAACTAATTGAACTTGTCTTTTGTTTGAAGATGGTACTACTACCAAGAACATGCCACAGAGTGCATATTTAACAGGAACTATAAATCCTGACACTTCATTGTTACAGATATATCAACCTGGCACATGCATGGCCATTTGAGATTTTGGTGGCCAAAAACAGTGTGCCCTAGAATCACATGTAGGCCAGTAGACTAGAATATCTGTGAAGATAGAAGCCTCTGTCTCCTTCATGGTGTACCGTTGGTGCTTAGCATAGTGATGGCACATAGTAGATAGTCAATGTATACTTGTTGATTGAGTGAAGGATGAAGAAAACAAAATGAATAAAGACTCACAATTGTGACCTGTGTCCTCACTCAAGTTAAGGCCAGAGGTTTTAATTTGTATTTTCTTAGAACTTAACAAGGTTCAGATGGTCTTTTTATGGGGCATTAGAACTGGCTCCAGAGGCACCCAGCCAATTCCTCCCCATAGATGGAGCTGTCATGGCATAACCATTCCCCACTTGTTAGTGGGGCCAGTTTCCAACTTTACTCAGGTTTTGGCAAAGGCATAACAAATGTGGAGATTGGAGAGATAATAATTTTGGCAAATAAAAGGATAAAGATAATATCTACTTAAAATGTAACCCAGAGCACCCCTCTCCCTGTCCTGACTATCCAATGGCTTTTTTTCATATGTATTATAAAGTCCAGGGTTCTTACGCTGATCTACAGGACTCCATTCTGACCATATCTCCCAGAACTCTTCCCTGTGCTCATGCACCGAGTTTCACTGGTCTTCTTGCTGCTTTTCAAACACACCAACCCTGCTTAAATCAGAGCCTTTGACATGGGTACCCTCTGTCTGTATCACTTCCTCCAGGGCTCCCAGGCACTAGTTCCCTAGCTTCTTACAAACTTCTGCCCAAATCATACCTCCTCAGCGTGACCTTCTCTGAATTGGCATAGTACTTGTGATTCCTGGGCATTATGTTATGGATTTATTTACTTATTAAGTGTGTGAATTTCCCTTCAGAACTTATCAATGGCAGAAACTTTGTTTTATGATGATGTTGTTTTCCCTTTTGCTTGTTTTCATTATGCTGTTTCTTTAGTTCTTAGAGCAATGGCTGTGACATACCAGATACTCAATAAACACTTCTTGAATAAATACATGAAAACTTGAAGAAATAGATGAATGAATGGTATGATTTGATGGGTTGGTTATAAAACACATGAGAGAAAATTTCCCTCATTTCACATAAACACTAATATATTGAACTATGATAGCAAACATAAGAATAATAGGGGGCAAATTAAACATTTTTCTGTAATTTCTCTTTCTGCAGATACATCTGACCTTCATTTGTGCTTGGGTGTTGTATCTCTGGGGTAAATATTGGTGCACAGTTCTTGGTATAGTTCAGGCACCTGAGGCTAATTAACATTTTGTCTAATAATGCTGGTACAAAGTAGTAGATTTAGTAAAACGGTTTAAGGCAAGACATGCATGCCTTTTTTAGAGTGATAGTATTGAAAAATTAACAAGAAGTCAAATAACCGTGACCTGCCTTTTAGTGGGGGAGACAGTTCAGGGTTCAGGGTCAAAGGACAGAGGAAAACAAAGCAAGGACCCCTGGCTAAGCTGCCTTTCACTCTTCTCAGGAATTGGTCTAAAGCAGTGGTTAAGAGGGTGAGTGTAGAAATTGGGAGCCAACTCTTAGCCCTACTGCCCACCTATCGTGTTCTTATTAACAGGTTTTTGGCAATAGAGTAGCAATTTATATTTGCATAGTTGTTTGAAGAATTAGATGTGAGATAAAATATATAAAGCACTTCACAGGATTCCCCAGCAAATAGAAAGCTTTCAATAAACAGTAGCTTTTCTTAAAAAAGAAATAATAATAATAAAAGAAAATAAAAATATACCCCTAGTTGATTTGCTATCGTTGACTGTTTTTCCTTGAGGAAATCACTAAAATTTTACTGAGGAATAAAAGTACATTTGCACTGGTCATTTATCAGAATCACTGAAAAGCAATAGTAAAAAAATTCAGCATTTTTTATGATAAAAGCAAATTACCAAACTATCCCACATTTATAAATCCCTTTTAGATATTACAAATACTTCACTTTGTTAAATATAAATAACAATGTTCCTTGAATTATTCTTCTTCAATAGAAGATCATTGTTTCTGAAGCAGATATAACGAATGAATAGTCAATTTAAACAAATAGTGTCTGTTCCTGCTGCCATTAAGAAAACAGATAACACCTATTGAATCATGGTCTGTGCTAGGCATTATTGTAAATTATTTCATGAACTAATTAATTTAATCTTTACAGCAACCCTCCAAAAACTATTATTCCCATATTAAAGTTAATTGAGGTATGAGACAATTAAATACTTTTCCCAAAATTACAAAGCCAGAGAGTTGTAGATATGAGATTTGAATCCAGGTGGCCTTAATATTCAATGTTGCCATGGCCACAACACTTTATGCCTCTCAATGTGCTACAGGTACTCACCATACAGGGCGCTATTTCTGCAGATTAGAGATGAGCCAAGTAAGACACAAGGGAAGGTGTGTTATTTCCCTGAAACAAATTAAGAAACAGATAGGAAAAATATAAATATCTGTATACATAGCAAAAAAAGCATGACAGAAAACAATGCAGAAGGGCTAACAACTGATGAATAATACTGCAGTGCTTTTTAAGTTCGTTCAGTTTATATACATATATGTTGAATATGTTATATTTTTAAACATATTTAAAAATACATCCCTTTTGAGAAGGAAAAATACATATAAATAATATAAATACACAAATATTATCTCCAAAGTAGTATTAAACTAAAATTTAATTTATGGCAGACTACTCAAAAGATTTTTTTGTTCATTATTTAGGGTGTATATAGGTTTGGATGAAATGATGTTAAATTTTACATTGAAGAAAAATTGCCAAAAGAGTCAAAAAAGGAATGAAATTGGGCTGAAGTCCTGCCTCACAAATATCAGAAAACAGCAGAAAGCACTGTAATAGACTCGGTATTGTGTTGGCACAGTAATAAACATTAAATTAATAGGTCAGAAAAGAGGATCTAGAAATAAATTCTAATCTCTATGATGACTTAATAGGTCTATGTGACTAAGTTGGTAGTTCAATTGGGGTGGGGAGAGAATTAACAAATGATGCCATCTATCATCATTAACCAGGTGAGAGAAAATAAAATTACACTCCAAATGTGAAAATAAATTACCTATGAGTTTAAAACTTATCTAAAAAATAAAAAAAATCCTGCAAGAAAGTAGAATGGACTTTATATGAGATCAAATGCTTATAGAGACTTTCTAAATCAATTCTGTAAACCCATAAGCTAGAAAATATAAGATAGATATATGCGATTCTGAAAAATGAAAAAATGTATTTCATAGAAGAAGGCACAATAAATAGAAATAAGCAAATATATACATCTAGAAAAAATGCTGCAATACAGAGAATAAAGTTGCAGCATGACAACACATCTGTGTACCACACTATTTACCTCCTAAGCACTTAGAAAGACTGCATTCTCAACTTTCCGTGAAGTTCACTTGGGGCCATGAAACTGAATTCTGGCCTTTCAGATGTGGGCAGATGTTATATAAGCCATTTGCTGGCCTTAAAAATACTCTGCTCTGTTCTTTTATTAGTTACTTTTTGCTAATTTAATTTAATCTTTACAACAATCCTACAAAATCTATTATCCCCATTTTCAAGCTAATTGAGGTATAAGTGAATTAAATAATCTTCCCAAAATTACAAAGCTAGAAAGTTGTAGAAATGAGATTTTAATCCAGGTAGATTTAAATGAAAAAAAAGTTTTTGCTGTATAACAAATTAACCTTTAAACTTAGAGGCATGAAACAACACACATTTATTATCTCACAGTTTCTGCAGGTCAAGAATCTGGATGAGGCTTCACTGGGTCCTCTGGTCTGGCTTCGCAGGGGGCCTCCCCCTGGCTGAAGGCAAGTTTTTAGCTAGTGCTTTTACCTCCTCTGAAGGCTCGACTGGGGAAGATTTCACTTATAAGTTTTTCCTTACAGCCTCCAGAGGGAGCATAGTCCCAGTGACACCTTGACTTCAACCTAGTGATACTTATTTGGTCTTGTGGACTCCAGAAGTGTGAGAGAATAAATTTCTGTTGTTTTAGGTCACCTAGTTTATAGTAATTTTTTTTTACAACGGTCACAGAATACTAATAAACAGGTAAAGAAAGACTCAAAGAGAATGAGAACAGTGAGAGACTTTATGTCCCAGAGAACACAGAGGAGGTGAGAGGAGACAGAAGTACAGAGGATATATGAAGTCATATGAAGCAAAGTCTGGAACGACAAACCTGGGGTCCTTGAGCTACTGGTGGTTACCAATTAAATAGGGATAAGGAGGTTGATGGGATTAGCCTTGATGAGCTAAGAGGCAGACTTGGAAGGTGTGTGTTGAAGGGAGGAAGTGGGTGTATGACAATGACCTCAACACACAAAGAGGCACCAGGCATGCACACAGAGGAAAGACTATATGAGGATGCAGTGAAAATGCAGCCACATAACAGCAAGGAGAGAGGCCTCAGGAGAATCCAAACATTCCACCATGTTGATCTTGGGCTTTGAGGCTCCAGAACTGTGAGAAAATACATTCTGTTGTTCAAACCACTCAGTCTGTGGTGTTTTGTTCCAGCAACCGCAGTAATTGAATGTCCCTAGTTTGATAAATGACTCTCAAGATCCTTACCATCATTTTTTTTGCATTAGGCCTTATCAAAGTAAAATTGCACCAGACAAAGTTAAGCAGAACAGGAAGATTCTTTTGAAGACTATTGCAATAAAGATGAAAGACTGAATTCAATTATGTTGAGAGAATGGTGGGATAAATTTTTAAGCCTTGGGGTGAGCTAGTGGAAAAGTACTGAAGAACAGTAGGGAGAGGCTGATCAGTGGGATATGTCCAGCATGATGGGTTATTCCTGGGTTTGTGAAGGTTTCTCTCTGTAATTAGGCCACCTGTGTTTGATAATTGGCACCCATTGAAATTAGGTCCTTACCCTCCCATAGAGACAAGGAGTTAGGACTGCTAGGTCCCTCGGTGTTTACATTTCAAAGAGATGGTTCTCAACTCTTGAAGAAAGACATTCCTGGGTTGTAAAACTTACAAAAGGCAGGAAAAGATTTACATGTATTTCAAAGGGGGAGAGAAAGAAGTTACAATTGCTAGCTTTCTTAAGTAAGCGCTCTAAGAAAAAAGAGGTCTGAGTCTATGGTCAGAAGGAAAGCTGTTTATCATCAAGTAGGGAGATTGTTAAAACCATATTAGTCAACCTCTTTGTGATGGAACAGGCTGGCTTTTAGTCCTGGAAGGACAGCATGTTCCTAGTCATTGATTTGCCTGTGTACCTGCACAAATTGATGTCACCAGTAGACATTTTTATGGAATGAAGAGTCATCCCACAATACTGTACTTAGAAAATTCTAATCATTGACAGAGACCAAGCAGGAGCAATCAGAAAGCATAAAATAACTCTCCACTATTGCCATTCTGGGCTTCCACAAATGGTGCCCTAGGCTGGATCTCATTAAATCTGCATCCCATTTCCCACCTCAGATCACTCAGAACCCAGCAATTACCCAGTAAGTGCTTTTCAAAACAGCAAATGCAAGATTCATTTTCTTTTAAATCTTCCCTCTGTTTCTGTTTTGAAATAGCTCTCCTTTGAAATTGGTGTGTCCACACAAAACAGGTAGCGGTCTGTTTTCATTCTATTTCTTCTGTCCAGGTTGCCTAAAGACTGAGAGAAAATCCCCCTCTGCTTTGCAGGCCTGGAAAAGTGAGTGCTGGTGTGAGAGCATCCACAGGTAGACACAAAATTACCCTGTAACTGCTCTATATAAAACATCAGTGGGACTCAACTGCTAGAGAGGCACATAATTATGATCTGAGTTACAGGTTTGAGTAATAGCCTGTGCTAGAATGTATACCAGCTGTCTTGTGCTCCCTAGAAATTTTCCAACCCTTTCCTAAATAAAGCTAAGTCTTCAGTTGTAAGTGATAGGTCAAAGTTTCTTGCTGAACCTTGGGGGAGAGTTTGTTCTTTATAATCCAAGTTAGCTATACTAGCAATTTTCTCTCTTCTTAGGGTAAGGAAACAAGTGAATTAAATAGAATAACTTATCCTTCCTGAGTGGAATTACAAAGGCACAAAGTTTAATGCTGTGATTCTGGCCTGTGTGTCTGGTAGAGAGAAGAATATGGATTAAAAGGTAAATACATTAGACATTTAGATATATGCATAATCCTTTCTATTTTATAAATATATTCATTCTAATTGATGACCTCCTATTAGGATAAACGCATTCATGTTTTGCTTTGAATGTCACAGCTGGCTTTCTGACTTTTAGGTAGATGCAATTTTGCTATCTCCAAGTATGTTGTAAGCAGAGGAGCAAAACAAAACAAAAAAAGTGAAAGAGAGATAAGAGTAGAATCGTGGCAACAGTTCATTCCCATGTTGGGCCCTTGGGCCTAGGCTGAAAACACCAGCACTGTGGAAGTCTATACTCTCCACCACCCTCGATTCCCCAAAACCTCTTAAATGACTTACACATTTCCCTTTTATTCTTTTTCTTTTTTCCTTCTTTCTTTCCTTTTCTTTGTTTCTTCCTTTCTTTTTTATTTCTCTCTTTTTCTTTCTTTTCTCATTCTTTCTCTCTTTCCTTCTTTCTTTGCCTTCCTTCCTTCCTTCCTTCCTTCCTTGCTTCCTTCCTTCCTTCCTTTCCTTCCTTCTTTCATTCTTTCTTTCTTTCATTACAGACTCTCACTCTGTTTCCCAGGCTGGAGTGCAGTGGTGCGATCTTGGCTCCTCCACCTCCTGGGTTCAAGCCATTCTCCTGCCTCAGCCTCCTGAGTAGCTGGGATTACAGGTGTGCACCACCATGGCCAGCTAACACATTTCCCTTTTCCTGCTCAAGTTAACTGCTACTTCTGAGTTACCCTTTATTTGTCTCTTACTCTTTCACATATTTTTAATATTAAATGATTTTGAAGATACAGGCCTTATTGACTGAATTATTGGAGGCATGCACAGCATTTTTTTCACTAATACAACCAAGTCAGAGCCTTTCTAATCTTTATAAGGTCCACTGCCTCAAATCCAGATGGTGATTTTGTTCTTCCATAGACCTCTGTGACAAGCATAATCATTCAGCAGACATTCACTGAGCACCTCCAATGTATATGGTACTGGAGATACAGCATTGAGTATATACAGACAGGGCCTCTCCTGCAAAGAGCTTCCAGTGTTTCAAAAAAAGCAATTCATTACAGTAAAAAATAGAAAAGGTCTAAGATTCCTTCCAGGTGATGTAACCTAGTTTGGTTGAGTGGAGTTAAAAAGATGAAGAGCCTGGAAGGAGTGACATTTAATCCAAGAATTAAAGAGGAATTTAATCCAAGAATTAAAGTAATGTGGGAAAGGGAGCGCAGTAAAGAGAATAGCATGCAAAAGTCTAGACTCTAGAGGTAAGAGAAAGCCTGACTTTGGGGGGAAATTGAAAGAAGCTCACTATGGCTAGAGAAAAGAGGAAGAGGGTGACAGACACAGAGACAGTAAAGAGGAAAACAAGCCTGAAGAGCTAAATGCAGGGAAATTTCTAAATAGGCATGTAAACCTGTCCAAGGAGTTTGGGAAATCTCTTTAGTAAACAGCAGCCAGCAGAAAATAGATGTTCCATGAGGATGCTCCTAGTCACCAAAAAACAACAACAGAAAACTGAAAAAACAAACAAAACCAAGTTCTCAGCAATAATCGACTCTGACCTACAATGGACCCATGTATGATCCTCAATGTGTTGCCTCTTACTGCTATTCTGCCAAGAATCCATTCTAGAAGAGAAAATGAATAGAAATATTTAACAATGTTATAAATCTGTAATTAAAGAGTGAAATTAGCTGGATAAAGCAATAACGGCATGCCCAAGCTGTGCTCTTTTATATAGAGCCGGCCTCTGCAGTGTCCTTTGCCCAAAATTAGCTCGCCTGTCCTGAGGATCGTTGCTAGCCGTTGCCACATCTTTCTACAAATTAGAAAAAGGGGTATAACCCCTCCTCTGAAGATTCTTGGCACGCAGGTTCAAGGCTTGACCAGGAGAACAGATAGATTTAATCTGTTACTCATACCTCCTAATCCCCCACCCAGCCTTGAACCTGAATGACTTAGGCAGCAGCTGTGTACACACAGACACAGCTTGCCTTCTGCTTTATCTGTCACATGTCCTGAAATTCTACCTACTGGGTATAAATTTGGGAGGATAATCATTTTTTACAGAAGTGAAAAACGATTAGCTGGTAAAATCCTAGATAGTTCACTTTACTACCAATTAACTCAACCGTCTTGCTTCTCCCTAGTTGAGAAGAGTGGCACTGAGGAAACAAGAGTTTGACTTGACGATGAAGGAAAGGTGAGTCATCGTCATGGTAAAGCATGACGGCTTCCATGGTAGAGACAGGGAGAAGAGGGAAGCTTGCCAGGATTATATGGAGTGTTTTATTAAAAAGCAATATGTGAGGCCTGGGAAAAGAAATATTAGCAGTAGTTGAGAAGTGGTCAGTGGAAAATGTAAAAGGGCCAAATTTAAACTTGAACTATTTTAACAATTTTTCTCAGCTGATTCTGCCCTAGAGGATCATGGTGCTCTCTCTCCAGAATGTTGACCTGAGAGCAGCACTATTCATCCTACAGTTCAGGGACTTTGTGAGTTGTATTGGTTTTATTTTTTCCCTTTTGGCTGACCTGGAGACCTAATCAACATGGCTAATATTGCTTCTGTGGGCAGGTGTGCTTGGAATTCCAAATGAATGAATAAGTCTATATGTTGACTTGGAGCCACCTTAAATAGAAATCAAGGAATATTCTTTTTTTAAAAGTGACTTCTACCTGGTGTGTCTTACCATTATAATTCAATAGATTAAACAAAAACAAGGAAGCAAAAAAAAAATAGATTTTTTTTGGATTATAGCCTGTATAAAGCAGGTTGCATGGCAACCAACTAAACTGAATTTAGTAGATTTAAAGCACGTGCTGATTAATGTCAGGGGGTCACAGGCACAGACACAAAGCTGATTGCTTCCTAACAATTTCACTATGATAGTGTTATTGGAAGACATATCTGAAATTTAATACATTGAGATTTTTAGAAAAGCCACTTGTGCTGCAGCTTTCCAGTGAAATTCAAATTGATTCAACTTCAGTGGTGTCATACCATCAAATAGACACTATGTCAGATGTTTTATGCATGTCCTCTTATTTCACCTCCAAAATAACTCTTTATGGTAAAGACTATATTTTCGCTAGTCAAATGTGGAAACTGAGGCACAGATGTAAGGTCATGCAGCTCATAGGTGATGAATACAGATCCTGGCTTAGGCAGCTCCATAATCCTTACTTTTTCTAACATACCATTTTGTTTTCTTTTCTCCCCAGGAATTCCTTAAATGCTTATACACACCACATACATTCACACACTTTGTCCTAACTTCATTCTCACAGCATAATTCTGGTGAACATATAGTTATTTACACTTTATACAATTAGGAAGGTGAAGTTCAATAATGTTAAGTGCATTCCCAAGGTCATACATTGAGTACATGGCAGGTCATATCAAGAATTTAAAGCCAAGTTTCCAAAATCCAACTTCAATCCTTCTACTCCCCCACAGCTTTCTGTAAAGGTGTTCTATCCTGAATTCCTCAGCACATCATTATCCTACTTGAAATAAAATTGGCCCTCTGGCACTTTTGAAACTTACCTGTCTCTTGACCTCACCTCAAAAATCAAGTTCTTTTGTTTCTACACTGGTAGAAAAATAATCTTAGCTACTAACAAAAACAGGGTATTGATGGTTTATTAGTGAATTCATTCACTACAGCTGGTACATGTATGTTTCCTAGGAGACAGCAGAAGACGGAGAGTCCCAATCCACTGCCATGACCCTTTCTTGTTAGAATAGTAGCCATTGAGGCAGTTAGCAAAGGAGATATACATTTAAGCAAAACAGACTTTACCACTTATATCTAAAATCATATAAGTAATTGAACCCAGATTATGCATGGATATTTTGGTGGAAGATTGCTGTGGAATATATTTACATGCTCACATTACGTGACTGTAGACTGAAACACCAATAGAAAAGGTCTTGTGAACCTACAACAGGTCTGGAACATTCCTTGACTCTAAATTTTTTCTCTTTTTATTTAGAGGAACATGACACTATGGTTAAAGTCCGGAATGTCTCACATACAGGTAATATCTGAGAGAAAACATATAGAAGTGCTACTGAGCAGGGTGACAGTCCTTAATTGTGGTGCTTATTTAAAACCCAACATAAAATGCTATCTATAGAAGGTATAGTGATTTCCACATTTAATTTAAAAATATAGATAATTGCTAAAAATATTGAGAGGAAAAAAAATGGTATTTCTTTGGCACTAGCCATACTTACTCAATTTCTTAGATTGCTTCTACAATAAAGTTAATGATATTTTCATCTTGTTGGTTGGATTTAAAAAATTGGCCTATATCCACATTTAAACCAATCACTCTGGCTAATAGAAAGCTGGTGCCCTGATGGGCCAAGCCTGGGTCATTTTTAACCCTAAATGTGGATGTTGGTATCAACCTGAGTGGAACCACAGGGACTGAGAAAAGGAGATGGTAGTTTTTCAAAGAAACGTTGTGCAGATGAAAAAAAAATCAATTAAGCTACCACAAGTAGTCTTTCAAAATGCTGCATAGATTGATTAATTGAAAAAAATCCATTTAATACAGAGGAAAAAATAAAACATAAAATGAATTAGAATATATTATGGAAACATCTATCAAATGCATAGCTGTTGATTGAAATATTAGTAAGGTGGCTTTGATAGTGTGCAGAGATTTAGGGGTAGACCAAAGAAAGCAAAGAACACCTTTTTCTTTGAAGCACATTTAATAACTGTCAAATTGTGTTGAACAGGTTGGCAGGAGAGAGGTTGATTGAACAAGCTTAGATTAATGCAGTGACGGCACAGCCATGAGTAGGAAGGAACTGCCTGAGCAACACTTCCCAGGTTTGTATGACTCCTGTGGGTCTTACTTCAGAGCCTATAATGCCAGTCAGAGGCATGTGCCCAGAGATTATTTTATTTTTTTATTAGACTTTTAAGTTCTGGAATACATATGCAGAATGTGCAGGTTTGTTACATAGGTATAAATGTGTTTTGGTGGTTTGCTGCACCCACCCATCAATTGGTCATCTACATTAGGTATTTCTCCAAATGTTCTCCCTCCCCTTACTCCCACCCTCCTACAGGCCCTGGTATATGATGTTCCCCTCCCTGTGTCCATGTGTTCTCATTGTTCAACTCCCTCTTATGGGTGATAACATGTGGTGTTTGGTTTTCTGTTCCTGTGTCAGTTTACTGAGAATGATGGTTTCCAGCTTCATCCATGTCCCTGCAAAGGACATGAACTTCTTCTTTTTTATGGCTGCATAGTATTCCATGGTGTATATGTGCCACATTTTCTTTATAATTTAACACTGATGGGCATTTGGGTTGGTTTCAAGTCTTTGCTATTGTAAATAGTACTGCAACAAATATATATGTGCATGTATCTGTATAGTAGAATGATTTATAATCCTCTGGGTATATACCCAGTAATGGGATTGCTGGGGCAAATGGTATTTCTAGTTCTGGATCCTTGATGAATTGCCACACTGTCTGCCACAATGGTTGAACTAATTTACACTCCCACCAACAGTGTAAAAGCATTCCTACTTCTCCATAACCTTTCCAGCATCTGTTGTTTCCTGGCTTTTTAATGATTGCCATTCTAACTGGCATGAGATGGTATCTCATTGTGGTTTTGATCTGCATTTCTCTATTTACCAGTGATAATGAGCTTTTCTTCATGTTTGTTGCCTGCAGAAATGTTTTCTTTTGAGAAGTGTCTGTTCATATCCATTGCCCACTTTTTGATGGGCTTGTTTGTTTTTTCTTGTAAATTTGTCTAAGCTCCTTGTAGATTCTGGATATTAGCCCTTTGTCATATGGATAGATTGCAAAAATTTTCTCCCATTCTGTAGGCTGCCCATTCACTCTGATGATAGTTTGTTTTGCTGTGCAGAAGCTCTTTAGTTTAATTAGATACCATTTGTCAATTCTGGCTTTTGTTGCCATCACTTTTGGTGTTTTAGTCATGAAGACTTTGCCCATGCCTCTTTCCTGAATGGTATCACCTAACTTTTCTTCTGGGGTTTTTATGGTTTTAGGTCTTATGTTTAAGTTTTTAATCCAGGTCTGCTGAAGTTTGCTGGAGGTTCATTCCAGACCCTGTTTGCCTGGGTATCACCAGTGGAGGCTACAGAACAGCAAAGATTGCTGCCTACGCCTTCCTTTGGAAACTTTGTCCCAGAGGGGCACCTGCCAGATGCCAGCCAGAGCTCTCTTGTATGAGGTGTCTATCAGCCCCTGCTGGGAGGTGTCTCCTATTAGGAGGCATAGGATTCAGGGACCCACTTGAGGAGGCAGTCTGTCCCTTAGCAGAGCTCAAGCACTATGCTGGGAGATCTGCTGCTCTCTTCAGAGCCAGCAAACAGGAACGTTTAAGACTGCTGTAGCTGCACCCACAGCCACCCCTTCTCCCAGGTGCTCTGTCCCAGGGAGATGGGGGTTTTAGCTATAAGCCCCTGACTGGGGCTGCTGCCTCTCTTTCAGAGATGCTCTGCCCAAAGAGGAGGAGTTTAGAGAGGCATTCTGGCTACAGCAGCTTTGTGGTGCTATGGTGGGCCCTGCCCAGTCCAAACTTCCCAGCAGCTTTGTTTACATGATGAGGGGAAAACCACCTATTCAAATCTCAGTAATGTCAGATGACCCTTCCCCCACCAAGCAGGAGTGTCTCAGGTTGACTTCAGGCTGCTGTGCTGGCAGCAAGAATTTCAAGCCAGTGGATCATAGCTTGCTAGACTCCATGGGGGTGGGATCCACTGAGCAAGACTGCTTGGCTCCCTGGATTCTGCCCCCTTTCCAGGGGAGTGAATGGTTCTGTCTCACTTATGCTTCAGGCACCACTAGGGTACAAAAGAAAATCCTGCAGCCAGCTCGGTGTCTGCCCAACGGCCACCCAGTTTTATGCTTGAAACCTAGGGCTCTTGTGGTGTAGGCACCCAAGGGAATCTTCTGATCTGTGGTTTGTGACTACTGTGGGAAAAATGTAGTATCTGGGCCAGATAGCATGGTTCCTCATGGCTTCCCTTGGCTAGGGGAGGGAGTTCCCTGATCCCTTGTGGCAATGTCCTACCCCTTTTGGCTCCCCGCCATGGGCCGTACCCACTGTCTAACCAGTCCCAATGAGATGAACCATATATGCCATAAATATAACCATAGACTGAAACACCGACAGAGCAAGGTCTCATGAGCCTCCAACAGATCTGGAACATTCTGGTACCCTCAATCTAGGTACCTCAGTTGTAAATGCAGAAATCACCCGCCTTCTGCCTTGGTCTCACTGGGAGCTGCAGACCAGAGCTGTTCCTATTAGGCCATCTTGCCCCAATCATCCCAAGAGATAATTTTAAATTGAGAAAAAGCCGATTCAATATATGGCCATCATTTAATAGAATGAATCATTTCCAAGGCCCAGAATATGGCCCCATTAACTTCTAACTGGCTAGTGGCTTCTTTTTCAGATATAACCTGTGCTAACCATCCACCTTAAAAGAGCAAGAGGCTTAGGGATGGTCTACCCCGCTGAGGCACTGGCAGTTAAAATTGACTTTCATCTGTAGAGCAGAGAGAAAAGAAGAACTAGAGTTGTATTGTGGACAAGAGCAAGTTTTCACAAAAACACAATGAAGGCCTAAATCTGTATATAAGGCAGTGACCAGATCTGAAGAAGAGCTCACCAACAATGGGCAGAAAAGAGAGGCAGGGAAGATGTGGGGAGAATATCCTGACTAGATGCCCTGAGCCCATGGAGCCTGGGAACAGAAACCCTTTTGTTGAGAACCTATTGCCCTGTGCTCATTAGCTTTGAAGAGCACTGAGTCTACTGTCTTCTTCAGAAAGCCTTCCCAGCCTGTTAACCACAAGGAGACATGGGATTTCTTGATTACAGTGTCACCCACCCCATAAGTGATACAAGGAAGAAAGAACCTCAAAGCGAAGTTAGCGTCGTGACCACAAGAAAGAAGAGAATAGATCATGGACATAAATAAATAAATACCCCAAAACAGTTGCCCTTTGGATGGTTTTACTAACCATAGGGAGAAAATGGCTTGCATTAAAAAGATAAAAAAAAAATAAAAAAAAAAAGAGTGGCATTTCTTATCTAAAAAAAAATGAGTGGTATTCTTATCTACTAGATATATCTAAATATTTATGTAACCCTATAGTGTGTAGTGGGCTATGTGTAGTGATAGAACTCTGCCATCTTACTCTTTGATTTATAAACATTTCCAAAAGATAAAGAAGGAACCAAGTGCCATCAAGAGATGTTTTGCCATTGAGTACATGTGGACACAAAGAAGGGAACAACAGACATGGGCCTACTTGAAGGCGGAGGGAGGGAGGAGAGTAAGTATTGGAAAACTACCTCTCAGGTACTATGCTTATTACATGAGTGATGAAATTATCTGTACACCAAGCCTTCGTGACATGAAATTTAGCTATAGAACAAACATGCACATGTACTTTTGAACCCTAAAACAACAAAAAAAGAAATAATAATGAAAGTTAAAAAAACAGAGATGTCTCGCTTTGTTTCCACAGGTTCTCTCTTCCCCTAGGGGCACTACCAATACCTCCAAGTATGACTTGCCCAAAAGAAAGGAATTTAAATAACTCAGCCCACCTGGAATAGAATCAGAAAGCAAGCCAAGAAGAAAAACAGAAGTGATGTTTACAAGGGCCTCTCAAGCAAATAAGTGGGTAGGGAGTAAGATGGGTAAGAGTTACGAGAGAGGCTGCAGTGGGAATGTGATTTTGAAAAAGAAAATTGTAACCAGTGATGATGAGCTTTTTTCATATATTTGTTGGCTGCATAAATGTCTTATTTTGAGAAGTGTATATTCATATTGTTTGCCCACTTTTTGATGGGGTTGTTTCAAAACCACATTGAGAATACCATCTCATGCCAGTTAGAATGACAATCATTAAAAAGTCAGGAAACAACAGATGTTGGACAGGATGTGGAGAAATAGGAACACTTTTACACTGTGGTTGGGAGTGTAAATTAGTTCGACCATTGTTGAAGACAATGTGGCGATTCCTCAAGGATTTAGAAATAAAAATACCATTTGCCCCAGCAATCCCATTACTGGGTATATACCCAAAGGATTATAAATCATTCTACTATAAAGATACATCCATACCTACATTTATTGTGGCACTGTTCACAATAGAAAAAGTCTTGGAACCAACCCAAATGCCCATCAATGATAGACTGGAAAAAGAAAATGTGATACATATACACCATGGAATACTATGCAGCTATAAAAGAGAATGCTTTCATGTCCTTTGCAGGGACATGGATGAAGCTGGAAACCATCTTTCTCAGCAAACTAACACAAGAACAAAAACCCAACACTGCATGTTCTCATTCATAAGTGGGAGTTGAACAATGAGATCACATGGACACAGGGAGGGGAACATCATATACCAGGGCCTGTCGGGGATGAGGGGCTAGGGGAGGGATATAAAGGGGTAGGAGGATGGGGGAGGGATAGCATTAGGAGAAATGCCTAATGTAGATGACAGGTTGATAGGTGTAGCAAACCACCATGGCACATGTGTACCTTTGTAACAAACTTGTACATTCTTCACATGTATCCCAGAACTTAAAGTATAATAAAAAAAAAAAGAGAAAATTGTGAAAACATTAGGCTTTTTATCTTTTATTTTTCATTTTTATATATATTTTATTGCACTTTAGGTTCTGGGGTACATGCGAAGAACATGCAGGATTGTTGCATAGGAACATACATGGCAATGTGGTTTGCTGCCTCAATTCCCATTACCTATAACTGGCATTTCTGCCCCTGTTATCCCTCCCAACTCCCTATCCGCCACTGCCCCCCAACAGACCTGACTGTGTAATGCTCCCCTCCCTGTGTTCATGTGTTCTCATTGTTCAACACCCACCTATGAGTGAGAACATGCAGTGTTTGATTTTCTGTTCTTGTGTCAGTTTGCTGAGAATGATGGTTTCCAGATTCATCCATGTCCCTACAAAAGACACAAACTCATCATTTTTTATGGTTGCATAGTATTCCATAAAAATGTGTATATGTGTCACATTTTCCTCGTCCAGTCTATCATCGATGGGCATTTGGGTTGGTTCCAGGTCTTTTCTATTGTATACAGTGCCACAATGAACATACATGTGCATGTGTCTTTATAATAGAACAATTTATAATCCTTTGGATATATACCCAGTAATGGGTTTTTTATCTAAGCCCAATGAGCCCTGCTAGTAATAGCAAAAGCTGGTTTTCAAGATATTCAAAGGGAGATTCTACAAGTTTTCCCTAAAATATTTACAAGAGGTGCTCAAAGAGATTATAACCAGGTATAAGAGCAGAATCAATAGGGAAAAAATGGTACACATGGAAAAAGCACAGCAAATTATGCCTGAAGGATGAAGATAACACGAGAAAAGAACTTAGCCATCTAAACCACTAAGCAATAGAACTACCTAAGAAAAAAATGACCAGTAGCTAAACTTTAACTCAAAAATATAAATTCATTTTTAAAGGTCTCTGAAATTGAACTATAGTTTTCGTTTAACCATAAATCATAAAGAGCATTTTATTCATCTTAGTTTTCTTCTGCTATTCTTAAGTGATTTATTTTCTTCAAAAGTTACACATAAAGAACCATGACTATGTATTTTTGAGGCAGAAATACCTGACTCATGCCAGACCTGTTGCAGAAACGCCTGAGTCATGCTGGATCTGATGCACTTTACTCTTTACCTGGTTATTATCTGACTCCCAAGTAGGGAGAAATTATAGCTTCCATTTAGTTTATTCACTTTTATGTACTATATATAGAGAGGGAAAGAGAGGCAATACATTATTGAAGAATAAGAACGATGATAACAATAAAAATACAGGGTAGACTTAATTTGTGAGCCTACATAGATACAACATTCTATCCAGACTAAATTTTCTATGTAGTTGAAAATCCATGCTAAGAAATCTTTAGCAAGTAAAACTCTATTACTACCTACAGATATCAGCTCTGTTTTTTTTTTTTTTATTTTGCGTTTTAGGTTTTGGGGTACATGTGAAGAACATGCAAGGTTGTTGCATAGGTACACACATCGCAGTATGATTTGCTGCCTTCCTCCCCTTCACCTATATCTGGCATTTCTCCCCATGCTATCTCTCCCCACTTCCCCACCTCCCCCATTTTCCCCCAACAGACCCCAGTGTGTAGTGCTCCCCTCCCTGTGTCCATGTGTTCTCATTGTTCAACACCCACCTATGAGTGAGAACATGCGGTGTTTGATTTTCTGCTCTTGGGTCAGTTTGCTGAAAATGATGGTTTCCAGGTTCATCCATGTCCCTACAAAGGACACGAACTCATCATTTTTGATGGCTGCATAATATTCCCTGGTGTATATGTACCACATTTTCCCTGTCCAGTCTATCATCGATGGGCATTTGGGTTGGTTCCAGGTCTTTGCTATTGTAAACAGTGCTGCAATGAACATTCGTGTGCATATGTCTTTATAATACAATGATTTATCATCCTTTGGATATATACCCAGTAAAGGAATTGCCAGGTCAAATGGAATTTCTATTTCTAGGTCCTTAAGGAATTGCCACACTGTCTTCCACAGTGGTTGAACTAATATACACTCCCACCAACAGAGTAAAAGTGTTCCTATTTCTCCACATCCTCTCCAGCATCTGTTGTCTCCAGATTTTTTAATGATCACCATTCTAACTGGCATGAGATGGTATCTCAATGTAGCTTTGATTTGCATTTCTCTAATGACCAGTGATGATGAGCATTTTTTCATATGTTTTTGGCCTCATGTAGGTCTTCTTTTGTAAAGTGTCTGTACATATCCTTCACCCACTTTTGAATGGGCTTGTTTGTTTTTTTCTTGTAGATCTGTTTTAGTTCTTTGTAAATTCTGGATATCAGACCTTTGTCAGATGGGTATACTGGAAAAATTTTTTCTCATTCTATTGGTTGCTGATTCACTCTAATGACTGTTTCTTTTGCCATGCAGAAGCTGTGGAGTTTGATTAGGTCCCATTTGTCTATTTTGGCTTTTGCTGCCAATGCTTTTGGTGTTTTAGTCATGAAGTCCTTGCCTACGCCTATGTCCTGAATGGTTTTGCCTAGATTTTCTTCTAGGGTTTTTATGGTGTTAGGTCTTATGTTTAAGTCTTTAATCCATCTGGAGTTAATTTTAGTGTAAGGTGTCAGGAAGGGGTCCAGTTTCTGCTTTCTGCACATGCCTAGCCAGTTTTCCCAACACCATTTATTAAACAGGGAATCCTTTCCCCATTGCTTGTTTTTGTCAGGTTTGTCAAAGATTGGATGGTTGTAGATATGTTGTTTTGCCTCCGAGCACTCTGTTCTGTTCCATTGGTCTATATCTCTGTTTTGGTACCAGTACCATGCTGTTTTGATTACTGTAGCCTTGTAGTATAGTTTGAAGTCTGGTAGTGTGATGCCTCCTGCTTTGTTCTTTTTGCTTAGAAATGACTTGGCTATGCGGGCTCTCTTTTGGTTCCATATGAAGTTTAAGGTGTTTTTTTCCAGTTCTGTGAAGAAGGTCATTGGTAGCTTGATGGGAATAGCATTGAATCTGTAAATTACTTTGGGCAGTATGGCCATTTTCACAATATTGATTCTTGCTAACCATGAACATGGAATGTTTCTCCATCTGTTTGTGTCCTTTCTTATTTCATTAAGCAGTGGCTTGTAGTTCTCCTTGAAGAGGTCCTTTACGTTCCTTGTTAGTTGTATTCCTAGGTATTTTATTCTCTTTGTAGCAATTGTGAATGGCAGTTCATTCTTGATTTGGCTCTCTAAGTCTGTTATTGGTGTATAGGAATGCTTGTGATTTTTGCACATTGATTTTGTATCCTGCGACTTTGCTGAACTTGCTTATCAGTTTCAGGAGATTTGGGGCTGAGACGATGGGGTCTTGTAGATATACAATCATGTCGTCTGCAAATAGAGACAATTTGACTTCCTCCTTTCCTATTTGAATACCCTTTATTTCTTTTTCTTGCCTGATTGCTCTGGCTAGAACTTCCAGTACTATATTGAATAGGAGTGGTGAGAGAGGGCATCCTTGTCTAGTGCCAGATTTGAAAGGGAATTCTTCCAGTTTTTGCCCATTCAGTATGATATTGGCTGTTGGTTTGTCATAAATAGCTTTTATTTTGAGATACGTTCTGGCAATACCTAGTTTATTGAGGGTTTGTAGCATAAAGGGCTGTTGAATTTTGTCAAAGGCCTTCTCTGCATCAAGATAATCTTGTGTTTTTTGTCTTTGGTTCTGTTTATATGGTGAATTACGTTTATAGACTTGCGTATGTTGAACCAGTCTTGCATCCCTGGGATGAAGCCTACTTGATCATGGTGGATAAGTTTTTTGATGTTCAGCTCTGGTATTTATAAAAATCTTTCACATAGGTTTCTCCCTCTTGAAAAAGCAAATAGTATGAGTGTAAAGAAAAGGTTAGGTAGAGCAGAGAAAAAGGATAGGGGAAACGGTCACTGTTCTAGAAAATTCTTCCTATGATGCAGCAACACAGATATTAGCCTTTTGCCAACTGGGAGACTAGGGTCCCCACTGCTTACTGGTGTGAACTGCAGGCAGATTAATAAATGTGGAGACATGCTGCCTTGCATGGCAAATGCATTCAGAAATGAAAGCATCATGCCCTGGACTTCTACTCCTTCTTCCAATGGAGTTTTGAAAACTCATGCGCTCTACATTTCTCCATTTGCATAAAAGAAGCATCTACCTGTCTTCTACCTCCAAGAGGTGTTGTTAGAAATAACCAGCAAATCTATTTGCTCCTCACAAGTGAAATGTGATAAAAACACTAGTAAGACTAAAACTTGGGTTTTTCTTCTTCGGAAAAATGTTTTGTTATGTTATTGAAAAACAAGGCCACATGCAGTCCTCATTTAAAGTTAATTATCAAAGTATTTGTCAAAAAGTTGGGAAGCAACAGATGCTTGTGTGGCTGTGGAGAGAAATAGGAAGACTTTTACACTGTTAGTGGGAGTGTAAATTAGTTCAGCCATTGTGGAAGAAAGTGTGGCAATTCCTCAAGGATCTAGAACCAGAAATACCATTTGACCCAGGTATCCCATTACTGGGTATATACCCAAAGGATGATAAATCATTCCACTATAAAGACATATGCACACGTAAGTTTATTGCAGCACTATTTACAATAGCAAAGACTTGAAACCAACCCACAGGCCCATCAATGATAGACCAGATAAAAAAATGTGGTACATATACACCGTGCAATACTATGCAGCCATAAAAAAGAATGAGTTAATGTCCTTTGCAGGGACATGGATGAAGCTGGAAGCCATCATTCTCAGCAAACTAACACAGAACAGAAAGCCAAATGCCACATGTTCTCATTCATAAGTGGGAGTTGAACAATGAGTACACATGGACACAGGGAGGGGAATATTACACACTGGGGCCTGTTGGGGGATAGGGGACAAGGGGAGGGAGAGCATTAGGAGAAATACCTAATGTAGATGATGGGTTGATGGGTGGGTGCAGCAAACCACCATGGCACATGTATACCTATGTAACAAACCTGCACATTCTGCACATATATCCCAGAACTCAAAGTAAAAGTTAATAAAATAAAATAACAAAGTATAAGTAAGTTCCAACTTCTAAATAAATAAGAATGAAGGTTAGCAGCTTTAAATATAAAAATCTGACATTTAATTTGCAGTTTTACAATGGTAACGGATTTTGCAATATCCTTGTGCTTCTTTAGCCTTTTATTAATGTAAACTATAGAAACAAACTGTAGCGACATATTGAAACTTATTTATTGGTTTAGGATAATAGCATTGCACAATCATGCACAACACATTCTCATTTTAGACGTGGTGAAAAGTGAATGATTACTTTCAAGATAAATTATGTCCTATGGTTGGCAGAAATTAGATGAGAGGGTTATAAGAAAAACACACACACATAAAATTTGTCTTCAAATATAGTTCACTGTTTTTGTTTTTCTTATAACTTCAGTGGTAGCTATTAGAAATTTAAAATATATACCAGAACCTTATAAAGAGCTTATAAAATATTTGCTTTCAGATTACTAGAAAATACTTGCTATTTTTAACTCATAGTTGCTAAACAAAAATAATCTCATCAATCTTCAGAAAAATAAAATGTATTAGTTTGTTCTTACTACTGTAAGCACAGAGAAAATAGATGCATTTTAACAAAATGTAGATTTCAAGGTACAGAATTAAAATAAAGAGGAAAATAAGCATAAATTGTTGATCTTAGTTTCCCCTCAAGGGTTCTCTTTTGTTCTTGTTTACTATTTCTGCAAAAAAATAATTTATACAATTAACACTGACAAAATATGTTCCTATAAAAAAAATTACACCCAGTTCCCATCTGCTGTAGAATTTTAATCCTTCAGATGAGCTTAATAAATCAACATATTTAAATAAAATAATCACTGATATAAATGAGTTTCTCTGCTGAGGGGCATTGTGAGACTCAGTGAACAGTTAGTAGTGTTGTGTCTTAGATGTAATTTTTAAAAAAGAAAAAGATGAATCATATATTTTGATTTTTAATTTCTTATTTTCTGACTAAGAACATGTAGACAAAGCTTTTTTAAAATGAGTTGAAACAGTGATATGCATAGACAGAGTCTAAATGATACCATGATTTTCTTTTCCTGAAGACCTTCTAAAATAATGAAATTCTCTGCAATAACAAGGGATATTTATAACTTTTACCATCTAGACTGGAACAAAAATGGCCAGATAACTATTGACACTTTCATTTTATATAGTTTATCATTTGCAATATATTTGGTTCTTGTGTTGTTGAAGAAAGTTTAGGTTTGATATATTGAACTCTATTTTATGCTTGAGCACTAACTCTGCACAAAGTCAGATGGATTTATCACTGATATGGAACACCCAAACTCTGTAGACAACTGGGCAGAGAAAATAACTTTGAGCCAACTTGGCCATCTATGATATACTCATAAACACCATGGTGAAATTCTGGATAATGCCTAGCACATTGTTTTCAGTATTGATAGAGTTTTTTTTTTTTTTTTTTGAACAGAGTTATATTCAACAATAGTTACAGATATTTAGACACAACTATTATGATCTACAATCCAAGCTCTAAGTATCTCAAATCACATTACTGTATCTACTGTGAACTGAAGTTAAGAAGTTTTTAAACCAGTTTCGAAACATTTGTAGCAAGAAAGGAAAATATACAGTGCATTGATTTATAGCACAAATCTTGCTTAAAGAGTTAATATAATAATGTCAGTCTCAATCTCTCTCTCACTCTCTCTTTCTTTTTGACATTCAGTTCAATTGATATTCTAATGGTAGTCTACAAATTGATGTGCCAAGTCCTAGGCTGCATAAGATGCTGGATTCCACTTTTCCATAAGTCTATCAATGTGATAGACAATCGCCATCAAAGCTGCTACTGAAACTGCCCATATGAAGCAGTAAGCTGGGCATCCAAGCTCTCAGGACAAGCAAGGAAAACCCCATGTCATGAGAACAGTAAAGATGTAGTCCTCTTTTTAGGAATGCCTTACCATCCAAGTCAGAGGAAGAGGAAGAGGAAGAGGAAGAGG
>NW_016107371.1:7912200-7919971 GCF_001604975.1 Cebus imitator
GGGAGGAGGAGGAGGAGGAGGAGGAGGAGGAGGAGGAGGAGGAGGAGGAGGAGACTAAAAGCAGGAAGCAGCTGGAGAAAAATGCCTAAGTGCCAACATCCCATGCTTTATGGAATGCACTCTACAAAAATTCCTTCCATCCCACACTGAGCTGATGATTGCCCATCATGCTATTTTTCAATAAAAAAAACTGGTCAGTCAAAAAGTAGAGAAACTCATTATAATTTCTCAATACTACCTTATTTTAAAGAACATGAATGTAACAGATCTCTATGTGTTCAAATATCTTGGAGCCCTCAAACAGCCTTACTCCTTTTGGAAATTACTTGAATCCAAAAGTCCTAGATTAAGTGCAAAACTGTGGGATTTTAGGGGTAAAGAAGTTAGAAGAAGATTACAAGCATACAAAGAGGCTTCTGTAAGTTCAGTTCAAATTCTAATAAGGAATTGAAAAAGAAGAAACAAGGCCCCAATTTGAATCTATGTTGCATATGTTTCTTGATCTTTAAATTCTGTCTCATTCACAGTTTATTGATTTTTTTGTTTTTGTTTGGTTTTATTTCATGGAATTCCTTGGGTAAAGTCTGTGCTCCCATTTTCAGAATAATATTTTTTAAATAATAACATAAAATGTATACTGTTTATAACAAAAATTACATATATTTGTATGAGATAGATGGACAATAAATAGATAAATAGATAGGTAGACGGCCAGATAGATACACAGATGACAAGGTCAGATACACAGTCCACTTTAAATGAAATAAAATTCCCAAGTTAGTTATCCAAGAGCCAGAAAGAGTGATTAGCAATAAGGTGGCCCCTTAGAAACAGAAGGAGACAAAGCATCTTTCAAAGAGCTTCCCTTAGGTGACAATGTCAGTCCGACATCAGGCACTGCTAGAAGTGAGAACCTCATTTCTTGATGTGCCACAACACTTTTATACTCTTATTTAGCTTTTGCTAAATTTAGGAACAATATAAACAAATAGTCTATGCCTTTAATAGAAAATAACTGAGTCCCTCCTGATTCCAAAGCCAAACTTAGCCATAATAAGATGACACTTTCTTTCAAAGAAAATAGCAGAGTCAGAGACAAGGGGTCTCTAAATAATATCTCCACCTTTAATATCCTTGAAAGCCCCATTCCTCAACAGTCTGGAAAATACATGTTGTTCTAGTCTTTGAAGAAAGACTAGTTATCAGTGATAGAGGCTGAATTGTAGTTTATCTTAGTTATCAGTGATAGAGGCTGAATTGTAGTTTATCTTAAGGTGCTCCATCACAGAGTACCAGGAGAAACCTGGATGCGATGAAGAGACTGCTAGCAGTCCAGTCCACCAAACTCTAAGCTTTCATTCCGTAGTGATAGAAGTATCAGCCTATGGCTTCCCAGACCCATGATGTTTCCCTGCTTCGCTGATGATAAGATAGACTGTCCAGCATAAGCGAAAGTGGTGGTGGAATTTCCTGGCTATTGCCCTTTAACAGTGGATGTGCTGCTTACATGTTCGATTTGCCCTTTCCTGTTGTCTGCTACCCAGGTGCATTAGCAACTCTGTTGTGACCATGCATACAATGAATATCCTGGAAGATGTTAAGAAAAGACAAGATGGAAGGAAACTCTTTCCTGAATTATTGGGTAGTATTTGTTCACCGACTGATCTCAAGAATTTTCCTCATCCAGCCCCAGCATTCAGGAATTTAGAGAGAGCTAAATTCCTAACTTGTTTGAACCATTGGAGTGTTTTTTATTATAACAGTTTAGCCAACTCTAATGAATAGAAACCTTGTGTATGTAATATCTCATATCCACACACCATTTTGGGCCATATATCCAAATTGTATGGTGAACAAAGTCAATCCAGTCCTAATGCTGGAAAAGCAAATAGCTTTGGGAAAATCATTTGCCCTGCACCACTCAAGGTAGGTCAAGGCCTTGCAATATGGTACAATCTTGTACTTACAAAATGACAATGGCACTGACTCTTCCCAGAATATTTATTAACAATAAGTTAACAGATAATTTCTCAGTTTGGAATACTAAGTTTTATTCTGAGTGTTTAGTATATTAGTATACTAATCAACTAACCAACAGGGAAAAATTACTTATTGAGCTGTTCTTAATATTCATTTACAAAATTTAAACGTGTAAATTTTAAAGAATCAATAAATCTAAGTGGTGGAAATATTCCCAATTTACATATAATCTGGCTAGCTATCCTGTGTTTGAATTTTCTCTGTAATAATTCCACCTCAGATAATTATAATAATGATAAATACAAAAGGTAACCATTATTATATATTACTACTGCTACTATCACCATCATCATTATAACTTCTACCATTATTTTTAATGGGCACTAACTATGTACTAGATGTACTAGGATACTGTAGCGATGATTCTACTTTATGGTTAAAATTCTCTAATGATAGGAAAACTCAGTACCTTCAAAGAGAGATGATTCTATCACTGTATAATTTTACTATTAGAGGCTTTTGATTAAAAATTCAAACTTAAACCATAAATAAAATTTAAGATCAATTCCTCAAAAGGTATTCTGAAAGATCTGGGGGAAATAGAGTTCTATTAGAAAATGAAGGCAATTTCACATTCTTTTCTGATCCAGAGCTCATATACTTAGGTTTACTGTCCACTATTTATTTCTGAAGTCATCTGAAAACTAACCCTGCATAATAACGCAGCATCCACTGTAAGATAATACGATAGTCAGAGATGCTGTGAACTTCTTCCCAAGGGAAACTCCAATATTGAAAACACATAAACTCTCACATAGCATGAAATCGATCATACCACTAAAAAAAAAAAAAAAAAAAACAAAAAAAAAAAACAAAAAAAAAAAAAAACATACCACTAAAAAAAAAAAAAAAAAAATCACTATTGTAACAAATACCTCAAGATTAAAAGCTCTTGTTTATTTTTATGGTTGCCAATGAAACTTTTTCCTGATTCTCTAGTGAAATACATTTCATGAAAAATAAACAGAATAACCACTCAAGCATGAATTAATGTCTAACAATTATGGTTTTAAAATAAGAATTCATGAAAAACTTAAATAACTTAATTTTACATTTTAAACTCTCATATAAAGCATTCAAAAAACAGAACAACAACCTTGAAGTTGGACTTTTGAATCCTATAATGTGCTCCTCTAAGTAAATTTATAAATCCAATGGGATTTTAAAACCTGAAAAATTAAATTTGCAAACACAATTATCTACACAGTCAAGCACTGAGAATATAAATGAAATTTGACATAATTGTGCTTTTAACTAATTTAAGGTATAATAGAGCACATAGAAATATACAAGTGGAAGATCAAGATATTAGAGAAAAGTTGTATTTGTTTTTAAGACAACTCGTGTGGCAAATATTGAGAAGTTTTGGTGAGATTTAATTGTAGTGATGCAGTTATGTAGATTCAAACTGGTAAAATAATTGTTCTCAGAGATATTACTTTAAGGGTGGATAAAATGCAATAAAGATAACTCTATAAATGTTTAGAAAAGAAGACGTAAATGTGAGCAATTGCATGAAAGATGCCTCAGGCTAAAGTTGGCCAACCTGGGCTTAAAACTCTGAGAGGCTGAACAGGAACCAAATCTCTCTTATTCTTTTCTGCATTTTCAGATGCCAAACACGGGGTCTGAAAACTCATAGGTACCCAGTAGTTATTGATTAATCAGTCAAACTTAGCTTAGCCATTGAAAAACAGTTGTTAGGTAAGTTACTTCTGGCTTCTAGTTCTCCTTCATAAATTACGGATGCTGGACTAAATGAGATTTTTCCAGATTCCAGACCAATCTACCATTATTATTAATCTATGATTATCAGAGCAATCTACCCAGTTACTTAAACCAGAAACCTGAATTCCCTTATCCCTTCAGCCTCATACCCAGTATCAGACCCAGATAGGCAGATCCTACTAACTCAATCCCACCCTGGTTTATTCGCATTTCTCCAGTGCTACTGTTGCCATGCTAATCTAAACTTGCATATTTCCATCTATGAATTTAAAATGCTCTATATTTTCCCTCCTTTCTGGTTTCCAAAGACAATTAGAGTAATCTGTTAATATAATAATCAAGTCATGCATCACTCGTATTTAAACATCTTCCTTGGTGTCTCATTGATCTTATAAAGATTGGAGAACAAAGCATCCCTAAGAAGCCCATCGTAATCTGGCCCACTCCTCTGGCTCTTGTTTCATTTTTTGTGACTCTTCTCTGCAAATTTTTAATGCTGTGGCCACAGTGGATATTCTCCATGCATTCCTGTTTTTCTCTTCTTCCACAAATATTTCACAGATGCTATCTTTCTGCCTGAAACCCTCTTGCCTTGCCAAGGTTTTAAACTTAAAAACTCTTATTAATTCTTTAGGTCTCATCTTCTGGCTACCCAAATCACATTAGGTAGCCATGATATTCATTTATATATAACATACTTCCTTTTTTAGCAGGACTCATCCGATTTCTGAACATTCTGGACATTTTTCTTACCACTTTATCATAAGATTCTAGAAGAGGTCCTATCATTCATTTAGTATTTTCTCATTAATTTTTTATTTATAAGTTGGATTCCATGCCTTCTAATCATTATTAGTTCCTCTATAGTCACTGAAAATGTTACCAATAGGCTATCAATATGGTCAAAAAATGAAGAACAATTTAGCATGCACCACTGACTTCTTGCAACAATACGTAGTTAGTTCATAATCCATCATCTTCCAGCCACGTTTTTAGCTAGAAGTGGCCATTGACTTCTGCTGTTTTCTGTTTTTATTTTTACAGATTTTTAAAAAATAATTTTTATAAAATTATCACATGTAATTACATTTTCAAAAAGCCTATGAAAACATACTGCTCATAGTAAAGGAATGTTAACATTCTACCAAAGGAGGCAAAAGAAGACAAAAAGAAAAGCACACCTTATTTCTCAATAGAAAGGCTTAATATCAAAGAGATTTAACATTTTTCTACAAGAGTTTTTACATCCAATGAATATTCTATTTAAAATACCAACAAAAATTTGGGGGAACTTCTGCTAAGATGTAGGAAGACATTCCTTTAAGAGGGTTCCTCTTTGCAAATTAACTCTGAGAAGAAGTCTCTTTCATTCTGCCCATTATACATGCCATTCTCTTGGGCTGGATAAGAATGTAAAGTCTGGAAGTAAAGCTGTCATCTTAGGATGAAAATTACGTAATAATGACGGAACAGGAATATTGGATGGGTCTAGTTCATTGCTAAATATCCTTGAACTACTAGACCATCCCTGGGCCACTGTTTCCCAAATGTCCTGTTATTAGAGAATAAGCTCCTTACTTGTTTGTTCTGAAGTATATGCTAGTTGCTCCTGAACATATTCCTATCTCATCCAATCACTTAGGAGAGGTTAGAGTCTGTAAAAGTAAACACATGTTTTACAACATTTTGGTATTTGAACACCACTTTACATTTTTCCATGGTGTGACCTCATTCGTTTCAGTACACTCATCAATTAAATGAGAATGATGATGTCGTCTTTTGGGTATATATAAATATTAAAAGCCAACAACTATAAAGTTTTTAACTTATGACTTGATATAGTAGGTGCTCAAAAAATAAAAAATTTCACTGCCTCTAATAGAAAAAGTAAATGTACATAGGTTTTGTCACCAAATACAGATTCTGCCATTTATCTACTCAATAAGTACCTTAGGTTTTTGGAGGCTTAGATTCTTAACTGTAAAATACAATAGTATTTACTTTCAAGAGATCTATGAGAATTAGAGATAAATGTTTAAAGCAATAAACAACGAAAGTTATCATTTAATAAAACTGCCAATTCACAAAACTATATGTATTCAAATAGACTATAGCAACCAGTGCAAGATATTAAAATTCACACAGCATTGTAATTCAATTCAAAATATAAATTTTATCCTTTTCATAACAAAATTTTAAAATTTCGATAACATCTTCAGTTTTCTTCTACAACATTGATTCTCATATGGGAATTAGGAGGCTACAGGCTGCTCTAAAAATTTCAAGAACTCTATGGATCTTATCTCCAGAAAAAAGCACATATACAAAAACTTTTATGTTCAATTTTAGGACATTATGGATTCTCTTAAATTCCATGCATCCCAAGATTATATTGCACTCCCTGATAAGAAGTTCACAAAGCTTCAAGGTGCCATTTTGATATGGTAATTATAATGTGTAATATACATACAATATCTATAATAAATTATAATGTTTATATATAAAATATATATTACAATAAATTATGTTTATATATATAATATAAAATTGTAATGTGGAATAAACTCTAATGCAAGTCTTATATAAACTATATATTGCTTTATCTGCTTATCTACTCCATTACATCATCTTCATATAATTTGAGAAGGAATACTTTTGGCAAATTTACATTTAGGTATTTGTGCTGTACACATTTCTAATTGGAAGTTTTAATTTTTATTTAAACATTATTTAAGCAGAAAGAAAAAGAAGAGATCTAGACAACAAGGAAAACTAAAATCAGTAAGCTAGAATGTAGCTATCTACAATGCAATCCAATTTTCCACTTGTGAAAAGACCAAATACAACTCTGAGTGATAACTCCTCAAGAAAGATTTTTATTTCTGCCAAAATACAACTGATATTACATATTGGACTTCCAGCAGTTGTAGCTTATAAAGATGCTAATGCTACTTTATGATTAGAGCACAAGGTGGGGCTGGAGAAAGATGCTATTTCAGAATCTCCCAGTCATTGGATTTCATTATGACCTTGACCAAGTTATCCAATTTTTGCTTGTTTCCTTCTCTGTTACTCGGCTAGGGCTGTCATAATGAAGTATAACAAACTAGATGGCTTTACATCAGAAATGTATTTTCTCAGTTCTGCAGGCTAGAGGACACGTTAGACATTAGCAGGGCTTGTGTCTTCTGAGGCCTCTTTCCTTTAACCTGAGGATGACTGACTTCCCCTTGTGTCGTCCCATTGTCTTTTCTCTGTACCCATCCTTGTACAAGTTTCTGCTTCTTATAGACACCAGTCATATTGGTCTGGGACCCACTAAAATGACCTCATTTTAATTTAATTACCTTTTTAAAAATTCTAGCTTTATACACAGTCATATTCTGAAGTACTGGGGGTTAGAAGCTCAACATAAAAATTTGAAGAATACATAATTTAGCTTATAATACCTTCCAAAAAAAGAAGGAAATATTTGATCCTCTTTATCTGAGCTAGTACCTAATGGACAATAAGTGTGTGACAAGTTTGATATGTTCAAAGCATCCTTTAAATTAAAAATGCCAGTTATATTGTGTCAACTCACTATAGCAGTGAAGTCCTAGGCAGAAGGCAGGACTCCATTGAGTCATCTGGTTCAATTCAACAGGCCTGTCCTTCCTAGATAATGCTACATCTCACCCATCACAGACATGACAGTCTCCACAGGCCATTTTTCTATCTTTATCTTTGCATTATGGGTTACATCTAAGATAGCTTATACTGTCACCAGAACTAAGGAAAGAAACTTTTGTTTCCCAGGTGTTACTAAGCAAGACAATGATGGATAATTAGGAATCTTAGAGTTGATTTTCAGTCTTTTTGCACCTAACAGGAGAGTCTCTTAAAAACATAAACACTGCATGTTCTCACTCATAGGCGGGTGTTGAACGATGAGAGCACATGGACAAAGGGAGGGGAGCACTACACACTGGGGTCAGTTGGGGGGAAATAGGGGAGGGACGGT
>NW_016107371.1:7920836-7939357 GCF_001604975.1 Cebus imitator
GGAAACAGGAAGCCTGTAACAGGGAATATATGAATAAGTACCAAAATGAGGGAATAGTGAAAGAGCAGTAGGATTTTAGCGTATAAAAGACCCAAAGTAAGTGGTATACTCTGGCCCAACACTTGACAGTCAGGGAACACAGGGTTATTGCTGTATAGGGGAATCACTATTTCATACTGGAGAAAGCTAAGATATAGTACAGAGCATATAATGAGCTGTGGATGGTAAGGGAATCTTCCTAACAAAGGGATATAAGAATTAAGCTTTAAAAGTTAATGAAAGACACTTGAAAACATAAAACAGTATATAATTGGTAGCTAAATGGTTGATGCAACTTTCAGAGTTGTAGTAATTTAGGCAAGAAAGACATAGATGAAGATAATAATAATAATATATAATTAGTAATAAATAATAATCTATATAATAAATGATTTTAATGGCTTGAACAAGGCAAGTAAATTGAAGAACTCTTAAAAAGGTAAGGATATAAGTTCACAGTTGATGATGCATAATAATTTCAACATTCATTAACTACAAAGAATAAATATCATTTGGCCTATGATCATCACATGATATTAGAGGCATATTTGGAGAACCGAGCTCTGAAAAGCCTGTGCATGGTGAAGTGGGCAAACTTTTATTTTATTTTAAATGTGAATCCAATGCAACACTATTTATTTTGTTATTTTTCTTACTAAGCAAAGCAAGTTGTGCTTTTAAAAAATTCATAACACTATTTCTACTCTACAGACTCTTCCTATAATGCAGCTTTGACATTCATTCTATGAAGAGGTTGACTCTAGTGTTTCTTCCCCTTGGTGGTGAATTGTCATGTAGCTACTAGCATGATTTCTATGGCTATGTCAAAAAGACCATAAAGTTTCCGTTTAGTTCTCTTGGGATGCTTGCTCTGAAATTCAACCACCTTGCAATGATAAAGCCCAGGCAGTCTGTGGAGGTGCTCACTTGGAGAAAAAAACAAGATTCCAAGTCTTCAGCATCTAGTTGAGAGCCAACTCCAATCTGCCAGCCTTGTGAATGAGCTCTCTTAGGATTGGATCCTCCAGCCCCAGTTGAGTCACTTCAGCTGACTCTGCTAGGAGAGAGATAAAACTTACCTATCAAACCTTGCCCAAACTGCAAATTCATGACAAAACAAACAATTGCTCTTATTTTGAGCCAGTAAATTTTAGGATGAATTTTTATGCAAGCAATAGGTAATTGGAACATTAAGCATCATGGCAAAATGGTTTGAAAATGAAACAATAAATTTTTACTTTCTTTGAAAAAGATAAATATATAGAATCCAAATAATCCAATGCTATTAAAACAAAACTTAAAAAAATGCAATCTTAAAATATTTAAAAATGGAGGTTTCAAAAAGAAAGATTAACTAGTCAATCAATTAATGAAAAAGAACTTTGTCTCACTCATTAAAAAAACCTCATTCCTGAAAGTGACTCAAAGCACTATCATTTGAGTTTGCAGTTAAATTTATTTCTGGAAACCTCATCTTAATCTAGCATAGAAGACTGTGGGCATTGCCAGTACATACAAGTTATCTTAATGTTGAATTTAAAGCACTTCATATTAAAAATTGGGTTTTATAAAAATTATATCCAGAGGTACAGTCTTGGGATTAAATTTATTTCAAAAGATGGAATAGAGTGAATGAAAGCTAGCAATAAGTAATTTTCTTTCCTATTTTTATACTGATATTAATATTTATAAAAACTTAATCATTGATCCCAATCATTAAAAACTAGAAACATTTCTCCGGAACTTTCCACTAAACAATGCATGGATGAAACCACAAGCTAGTAAAGTGGGACCATGTAGGAGAAAAAAAAAAAACAAAGAAAACTTCTCTCACTATGTACCCCAGCTAAAAGCACTTCAGGAATCTTTGCTCAAAAAGGGAAGGAAGCTACTCAGTATTTTTAGGGAAGCAGGAATATTTTTGCTTCACTTCATTTTATTAATACTCTCTCCATCCATTCCAGCATTCCAAATCCCAGTTAGCCAATGTGCGTGGGGTCAGAGTAGAGAATGTGGCAATTATCATTTAGGGATCTGTCATCAGCAGTGAGAGCTGGCTGGGAATAACCATGGAAATCACATACAAAGGGAGTCATAATTATTCATTTACTTTAAGAGAGAAAGAATGCCATACTAATTGCTTCAGTTTACACAAGAATAAATTTTAGTCCTCTCAATAAGTACGAAGAGAATTAACTCAGTCAATGGATCTATGTGAAATAAATAATAGAAGACTAAAATCTTGGCTAAGGCTTAAATATATCAAAAAGATATCTACCTTAATATTTCTGGAAAGAATGCCTACAATAAAGTAAATGCTGAGGAGAACCATAAAAATCCACTTGCTTTATCTACAGGCAAACCTAAAGTTGGGATAAAATTTTCTCATTGAAAGATAAAGAAATGGAAAAACCCTGTATGAAAAATTTGGAAAGATTTTGGAACTTAAAAATATAACTATATCGACCTTGAGGTGCAGAGGAAAAATAACCTTTAGAAAATGCTTTGCTAGAGGAAATAAAACATAATTTTAAAGAATTACCTACTTTATAAAATGGTAGGAAGCATACAGATGAGAAGATGCTGTTAATGCACAGAAATAGAGTTGTAAGGTTTAAGAGATGGGATTAGAAGATAAACTGCAACAGCAGAATTTATGATAATTAGTAAAGTACATAAATACTCAAAAGAAAATTAACCTAAAGAATTTTTAAGTTTCTAGAAAAGCAGAGAAAAAGTTTTTTAACCATAAGTCAAAAGTGAGAAGAGAGAGTCATAACAGATGGAGAATGAAAAAAATCCCTCCTATGTGTGATAGTTTACTGGAGAATTGAAAGAAATTTAATGGGAGCCCATAATAAAAAAGAAATAATACCGGAAAATTTTCCTAAGCTGAAAGAAAGACCTGAGTTTGAGAAATAAAAAATTATTTTTCAAAGTCCAGCTCTCAGCCATAAACTGGCGATCACTAAGGAAGTTAAAACAAAAGTGGAAAAGGAAAGTGAGAAAGTATATAATAGAGTACTATTTATGTCAGAAAGGGAGTGAAAACCTACAGAGGGAGAGACGCACACATATATATGATGTACACATATTTGATTTTGTTGGAAGAATAACTAATAACCTTTTTTCTTAGTGGTTATATGAGAGGGAGAATAAAATTAAGAGAGAGAGAGAGAGAAGCTGGAATTCTTTAAATACAGCTTGTTGATTTTACGTTGACACCATTCAATACCATATATAATTATTAAAACTCAGATAAAAATTAAAATACCTAAAAACAAAAAGGAAACTAAACAAGTGAATCCAATTTTGTAACCATTTCATGGCATGGCCAATAGAGATGAATAATCCAAATGGCTTGAAAATTCACACATTTGACTGAACATCCCTAAATAGACATAAGCATAGGACAGAAACAATTAGAAAAGATATTAGGCTTGTTTTTAGTGATTGTATAGTGAAGGTAGTGTCACCATTGCTATCCTGATATTTTCATGTATATATTTTGGGGTAAATAAAGTAAGCAATTTTGTTGAGATCTAAATTTCTGACAAAGAAGAAAGGAGATAAATGATATTGTTAGTAAGATTGATGAGATTAAGGGGAAGCCTTCCGGTCCTGCATTTGAATTAGAATCATCAACACAAACTCAGGATGATTCTTTTCTCATTCTTTGATTTTTATCTATTTTTTTATATTTTGACAGCTTTAATTGTATACATTAAATATGCTCAGATTTAATGTATAAAATTTGATGAGTGTAGACACATGCAAACTCCCATGATACTATTGCCTCAATCAAGGGAACAGACATATCTAGCACCTCCCAGAGTTTCTTTGTGTCCCTGTGTTCTTGTTTATTGTTCTTTTGTTTTCATGTCTACCCAGAAAATCCAGAAAAGGTAACTACAACCATGAGATAATTTCATATAGTAACTGATTTGTACCTTATTTTAAAATAAACAGATTAATTTTGAATAGGTAAAGAATGTACTCTATGGTAAAGATAAATAAATAGTGCAAAAGGTTACATAGTGAAAAGTAAACCTCCTTCTCACTTCTGTCCCCCATTTTGCTGTCTCTTGCCATAGAGATAGCCATAGTTATTCAGTTCTTATTCTTTTAAGATATATCCTTGTCATACATAGGCATGGATAGCTAGATAGCTAAATATAAATATAGATAGATGATAGATTGAACAATAGCTAGCTAGATAGCTAGTTAGATAGAAAAATAATCTCCTATATTTAGTAGCATATTATGAGCTTTCTTCTGTATTTTGCTTTTCTCACTTAATTCATTCTGGAAATAGATCAGTACAAATCAAGTTGTTTGATATTTAAACACATGCATAATATTGCAGTTAATCAATCTCCATTGACATTGATGTGGTTTCTAAAATTTAGCTTAAAATACTTGAACAATAAAATTTATATTAGATAATACCAAATTGTCTTTCAATGAACTCCACTCTTAATAATAATCCATAAAAGTGTCTGTTTATACCCTCAATGGTTGGGTAAACGATCACAATTTCATCTTTTCCTATTTGATAGAAATCAATATAGTATATCACTGAAAAAACAGTGTGATTTCTTTATGATTAAAAGATTGACCTTTTTTATATTTTCATAAGCCATTTTTATTTCCTTTTCTGTGAATAGTTTAATTCATTTTCTGTGCTTATTTGTTGACTAAGATGTTGAATTCTGGGTGATTTTTATACATTATATAAGTTAGTATCTTGTCATGTGTGTTGAAAACTTTTCTTTCAGTTTGGGGTTTGTCTTTGAAATTTTCTTTCCAATAGATAGCAATAGATATAGATGCAGAGTCAAAATAATCTTTCTTTTCTTTTATAGCTTTGATGTTTCTATTGTACTTTGAGATACCTTCCTTACTCAAATAAAATTATTTCAAATTTTTTTCTGTTTCCTCCACTACTTTTAGGAATTAATTTCTTTTTTAAGAATGTGTATAAATTTAGGGAGTACACATACAGTTTTGTGACACTGATATATTAAACTAAAAAGTTTCCATGCAGCAAAAGAAATAGTCAACAGACTGAACAGACAACATGCAGAATGGGAGAAAATATTTGAAAACTGCACATCCAATGATGGACTAATATGAATTAATTTTTACTTTTTATTTAATTAATTAATTTATTTAGAGACACAGTCTCACTCTGTCACCCAGGCTGTAGTGCACCGGCACGATCTTGACTCACTGCAACCTCCACCTCCTGGGTTCAAGTGATTCTTATTCCTCAACCTCTCAAGTAGCTAGGACTACAGGGGTGCACCACTAAACCTGGCTAATTTCTTTGTGAATTTAGTAGAGATGGTGTATCAACATGTTGGCCAAGCTGGTCTCAAACTCCTAACCTCAAGTAATCCACTTGCTTCAGCCTCCCAAAGTGATAGGATTACAGGTGTGAGCCACCACACCTGGCCTATTTTAATTTTTGATCCAGTAAGAACTTATTTTGTTGTAAGAAGCAATAGGGATGAAAACATTCTTTTTCAGTTAAATATCCATTTGTTCCACTACAAGTTATTAAAAAAAAACTTTAGTCTCTATTTCTTTAAAATAATCTCAGTACCTTTCTTTTTATTACTATTTTTTTTATTGTGCTTTAGGTTCTGGGGAACATGTGATGATCATGCAGGATTGTTACATAGGTACATACATGGCAGGGTGGTTTGCTGCCTCCATACCCCCATCATCTATACCTGGCATTTCTCCCCATGTTATCCCTCCCTCCCTCCCCCCAAAGACCCCAGTGTATGATGCTCCCCTCCCTGTGTCTACGTGTTCTCATTGTTTAACTCCCTCTTATGAGTGAGAATATACAGTGTTTGATTTTCTGTTCTTGTGTCAGTTTGCTGAGAATGATGGTTTCCAGATTCATCCACGTCCCTACAAAGGACACAAACTCATCATTTTTTATGGCTGCATAGTATACTATGGTGTATATGTGCCACATTTTCCTTGTCCAATCTATCATCGATGGGCATTTGGGTTGGTTCCAGGTCCTTGCTATTGTAAAAAGTGCCACAATGAACATACATGTGCATGTGTCTTTATAATAAAACAATTTATAATCCTTTGGATATATACCCAGTAATGGGATTGCTGGGTCAAATGGAATTTCTGTTTTAGGTCCTTGAGGAATCACCACACTGTCTTCCACAATGGTTGAACTAATTTACACTCTTATCAACAGTGTAAAAGTGTTCCTATTTCTCCATATCCTCTCCAGCCATCTGTTGTCTCCAGATTTTTTAATGATCGCCATTCTAACCGGTGTGAGATGGTATCTCAATGTGGTTTTGATTGGCATTTCTCTAATGGCCAGTGATGATTAGCATTTTTTCATATGTTTGTTGGCCTCATATATGTCTTCTTTTGAAAAGTGTCTGTTCATATCCTTTACCCACTTTTGAATGGGTTTGTTTGTTTTTTTCTTGTAAATCTGTTTTAGTTCTTTGTAGATTCTGCATATTAGCCCTTTGTCAGATGGGTAGATTGCAAAAATTTTTTCCCATTCTGTTGGTTGCCAGTTCACTCTACTGATTGTTTCTTTTGCTGTACAGAAGCCCTGAAGTTGAATTAGATTCCATTTGTCTATTTTGGCTTTTGTTGCCAATGCTTTTGATGTTTTAGTCATGAAGTCTTGCCTCTGCCTATGTCCTGAATGGTTTTGCCTAGGTTTACTTCCAGGGTTTTTATGGTGTTAGGTCTTCTGTTTAAGTCTTTAATCCATCTGGAGCTAATTTTAGCAGAAGGTGTCAGGAAAGGGTCCAGTTTCTGCTTTCTGCGCATTGCTAGCCAATTTTCCCAACAATGGAAAAATAGGTAGTGTATATTGAAAAACATAACAGAGAAAAATAATTTATCATAATAGAAACAATATATGAGGTGTCTAAAGACAAAAGTAATCAGAAAATTGTACATCACATTCCAAAAAATTTCAAACAGTTCTTAGAATTACAAAAGATAGGATAAAGAGCAAGAAGATATTATTGAATGGGAAAATGTACCAGTCATTTCACACTCTTCTCTCCAAAAACAGATTATGCCTCTGTGTGTGTAACTAAGCTTTTAATGTAATTATAGCCAAAATCAATATAGTGAATTTATTTTTACTTGAAAGTAATCTATATACAAGAATCAATACATCTAAAAAGTGAAAGTCTGTGTGACATGGCTCATGCCTGTAATCCCAGCACTTTGAGAGGGCGAAACAGGAGGATCACTTGAAGCCAGCGGTTTAAGACCAGGCTAGGCAACAACACAAAGCCCTGTCTCTATAAATAGTTTTTCAAAGCAAAAAAAAAAAAAAAAAATTAAATGAAGAAAATTGTGAAAAAGGTAGTCATTACAAAATTTACACTATCTGATGTTAAAGTATTTCAAGGACACAATAATTATATACGACATTACATCGAGAATAACTGTAAAAACAGTTCTGGGTCTTGCCCAAATAGAAGAGACACTATTCTCTTACACAACTGTGATCAAGTCCTTTGTCAGTGTCTATTCTATTTTGGGCAAGAATGGCTTCTGGCTTCTGCCTACCCACCTCATGACACTCCCCACCCCATACGGTTACATCAGTTGGAGTCCCAGCAGGAAACAGATGGCACACTCAGCTGGGAACTTTGCAAAGATTGTTTAAAGAAGGAGCTGTTTATTGAAGTGCAGCAGGGTTAAGGGAACCAACGTGTGATTTTGAGGCACACAGGAACCAACAGTAGTTGGAAACTCTTCTGGTTCACAGGTTTGATGGGACCCTAAAGGAAAAGGTGTTAGAGCCCCTCTGGGGGCTAGGGCCATGGAAGATTGGCTGCCTGACATAAGTTGTAAATTATAGAGAGATATAGTCACTCCCAGAACCATGGCAAAGTCAAGAGGAAATGGGGAAGGAAAACAAATATGCGAAATATTTTCCCCTCTCCTGTCTTCCAAGCTTCAGTCAGTGATTTTCATTGGCCGGCCTCAGTAAAGAGGTTGAGTCCAGGTGATAGAGGTCAGTCTTTCAGGGTACAGAGACCAGCAGAGAATCAGTGGGGAGAGGATTGTTCTCAAAAGAGGATAAACATATACCCACCCTGCCCACTTCCACCGCCTTCCTCAAGAGTTATGGTGAGGAGTAATTGTCTAGAATCCCAGCATGGTAGATGTAATTATTTGGGATCATAACATGAAAACCCTTCTTTCTTGAAAACATTCTCAGAAATAATCTCCAAACCTTGTTTCATTCCACTTCAGTCGTTCACTGCATAATCAGACATAAGTTGGAGCTTCTCATCTCCTGCAGCTACGCCTCTTCTGCATATTGATCTCAAGCATCACACACTTTGACTTCCTTTCATAATCTAGTATCTCCACCTAAAGATACACCCAAACAATCCTTTCACTATTAAAACTCTCCAACAAACAAACATGCATGCATGTGCAGCTAATTATCCATTACACCTTCCTGTTCTCATTTTCTTTTCCCAGGTTAGATTCTATAATCCCAATATTTTAATTTTTCCCTTAAAATACCTTCAATTACTTGACTTCTTGCTCTTTTTCTGGAACTTATCATCAAGAACAGTGAAATATTTGTTTTCACCCTATTTGCAAGTTAACAGGTTAGCCTGCCACAATTTCATGGATGCTGGCTGAAATCAAGCCTCCTGAATCAGAAGTAAAAATGGTTTTATTACTCACAGCAATAGTGGTAGCCAGAGTATCAAAATTTTTCCTCTGGCTCCCTCAGCTCCAGATCCCACAGGGTGACACAAAGAGGATCAGATAATACACTCCCTGGGCTGCATTCCAGGAGAGGAGACCTATTCTTAGGGGACCTGAATTGTGTATAATGGGCATTAGCATACCCACTACAGAAAAGATAGTATGTTTATTAAGCTAGACTTTAAGAACTAATATGACAGCCCTTTATTCTGGAGGGAGACATCATTTCTATTTTCCAAGTCTGTTCACTGTACAAGTATCTTTTAAAAGATAGTTCTCAACAAAGTAAGTCAGTGCCCCTGCTTACAAGCTGTGCAGAAACACAAAAGTTCCATGAAAAATTTTCTCCCAGCCCTCATCCATGCCTGTGTTCAAGCAATTAAGTCATCCAATTGGGTTTTGAGGTTTCACCCTCTTGCATCACTGCTCTCTCCCTTTTTACTAGATTATGACCATCGGCCTATAGACTCTTTCATTTCTCATGTAAAAAATAAAAACCCCAATTTCCCTCCATCTACCACACAATCTCATTGCTCCTTTTCCAAGAAAATCTTCCTCTAAAAAAATTAATTACACTTGCTCTTCCTACTTTAGTTCACTCGATTGACCTCTCTGCCCAATATTCTTCTTAATGACTTCTGTCAAATAAGCATGCTGCCAAATTCACAGATATTTCTCCTACTTTATCTGAACCTACCTAAACACATTCAAAACAATCAACATTCTTTCTCCTTGGAAATTCTCCTAATCTGGCTGTTGGGAGATCAGCATCTCAGAGATTTAACTCCCTGAAGGTTTCTTCCCCATCTCCTTACTGGACCTCCTTTCTCTATCCACAGTGCTGGTTTCATGAGTGTGCAATCCACACAGTCACAATCCCCTCCCCAACCCCCTACACTGCTTAGAAGGCCCTCAGGCTTCTCATTGCCGTGTTGAAATTCTTCATAATTTTTGAACAAAGGATGCTGCATTTTTGTTTTGCACTGGTGTTCAGAAGTTACATGGCAGATCCTGTCTACCTACTTTGATTTAATGTAGTGCTTTCAGGTCCAGTCTTCTCTTCACCCTTCAAGTTCACTTTCTAAATAATTTCACCTGATTCTATTGTTTTAAATGCCATCTTTATTCTGGCAACTCCCATAAGTTTTGTTCACCATAAGCTTCCTCCCTGAGTTGAGTGTATATGTCATACGTCTTCACCTGGATGACTAATACCCACCTCAAATTTTTACAACTAAAACCTCATGATGTTATCTTCTCTGCACAATTTCCATCTCCAAGTTCCCGCCATATAAATGACACTACCATTCTTCAAGCTGCCGAAGGCCCAAACCCAGGCATCATCTTTTATGTCTCCCTTTTTTTCACCCTCACAACCCTTTTCCCACCCATAGTAAAGTCCTGTCAGTTCTATTTCCAATGTGTGCCTTCAGTCTGTTTACATCTGGACATACCCACTTTGCACACATCCAATCCACATCATGGCCATTTCTTCCCAAACCACTGGAATAGCTTCTTTTCTTAGATTTTCTTCTCCACTTTAATTTTCCTACAATTTATTTTTTTATAGAATAGCCAAGATAATTTTTTGTTTACTTTTTTAACTTCATATTTTAAAATGTTCAGAATTACATTAAAAATTTTTCATATATCATTGTTTCAGATTTCCCAAATAATAGCATTTTTATGTTTACTTTATCATTCTCTTTCTCATATATATGTTAAATTTATGTTATATGCATACATCAATATATACATAGAGTATATAGATATATATTGATATAATTTGGCTGTGTCCCTACCCAAACCTCATCTTGAATACCCACATGTTGTGGGAGGCACCTGGTGAGAGGTTATTGAATCATCAGGGCATGTCTTTCTGGTGCTGTTCTCATGATAGTGAGTAAGTCTCATGAGCTGGTTATTATACAGGGGAGTTTTCCTGCACAAGCTTTTTTTGCCTGCTGTCATACACATAAGATGTGTGACTTGCTCCTTCTTGCCTTCTGCCATTACTGTGAGGATTCCCCAGCCAAGCAGAGCAATAAGTCCTATTAAACCTCTTTCTTTCGTAAATTTCCCAGTCTCAGGTATGTCTTTATCAGCAGTATGAAAACAGACTAATACAGTAAATTGGTACCAGTAGAGTGGAGTACTGCTGAAAAGATACCCCAAAATGTGGAAGCGACTTTGGAAGTGGGTAATAGCCAGAGGTTGGAACAGCTGGAAAACTCAGAAGAAGACCACAAAATATGGGAAAGCTTCGAACTTCTTAAAGATTGTTGAATGGCTTTGACTAAAAGCCTGATAATGATATGGACAATAAGATGAAGAATAAGGTGGTCTCAGATGGAGATAAGGAACTTGTTGGGAACTGGAGGAAAGGTGAATGACTCTTGTTATGTTTTAGCAAAGAGACTGATGGTATTTTGCCCCTGCCCTAGAGATTTGTGGAACTTTGAACTTGAGAGAGATTATTTGGGGTAGCTGGTGAAAGAAATTTCTAAACAATAAATTATTTGAGAGGTGACTTGGGTGCTGTTAAAGACATTTAGTTTTATAAAGGAAAGGCAACATAAAAGTTTGGAAACTTTGCAGCTTAACAATGCAATAGAAAAAAAAAATCCCATTTTCTGAGGAGAAATTCAAGAAGGCTGAAGAAATCTGCATAAGTAATGAGGAGCCAAATGTTAATCCCCAAGACAATAGGGAAAATGTCTCCAGAGCATGTCAGAGGTCCTATGACACCCCCTTCCATCACAGGCCCAGGGTACCCATGCTGTGTGCAGCATAGGGACTTGGTGCCCTGCGTCCCAGCGTTCCAGTTGTGACTGAAAGGGGCCAATGTTGAGCTTGGGCCATGGCTTCAAAAGGTGCAATCCTCAAGCTTTGGCAGCTTCCATGTCAACAAAGTGCATAAAAGTCAAGAATTGGGATTTGGAAACCTCTGCCTATATTTCAGAAGGTATATGGAAATGCCTGGATGCCCAGGCAGAAGACTGTTGCAGGGCAGGACCCTCACTGCGAAATTCTGCTAGGGCAAGGCAGAAGGGAAAGGTGGGATCAGAGCCCCCACACAGAGTCCCTACTGCGGTGCCACCTAGTGGAGCTGTGAGAAGAAGGCCACTGTCCTCCTGACCCCAGGATGGTGTAGATCCACCAATAGCTTACACTGTGCACCTGAAAGAGCTGCAGACACTCAACGCCAGCCCATGAAAGCAGCTGGGAGGGGGCTATAAACTGAAAAGCCACAGGGGTGGAGCTGCCCAAGACCATGGGAACCCAGCTCTTGCATCATCCTGGATGTGAGATATAGAGTCAAAGGAGATCATTTTGAAGTTTTAAGATTTGACTGCCCTGCTGGATTTCAGACTGGCGTAGGGCCTGTATGCTCTTTGTTTTGGTCAATGTCTCCCATTTGGAATGGCTGTACTTATTCAATGCCTGTATTCCCATTGCATCTAGGAAGTAACTAACTTGCTTTTGATTTTATATGCTTATAGGCAGAAGGGATTTCCCTTGTCTTGGATGAGACATTGGACTTTCAAGTTAATGCTGAAATGAGTTAAGGCTTTGGGGGACTGTTGGGAAGGCATGATTGGTTTTGAAACCTGAGGGAATGAGATTTGGGAGGGGCCAGGGGAAGAATAATATGGTTTGGCTCTGTCCCCACCCAAATCTCATCTTGAATTCCCACGTCTTGTGGGAGGGACCTGGTGGGAGGTAACTGAATCATGTGGGCAGGTCTTTCTGGTGCTGTTCTTGTGACAAGTGAATAAGTCTCATGAGATCTGATGGTTATTATAAGGGGGAACTTTCCTGCCCAAGCTCTCTTTGCCTGCTTCCATACATGTAAGACATGACTTGCTCCTCCTTGCCTCCTGCCATGACTGTGAGTCTTCCACAGCCACATGTAACTGTAAGTTTAATTAAACCTATTTCTTCTATAAATTGCCCAGCTCGGGTATGTCTTTATCAATAACATGAAAATGGACATATATATATATATAGATAGATATATAGATATATAGATATATTATTGTTATTGTTTAATAAATATCATTTGAGAATAAGTTGAAGACATGATATTCATGATACTCATTTACCTGGAAACACAGCAGTGTACAGTTCCCTAAAACAGAATATCCTTAAAGCTAACTACAATCCAGACATTAACATTTTAATATTGATTAAAATTCTATTATCTAATCTATAGAACTTAATCAAATTGACAATTTGTTCTAATGATATCTTTTATAGGAAAATATTTTTCTTCTGGTCCAGGAACTAGGTCAGGATCCACTTTGCATTGCATTGCCATGATCCTTTAGTTTTCTTTAATCCAGAACACTTTCTTCTGCCAAAAAGTAAGGAAGTGCTCAGAATGATGGAGACATGTCAAAGGATGCAGGAGCCAGATGAAGAGGCTATTAGTGGTCAAATCTCAGACAATTGGAGCATCAACACAACTCATTATACTAATGGATCATAACCCATTGAATAAAATAAGCAACTATACTGATAAAAATAAATAAATCAGTACATTTTTTAAAAATGGAGAAAATAGGTTTTCTGCATGTAGGTCAATCACTAAATACAGAGGAAATAATGGAATTTGAAAATCAGCAACCAATGGAATACTATATACTTGGCACTGTGCTGAGCCTGGGATTACAACGCTATCTAAAAGCACACACTATACCCTCATCATGGAGATGGTAAGGCAATGTCCAAACTCCACAGGCATCACTCATAGACCCTGGGGCCTGGTGCCCATCAGGTTTCTCTGGTCTCAGTAACTTCCTCTTGACTCTTTCCACTCCAGCCATGCTAATTAATTTCAGTTTCCTTCATGTGGCAATCAGTTTCACTCACCCTTACTTTGCAGACATTAATTGCTCCCTTCCATTTGTAGTTAAAAATGACAACATTACTTGTGGGTGGGAGTCATGGCTTATACCCGTAATCCCAGCACTTTGGGAGACAGAGGTAGTGGATTACTTGAAATCAGGAGTTCAAGACCATTCTGGCCAACATGATAAAACCTCGTCTCTAATAAAAATGCAAAAATTAGCTGGGCATGGTGGTGCACACCTGCAGTCCCAGCTGCATAGGTGGCTGCAGCAGAAGAGATGGAGGTTGAATTCAAGAGATGGAGGTTGCAGTGAACCAAGACGGTGCCACTGCACTCCAGCCTGGGTGACAGAGTGAGACTCCATCTCAAACAAACAAAACAAAACAAAAACAACACCAGCATCACCAGCATTACTTCTTCTAGAAACTCAACTTTATTTGTCCATACTCCTGCCACAAATCTCCATACTCCTGCAAGTGCTGTGGCATTTTGAGGATTATCTTACTCCTTCTACTCTTCCAATAACTGTGAAGTTTCCCATATTCCTTAATAAATCTTTACTTAAATCAGTTGGAGTGGCTTCTGTTGTCTGCAAATGAGAAAGAACATATATCATAAAGGAGATCTATTATGAATGAAATGTTTGTTTAGAGGATGTAGAGAGTACACATGATTTAGTCTCAAAAGGTATAAATCTTTGGATTTGGAAAAAGGGAAAGGAGCAGTCCAGGTGAAGCAAAGACACAGAAATAGGAAAGTACAAAATGCATGCTGGAAAAATAAATTGTTCCACTTGGCAAAAGTAACATGGATGTAGATAAGTTGGAAAACAGAATAAGAAATATGAACCAGATTTATAGCATATTGTGTGGCAAAGTAAGAGCTTCATTCTGAAAAAAATTAATCACTCTTCCTTGTGACAGCTATATCTCATCTGTTTGGAATTACTGGTTCCACGTCATTTAAAGGAGGATGCAAAGCTTAGCTTCATCACTGATTTCTGCTATAAATCTAATCTCACCAGGCAGTAAATAGTTTCTGTACTCTTTACCAAAGATTTGTTGTGTCATACAAACAAATACAATGGTACAACTGATATTACAATTATCTCCACCCAACCACTGCTGAGTACATTCCATACCAACCATCTCCACTTTTTTTTTCTGAGAAGTTTAAATTACACACACACTATTTTTTATAAATCAACATAACAACCATTTTAAAAAATATATTTTATTGCACTTTAGGTTTTGGGGTACATGTGCAGAACATGCAGGATTGTTGCATAGGTACATACATGGCAATGTGATTTGCTGCCTCCATCCCCATTACTTATATCTGGCATTTCTCCCCATGTTATCCCTAGCCAACTCCCTACCCACTGCTGTCCCTCCTCTAGTCCCCCCCAACAGATGCTCCTTTCCCTGTGTCCATGTGCTCTCATTGTTCAACATCCACCTACGGGTGAGAACATGTGGTGTTTGATTCTCTGTTCTTGTGTCAGTTTGCTGAGAATGATGGTTTACAGATTTATCTATGTCCCTACAAAGGACACAAACTCATCGTTTTTTATGGCTGCATAGTATACCATGGTGCATATGTGCCACATTTTCCTTGTCCAGTCTATCATCAGTGGGCATTTGGGTTGGTTCCAGTTCTTTGCTATTGTAAACAGTGGCGCAATGAACATACATGTGCATGTGTATTTATAATAAAACAATTTATAACCCTTTGAATACATAGCAATGGGATTGCTGAGACAAATAGAATTTCTATTTTAGGTCCTTGAGGAATCACCACACTGTCTTCCACAATGGTTGAACTAATTTACACTCCCACCAACAGTGTAAAAGTGTTCCTATTTCTCCACATCCTCTTCAGCATCTGTTGTCTCCAGATTTTTTAATGATCGCCATTCTAACTGGTGTGAGATGGTATCTCAATGTGGTTTTGATTTGTATTTCTCTAATGACCAGTGATGATGATCATTTTTTCATATGTTTGTTGGCCTCATATATGTCTTCTTTTGAAAAGTGTCTGTTCATATATTTTGCCCACTTTTGAATGTGTTTGTTTGTTTTTTTATGTTGTAAATCTGTTTTAGGTCTTTGTAGATTCTGGATATTAGCCCTTTGTCAGATAGGGAATCCTTCCCAAATCATTTTATGAGACCAACATCATCCTGATATCAAAACCTGGCAGAGACTCACAAGAAAAGAAAACTTCAGGCTAATATCCATGATGAACATAGATGCAAAAATTTTGAATAAAATACTGGCAAACAGATTTCAACAGCACATCAAAAAGCTTATCCATCACAATCAAGTGGGCTTTATCCCAGGGATGCAAGGCGGGTTCAACATATGCAAGCCTATAAATGTAATTCACCACATAAATGGAACCAAAGACAAAAACCACATGATTATCTCAATAGGCGCAGAGAAGGCCTTTGACAAAATTCAACAGCCCTTTATGCTAAAAATCCTCAATAAACTAGGTATAGATGGAACATATCTTAAAATAATAAAAGCTATTTATGACAAATCCACAGCCAACATCATACCAAATGGGCAAAAACTGGAAGTATTTCCTTTGAAATCTAGCACTAGACAAGGATGCCCTCTCTCACCACTCCTATTCAATATAGTATTGGAAGTTCTAGCCAGAGCAATCAGACAAGAAAAAGAAATAAAGGGTATTCAGTTAGGAAAGAAGGAAGTCAAATTGTTTCTATTTGCAGATGACATGATTATGTATTTAGAAGACCCTATCGTCTTAGCCGAAAATCTCCTGAAACTGATAAGCAACTTCAGCAAACTCTCAGGATACAAAATCAATGTGCAGAAATCACAAGCATTCCTATACACCAATAACAGAGAAACAGAGAGCCAAATCAAAAGCAAATTCCCATTCACGATTGCTACAAAGAGAATAAAATACCTAGGAATACAACTAACAAAGGATGTAAAGGACCTCTTCAAGGAGAGCTACAAACCATTGCTCAAGGAAATAAGAAAGGACAGAAACAGGTGGAAAAACATTCCATGCTCATGGTTAGGAGGAATCAATATTGTGAAAATGGCAATAATGCCCAAAGGAATTTATAGATTCAACGCTATCTCCATCAAACTACCTATGACCCTCTTCACAGAATTGGAAAAAACCACCTTAAACTTCATATGGAACCAAAAGAGAGCCTGCAGAGCCAAGTTAATTCTAAGCAAGAAGAACAAAGCTGGAGGCAACACACTACCTGACTTCAAACTATATTACAAAGCTACAGTAATCAAAACAGCAGAACAGAGATGTTGGAGGCAACGCCTCACATTTACAACCATCTGATCTTTGACAATAATTACCATACAACTCTATGATGTTTATTGTTGTTACTATAGATACTTCAGAAGCAAGGACTACTTTTTCCATAAAACAAATACCTTATTCACCTAATTCTTATTCATGGAAACCTCTCTGATCAAAATGTGGGTGAATTTACCAGCATTGTTTTATAGAATATTTCGTATTAACGTGAAGCTTGGAATTATAGAAAAATTAGGGATTCTTTTCTTTCCCCAGTTTTCAAAGGGTTAAAAATGTCTGTCTATCTTGCTTTGGGAAATAAGCATACCGTTTAGCATTACCACTTAAACTAAAATACTCATGTGTTTGAGCTAAAGAACGTTTCCTCTGAATACTTTAAAATGTGGGTAGCATACTTCTCATTTTCGTGATGGCTGATACAACTCTTGATTTGCCAACTCTAATTCTCAAAAGCAGGCAGTAAGAGCAGCACTGTGCTTGCCATTAGTATAAGAGGAGTGGCTCTCAATACAAAGCTCCCAGGGATGAGAGATGGATTATACATGTAGTCCAGTCCACTGAAGTTAATGAGACCACCAAAGGGTAACTCCTCAAAAGAAAAATGCTAAGATGTCATGCTAATTTGAAATTTTCGGAGTTTTCTTTGAAACCTACTAGGTCTCTGTGCATCATTTTTTAATCAAAATTTTTCTGCATATTCTCTGTAATTCAAATAACTTCTTTATATTTATGTAATATGTATATACACACATATACATATATATGTTTTTTTGTATTTTTAAATATTTTTTTATTCTGGCTCCTGTTATTTTGACTTTTGTTGTGTTTGCAGTTTAAGTAGGAGGAATTGTGGAAGATCTTTTCAAATGACCAAGTCTTTATAAGCAAACCACTACCAGAAAGGACAATACGTCCTCTGCTAATACCACTTCTCTTCCTTTTTTTTTTCACTTGCATATTCTGCTTATGTAACTTCTTTTTGAGAGAATCAGAAGAGAATTATGTCTAACACTCCACAATTTGATTCTCAGAACTTTTATATATTTAAGGATACTTTGAAGAACAAAAGAAAAAGAAGGAGGAAGCAGAGGAGGAAAGGCAGAGGAAGAGGGAAAAGAAGGAAAGCTAAACAAAAATGTGTTTCTACCCTCAGAGCTCATAATCCAATACCTTTTCTAGGAAAGTCTCAAATATGTATTGGAAGTGGCTATATATACACACCTACCAGAGGCAAAAGTGGAAAACTGTGTGCTTCTTCCCCATTGATATCCTCATTCTGATTTCTGATGATCCAACTTATCCTGAGAGTGGTGAGTTAGCACAACTGTAACAGAGCTCTGTTATATGTAAGTTCAATCCTGGTATGCTGCTGTTTCAGAGTTGTCCTTTATTTATGACGATCAACCAAGGACTGTGAGTAAAGTGTCATCATAATTAATTGATTCCAAATGTTCTGTATAATTAATATCTCAGTTTTCTGAAACACAATCATATTTTAAAAACATGGAACCTGAGACTGTCACATTAAAATAAAGCAACAACTCTATTAAGAGAA
>NW_016107371.1:7939367-7948716 GCF_001604975.1 Cebus imitator
ATCTTTGACATTTCAAAAATATGACAAAATAATATTGGAAGTTCAGGAATGCATTTTGGGTTATCAGAAAAGCATTACACATGATAAGAAGAAAGGTTAAAAGTCCTTGAATGGAGAAGTAACAAGATCTGAACTATTCCAGTAAACAAATAGCATTTTTAATTTGGAAAAGAAATTTTGGGTGAGTGCTTCAAACGGATTGATTTTTCAGAACCAGGGAAACACTTTTATCCTGTCCTAACACAGAGCAAACTCCCCACCTGACCACTAAGTGGAGGGAAGGAAAGAATTCTGGCAGGCGAAATTAGTTCCCAACCCACAAGCTTCCTTTCAACAATTTTCTGACTTAACATGCCTAAATGTCGTGGCTATTCCTTTGATATACAAAAAAAAAAACAAAAACAAACAAACAAAAAAAACCATTGACAAATATCCTAAAGGTATTTCATTTTTTTCTAATACATGGACTTTTTAAAAGAAACCATAAATGTTAAAGAAAATTTATAGAAGTATTCTCACTCAATAAAATCAGAATGAAAAAGACAAGGAAAGGCTATTAGGCATTGGTCACCTCACTTAAAACCATTTTCCCTTACCAAATATCAAATCAAAAGCCATTACTTGCCTGTTGATAACGCTGATTTTGTCAGGGAACCTGAAGAGATTCCTTTAGAGAAGGTACATCCTTTTCCCCGCCCCAGAGTCTGGTCTAACTCATTCTAATATAATTCTCATTTTCCTTCTCTATTGATTGGTCTGAGTCTATTCTAGCTAATGTGACATAAGGAAGTCTGCAGGAGAGATCATCTTTAAAAAGAAAAGATTCATAAGAAGGAAACCTTTTATTCCTTACCCCTCTTTTCTGCCTGGCATTCTGAAGAGATGTCTGAAAGTACAGTAGCAACCAATCATGTGATCATGAGACAGTAAGCAGAGAAGAACCTGTCTAGCAACCACCTTTCTCTGGATTTTTTGTAATGTGAAAAACTTCTCTCACACAAGCCACTATAAATCAGATTTTATATTATTTGCATTTGAGGGCATCCTTGACTGAGACAAGAACTTTCAGGTAAACAATTATATTTTAATAACAGTGTTGGCACATGTCAAAGACTGCCAGAAACACACATGTAATCAAATAAAGCTGAATTTATTGTCTTGTTGCAACAAGCGAGGCACACACCAGAGGGATCTCAGGGATATTTTAGCAAGAAAGTGCTGACAGGGATCTAGAGGATGGGTGTTTATTGGGAGCTTTTGGTGAGAGGTTAAGGAAGTGGGCATTTGCTCTAGATTGTCTGATCTCAGAAGATAGGGGTAATTCTGTGGCTGGATATTTTAACAAATCTTATCTAGGATATGGAGGAACAAAGAGGAGTTACCCTATAGTGAGTAATCAAGTAGCCTCTCATACTAGTCAGGCAAGAGGTGTCCTGATGTTTTCTGTGGTTTGTTCAGTGCTCCTCTGTTTGTCTCTACTTGGGCACGATTATGCAGAATTCTCATTTTTGTCTTATTCTGTCATGGTGTTCTGTGAAATGTTTTATGCTCAAAGGAGAAAACACCTTAACATGTGTTCCAGCCCAGCAGCTAGAAAGACTGAGAAGTAGCTGAGAATGCTAGGCCAGCTCTGTGCACTCATACACACTGCTTTGTCCTTTATTTCCTGATGTTTTTGTATAATGTATAGTATTAATACCCAACTATTTCTGCATGTTTAAAATGCAGTTGTACATATGTACTTAGGATTTTGTTTCTAGCTCCAAAAAATCCAGATGTGAAGTAATGGGCATCTGAACTAAGGAGGTGACAAAGAAGATAAATAACACATTTAGGTTTCAAAAGACATTTTTATGCATAATAATTGTAACCATAAAATAAATGTTTATAACCAGTTAGATGCATGTGGAAAAAGGAAAACTGGGACTGAATTTACAGTTTGAAGGCTGGGAGACTAGATGAATAGAAATAACAGTAACCAGAGTAGAATGTATGAGAGATAAGAAGACTTGGGGCCAACATGTTAAGTTCTATTTTAGAATGTAAAGGTTGCAATATCTTTAAAGCTTCCAGGTGGAAATTCCCAAAAGGCATTAGGAAGTTGAGCCCTGACACACAAGTCAGAGGCTAGCACTAGAGAAAATATGGGAGGAAGCCACGAGATTCTCAAGAAAGGGCTTGTAGATTGCTATGTGCATTCATCTGAATGGGCAATACACATCATAAACATTCTAGATTTTCGTTATGGAAATACAATCATATCCAAAAAGTTGAATTGTTTCGCCATCTTATTAACATGACAAGGAAAATCGTGCCAATAGTCTCTCATTCCTGACTCTTATAGGAAATTTTACCAAACTAAAAAATGTTATCTGTGGTCGTGATACCTATTAAATGCATTTACCTCTTGAACTGCATTGATGTCTATGTATGTTTGTCTTTACTTGTTCTGCCTATGCCACTATCATCCAACATAAAATTTAATCTTCTACAGGAAATTAACTCTGCTTTATTTTCCCCCTAAGGAAATGATTCCAAATGGATATTTCATCAGAGGCACTTGGCATGCTTTTCATAGCAAGTAGCACAGCCCACAAGCATGTGAATTCTTGGTAGTGGCTGGTGACTGTCCTATGTTTTGTTATTCAAGCCAGAAAAAATCATATCATTTGTGAATTTGGTTTTTTTTTTTTTTAATGTCACTGCCAACAGGCCCCAACATTGTGGCTAAGAGCAAGTGATTTACTGTGTTTCTGATGAGTTTTAACAAAAAGAACATGATTCTTCTGTTGACCTCAATTAGAAACAGACCTTGTTTCTTTCTTCTCATTGATTTGAAGTAGAATTTGAAAAGAGGTGGCCTGCACAGTTCTTATTTTCAACTGTACCGGTCACGTGTCAAAATTGACGAGAACAATTTTTTAAAAACAGAAAGCTCTAGAATGTTGGAGAATGTTAGAATTTGCAAATTATTTTCTTGCAAAAACAGTCTCTAACTGACCACATAATAGAAAACCATACACTTGGAATGACCAGGCCAAATTCAATTTGCAGTCATCTTTTATTTGGGAAGTGTATTAGGCCATTTCTGTGTTATTATAAAGAAATACCTGAGACTGGGTAACTTATAAAGAAAAGAGGTTTCATTGGCTCACAGTTCTGCAGGCTGTACAGGAAGTGTAGCACCAGCCTCTGCTTGGCTTCTGAGGAGGCCTCAGGGAAGTTTTACTTGTGGAAGAAGGTGAGGTGGGAGCAGGCACATCACATGTCAAGAGCAAGAGAGAGAGGAGGGAAGTTCCAGGTTTTTAAACAACCAGATCTTACATGAACTAACCAAGCAACAGCTCACTATGACCAAGGGGATAGTGATAAAGCATTCATGGGAAATCCATGGCCATGATCCAACCACCTCTCACCATGCCCCACCCTCAACATTGGGGATTACAATTGAACATGAGAATTAGAGGGGAGAACATCAAAATCACATCCGAAAGTTCAGTTTATTTCTAATTAACTTGAATTTGAAAGAAACATGACTACCTGCAGGTTGGATGTGAGCTCTTTAGTACATCACAGTCCCCATCCTTCCCTATTATTTTACACCTGGCTGCAGCACATATTTAGAGCTCCCTTGCAAACTTCATTCCCTTTATTAGTAATGAGCAGATAAGGTCAGAAGTGCAACCATAATTCTAATTTCTGGAACTGATTATCTTCATTGATATCACTTGTAGCAGAATAAATCCTGTATGCCAGATACCTTTGCTCAAGCAAAAATTACATCCAGAGCACTTAGCATAGTGTTACAGAGCAGGCATCCAATACATATTTTTGAATGAATGAATTTATTTGGCTATTGAATTGCCTTTGGGTCTGGATGAACTTCTTATGGTACAGCCTAATTTGCATAGAAGATACCAGAGCCTGGTGTTTGCTGAAGCTAAGGTGCCCCTGATATGTTTGATGACTATTGAACTTAGATATCCCTATCTTTGAAACTTACACTGTATTCTTTACATTGAGGAGATCTCCTGTGAAGTGATGAAAATAACATGTAATCTATGCAAATGTTTACTCCTTGTCTATAAAGTTGTATTACATATTATCCCATTTTATAATAAAATCCTGCTTATATGTATTAATGTACCCATTTTATATTAGATGAACATGAAATTCAGAGATATTGAGGGGTTTCCTCATCTCACAAAATTCCTAAATAACAAAATGAGACTTCAAACTCAAACAGGCATTTTGGTTTTTCCCCAGAAGCAGTCATGCTCCTCTTCTTTCTATGATTAAGTAGGACAGTTTTGTTCAGGCTTTTTGTTAAGAGGACACATTTTAAATGTTATCCCACCTCTTGCAATGAATGAGAGTTTGGGAAGGGTTGGTCTACCCATCTTCCAATTTACTCCTCCATGTGTTCATCACATAACAAGGTAGATGAGAATCTCTCTCCTAACTTCCATTTTACTAAACCTTCATTTTTCTTTTTACTCTTCTTTATTTTCAGATTCTAAAGACATTTTAATATATTTGCTTCTATACTAAACAATTTTATGTACCAAATATTATGAGGAGGGTTGTGAAAGAGAGCACAGAGGTGGTTCACTCCAGGTTCTGCTCCTTCTAAATATATCTCTGGAGGTCTTGTACAATTCCACACTCAAAGAATTGACTTGGATCCATCGACATTAACCCTGTTCTAATCTGTTACCTGTATAATTTCTCCTAAATTGGGTCTCAGGTGAGACCCTGGATACTCTTTCAGGTCTAAATGAATGTCCTCTTAAAACACAATAGTAGGAGACTTTAACACTCCACTGTCAATATTAGACAGATCAATGAGACAGAAAATCAACAAGGAAATCCAGGACTTGAATGCATATCTGGACCAAGTAAGCCTAATAGACATTTACAGAACTCTCTACCCCAAAACCACAGAATATGCATTCTTATCAGCACCACATTGCACTTACTCTAAAATTGACCACATAATTGGAAGTAAATCATTCCTCAGCAAATGCAAAATAATGGAAGTCATAACAAACAGTCTCTCAGACCACAGTGCAATCAAACTAGAACTCAGGATTAAGAAACTCAAAACCACACAACTTCATGGAAACTGAACAACTGGCTCCTGAATATCAACTAGATAAACAATGAAATGAAAGCAGAAATAAAGAAGCTCTTCAAAACCAACAAGAACGAAGATACAACATACCAGAATCTCTGGGACACATTTAAAGCAGTGTATAGAGGGAAATTCATAGCAATAAGTGCCCACATGAGGAGCAAGGAAAGACCTAAAATCTAAAATCGACACCCTATCATTAAAATTGAAAGAGTTAAAGGAGAAAGATTAAAAAAAAACTCAAAAGCTAGCAGAAGACAAGAAATGACTAAGATCAGAGCAGAACTGACGGAGTCAGAGATACAAAAAACCCTTCAAGAAATCAACAAATCCAGGAGCTGGTTTTTTGAAAAGATCAACAAAATAGATAGACTGCTAGCCAGACTAATAAAAAAGAAAAGAGAGAAGAATCAAATGGATGCCATAAAAAATGATAAAGGGGACATCACCATTGATTTCACAGAAATATGAACTATGATCAGAGATTACTACAAACAACTCTATGCACACAAACCAGATACTGGGAAGAAATTAATAAATTCCTGGACACTTGTACTCTCCCAAGACTAAACCAGAAAGAAGTTGAAACCCTGAATAGACCAATAACAGGGGCTGAAATTAAGGCAGCAATTAATAGCCTACCAACCAAAAAAAGTCCAGTTCCAGACTGGTTTACAGCTGAATTCTACCAGAGGTACAAAGAGGAGTTGGCATCATTCCTTCTGAAACTATTCCAAACAATACAAAAAGAGGGAATCCTCCCTAACTCATTTTATGAGACCAACATCATCCTGATACCAAAACTGGGCAGAGATTCAAGCAAAAAAGAAAACTTCAGGCCAATATCAATGATGAATATCAACTCAAAAATCTTCAATAAAATATTGGCAAACTGAATGCAACAGCAAATCAAAAAGCTTATTCATCATGACCAAGTAGGCTTCACCCATGGATGCAAGGCTGGTTCAACATATGCAAGTCTATAAATGTAATACATCACATAAACAGAACCAAAGACAAAAACCACATGATTATCTCAATTGATGCAGAGAAGGCCTTTGACAAAATTCAACAGCCCTTTATGCTAACCACCCTCAATAAACTAGGTATCAATGGAACATATCACAAAATAATAAAAGCTATTTATGACAGCCAATATCATACTGAATGGGCAAAAACTGGAAACATTATCTTTGAAATCTGGCACAAGACAAAGATGCCCTCTCTCACCACTCCTATTCAGTATAGTATTGGAAGTTCTAGCCAGAGCAATCAGGCAAGAAAAAGAAATAAAATGTATTCATTCTTAGCAAACTGACGCAAGAACAGAAAATCAAACACCACATGTTCTCACTCATAGGCAGGTGATGAACAATGAGAACATATGGACACAGGGAGAGAAGCATCACACACTGGGGTCTATTTGGGGGGCCAAGGGAGGGACAACAGTGGGGGGGTTAGGGATGTCAGGGAGGGATAACATGGGGAGAAATGCCAGATGTAGGTGATAGGGGGATGGAGGCAGCAAACCACATTGCCATGTGTACACCAATGCAACAATCCTGCATGATCTGCACATGTACCCCAGAACCTAAAGTACAATTTAAAAAAATAAATAAATAAAGCAAATTGGAAATAAAATTTATATGAGGGGAAAAAAAAGAAAAGGAGAAAGTCAAATTGTCTCTATTTGCAGATGACATGATTGTATATTTAGAAGACCCCATCATCTCAGACCAAAATCTCCTGACACTGATAAGCAACTTCAGCAAACCCTCAGGATACAAAATCAATGTGCAGAAATCACAAGCATTCCTATACAACAATAACAGACTAAAACAGAGCCAAATCAAGAGTGAACTCCCATTCACAATTGCTACAAAGAGAATAAAATACCTAGGAATACAACTAACAAAGGATGTAAATGACCTCTTCAAGGAGAACTACAAACCACTGCTCAAGGAAATAAGAGAGGACAGAAACAGGTGGAAAAACATTCTGTGCTCATGGTTAGGAAGAATCAATATTGTGAAAATGGCCATACTGCCCAAAGTAATTTATAGATTTGATGCTATCCCCATCAAGCTACCAATGACCTTCTTCACAGAACTGGAAAAAAACCACCTCAAACTTCATATGGAACCAAAAGAGAGCCCACATAGCCAAAACATCCTAAACAAAACAAAACAAAACAAAACAAAAACAAAAAAACAAAAAAAACAAACAAACAAAAAAAAAAACCAAAGCTGGAGGCATCACACTGCCTGACTTCAAAATGTACTACAAGGCCACAGTAATCTGTTTTGGTACTGGTACCAAAACAGAGACATAGACCAATGGAATGGAACAGAGTCCTCGGAAGCAACACCACGCATCTACAATCATCTGATCTTTGAAAAACCTGACAAAAACAAGCAATGGGGAAAGAATTCCCTGTCTAATAAATGATGTTGGGAAAACTGGCCAGCAATGTGTAGAAAGCAGAAACTGGACCCCTTCCTGACACCTTACACTAAAATTAACTCCAGATGGATTAAATATATAAACATAAGACCTAACACCATAAAATCCCTAGAAGAAAATCTAGGCAAAATTCAGGACATAGGCACAGGCAAGGACTTCATGACTAAAACACCAAAAGCAATGGCAACAAAAGCCAAAATAGACAAATGGGATCTAATTCAACTTCAGAGCTTCTGTACAGCAAAAGAAACAAACAGTAGAGTGAACCAGCAATCAACAGAATGGGAAAAATTTTTTGCAATCTACCCATCTGACAAAGGGCTAATATCCAGAATCTACAAAGAACTAAAACACATTTACAAGAAAAAAACAAACAAATCCATTCAAAAGTGGGTGAAGCACATGAACAGACACTTTTCAAAAGAAGACCTATATGAGGCCAACAAACAAATGAAAAAATGCTAATCATCACTGGTCATTTGAGAAATGCAAATCAAAACCACATTGAGATACCATTTCATGCCACTTAAAATGGTTATCATTAAAAAATCTGGAGACAACGGATGCTGGAGAGGATGTGTAGAAATAGGAACACTTCTACACTGTTGGTGGGAGTGTAAATTAGTTCAACCATTGTGGAAGACAGTGTGTCGATTCCTCAAGGTCCTAGAAACACAAATTCCATTTGGCCCAGCAATCCCATGACTGGGTATATATCCAAAGGATTATAAATCATTCTGTTATAAAGACACATGCACACATATGTTCATTGTGGCACTGTTCACAATACCAAAGACTTGGAACCAACCCAAATGTCCATCAACAATAGATTGGATAAAGAAAATGTGGCATATATACACCATGGAATACTACCCAGCCATAAAAAATGATGGGTTCACATCCTTTGTAGGGACATGGATGAATCTGGAAACCATCATTCTCAGCATACTGATACAAGAACAGAAAACCAAAGACCACATGTTCTCACTCACAGGAGGGTGTTGAACAATGAGAACACGTGGACACAGGGAGGGGAGCATCACACACTGCTGTCAGTTGGGAGGGCCAGGGGAGGGACAGCAGGGAGTCGGGGGGGTAGGGAGGGATAATGTGGTTATATATGTGATGGGGGAATGAAGGCAGCAAACCACCTTGCTATGTATGTACCTATGCAACAATCCTGCATGATCTGCACGTGTACCCTAGAACCTAAAGTACAATTTTAAAAAGCTACATATATATGTAAATCAAATTATATATATATATATATATATATATATATATATATATATGTATGTATAATTCTTAAAGAAAGGTGATCTGTCAATATATCTTTGGCTTATTTCGCATTTTCACTAAAATATATTATCTGAGCCATGCATATATCAATATACCTTTGCTTCTATTCTACTACAGTAGGGTACCAAACCCTCAGTACAGAGAATAAACCCTGTTTAACTTCCCCTAGATCCTCATAAAAATATTCTTCCTGGGCCCTGTATGGAGGTTCATGCCTGTAATCCCAGAAATTTGGGAGGCTGAGGCAGGCAGATCACCTAAGGTCAAGAGCTCAAGGCCAGCCTGACAAACATGGTGAAACCCTGTCTCTACTAAAACTACAAAAAATTAGCTGGGCATGGTGGCAGGCACCTGTAATCCCAGCTACTCAGGAGGCTGAGGTAGGAAAATCACTTGAACCTGGGAGGCAGAGGTTGCAGTAAGCTGAGATTACGCCATTGTACTCTAGCCTGG
>NW_016107371.1:7948821-7976084 GCF_001604975.1 Cebus imitator
AGAGAGAGAGAGAGAAAGAAAGAAAGAAAGAAAAGAAAAGATCCTTCCTTTAAAAAGGCTGATCCATTCCACAAGGTCACCTTTTTCAAACCAACTTTTTCAAACCACCTTTTTCTGAGTGCTTTCTGTAGACCAGCCACTGTGGTCAACACTTTACATGGTGTTTTGTTTAATCTTCACAACCACCCAATGAGTGAGGTATTACGTCTACTTCATAGATGTTGAAAGTATGGAACAGAGAGAGTTAAATAGTTTTTACAGGATAACGCACAGAATAAGGGACAGAACTTATTAGCTGAACATGGTGAAACAGAAACCATGTACTTTTAACTATGAAGCTGTTATTACTTCTTAGAAGAAGAAATTTACACAGTAGCTGGGAAGCTATCAAGCACCTTGAAGATCCCCTTAGGGAAATGCAAGAACAGCAGATAATACTGTACTGTCACAGAAAAAGTCTTTAGAGAGGCATCTTGCTGGGTAACCAGATGTTAGATGTGATTTTTCTTGTGGACTTGGAATATTGGCCCTGCTCCAAAGGCCAAAAACAATAAGCAATAAGCACTGGACCATCTACACATGACCTGCCAAGAGACTGACCTCAATTTTATGATGCTTAGCCCATTGCACATCTCCGGGCTATGTGAGAGGTAGATATGATGAAATTGGTTTAAAAATATATACAGAAAAAAATAAAAAAATAAAAAAATAAATAAATAAAAATCTATACAGATAATTTCTTTAGAGGAGAGTTGTGAGATTGTTGCCAGGCTTCACTGTCACTGACCTCATGTCATGTGAAGGTGATTGCAAAGGAGCAACTCCATGACTGCCGCAGATCTCTGGAAAAATCAAAGTCCAGAGGTAGGAGGCTGGTCAATGGAGGCAAAATAAGGTTTCCTGGAGGCCTCTGCACTTCCTTAACAATGTAACTGGTGTGGACCCTATGAACAGAGGTAGCCTTGAATACCTTGGGAATTCCTGAAGGATATGGTGATCCAGCTAAAGGGCAGAGCAGCCAGCCTGCAGAGAAATCACTTTCATTAAAGAAACAGCTACGGGTGTCTCCAGAGGAGGAAGAAACCTCCAAATATCTACAAAAGTATCGATAAGAGAAAGAATAATTGGGTATCTGACATCTCAGAAGGCATAAATAATGGATGAAAACTGTATTCACCAAAGCCTCCCTCCATCTCTTTACCCCTCATTCTGCTGCCCTTCCTCTTCCCCTCTAGCCTTTGAAGCAGAATTATAAATGAGAGAGGTAAAGGGGCCAGGGCAGTTTTAGGGAGAGGTGGAGAAGCAGATAACCCTGGCTTCTCTTCCACTGCAGGTCCCTAACCTGAATCCAGGTCCAACAGGCAGGTTGGGGTAGGATGGGGAGGAGTATAGATGTTTTTAGGCTGAAAGAGGGTTTGGAGTTTTCACATTAGGCTATACTGGATTGTTTATTATCTTAAAAATTGAGACTGTTTATACAAATAATTTAGAATGCACAGAGAAGCTGTGGAATCTACCTAAACTCCATTGCAGGAGCAGAGAAAGATAAGTCAATAGAATGGGTTTGCAGAGGCAGCGGTGTGGAAAAGGGAAGCCAGGATAAAATTTTACTCTTACAAACTTAACTTACTCTAGAAACTGGCTATCCTTGAAACAAATCTTTAGTTAATGTTTCCTATACCAAGACTCCAGTTTTGCTCTTGGTTATTTGAACAATTCTCACATCCACTAGACTTGATTCCTGGCTCTACCCTGATCTTTTCCTTGTCTTTTCTATTACTTCATATTTTCTTAATTTCCAGATTTGTTTTTCTGGCTCCTTTTCTGTTTCTGAATAAATCAACTTCTGCCTCTACTACTTGATGTCACTCATTTCAGAATTTAGGGTGAAATCCAAAATCAAATTTCTTGTTCCCATTATTGGCTTTTACTAGAAGTGAGTCTCGTTCTTGGTGTAAGCTCCTTCAATTTTGCTCTATCATGATGAATTCACTAATTGAAGTTTTCCTAGACACCATAACAGAGATGGAATTTGGGGACTAATATGAACCGACCAAACCAGCACAATGATTTGCTTAACTTTCCATCAAAGAAGAATGTGAATAATTCCTAAGGAGTCATTTTCTAATATATTTTCCCACTTAAGTTTTCTTATTTGCATATCCTTATGTTGACACCATGAAAAGGGCTCCTCATATACCTTCATATAAACAAATGTCTATTATTTATTTATCCCCTACAATGGGCTCCATACTATACTAATGATTTCATATAGTTCCAGATTTTTCTGATCCAGAGAGCATTAGAATTTGGCAAAATCTTGATTACAGAAGCAATATGTAACAGATGTTGGGAGGAACAAAGTCATTATAAGTCAAATTCCAAAAGGCATATTTAGGGATTCATAAAGAAGAGTACTTCAAAATGTTAACTGAGAAATGAGCTGAATAAAGACAGACAGAGAAAGCAAGCTTGGCTTTGGCAAAGATCCCAGCAGTGGAAACTGCCAGACACAATAAATTAAAGCCAATGCTTGGACTTGTCCCTGGTTGTAGACAAATATCTACTGTGGATCACCACCAGAGGTGGACTCCATTTAACTTAATGCCTGTGTTGCTCTAACTGGCATTAGTTGGAACTTTGAGATTCATTCTCCAACTGGGGATGACAGGATACATAGTCCAAAGCTCCCTTTCCAAACTACGAGTGCTTGTACCGCTGATAGATGAAGGGTGCTTTGAAGGCTGGTCAGAAGCACGGCTTTGCTTTCTTCTCACAGGCTTCTTGCTCTCTCAGCCATGTGCTTGCACCTGAGTTCACAACCTGGCGGGGGATAACTCTGCAGGTCATTTTATGTTAACAGAGAATTTTACAAAATACATGAGCCTTTTCAGTGTTGCATAGGATGTTTCTCTGTGGTTCTTGGAGATGGAGTTCACGGAACAGAAGCATTTTCTGCTCCAGCTGTGACTATTCTAAGAGATGGGAGAGTGTGGAGTGGGTGAGGAAAAAACATTCAGGGGTCCAGTGATAAATTTGCAGACTGTTTCTATGACTATCAAACATTTGTGATCCTGTTTATGAATTCTGCAACAACTAATTTGTATACTCATGATATTTATAATCGTTGGGGCTTATAATTCAGCAGTATATTTCAGATATTAATTTAATAGTGTCTATTTGGCATGTTACATGAGCTAAGCTAGGATTTGAGAGTACAGAGGTGGGCAAAATAGACACAAATCCTGAACCTCACACTCACCTTTCTGACTACCAAATGGAATTCAGCAGAATACTCATTCACCATAGATTCTGCTGGGTAATAACATTAACAGCAAAATTAATACTTACTATTGAGCAACAAAACAGTAGTGGATCATAACTCAAAGTATAAAATAAATACCATAGTCTACACTGATATAAATGATTGAATAAGTAAATAAGAGGGAGAGAATAGACAGATTTCCTGTGAAAAATTTTCCAAATAAATCCTGCAAGTACGTCACCATTGAGGAAATGGAATATAACATTGCACTTATTCTAAAATTGACCACATAATTGGAAGTAAAACACTCCTCAGCAAATGCAAAAGAATGGAAATCATAGCAAACAGTCTCTACAGACTCCTAAGAAGTGTGTACCTAGTCTTTTAATCAAATGCTATTTCATCAGGTTGAATTCAGATAGTATCTGATACACTCTGGAATTCATTTGCTTCAAAAAGTCCTAGTTCTTGCTTAAAGAGAGAGGGGAGCAACATAATATGATGAATATACCACTGGCTTGGTATCAGAAGACATGGACTCTAATTCCAGCTCTGACACTGGCTAGTTTTATTAGATTAAGTTACACATCCTTCCTGAGTAACAATTTCTTCATCTGTGAAATGGGAACAATACCACTTCCTTAGGGGTGTTTAAAGGGATTAAATGAATGCCTATGTGTAAATCACCAAGCACAAAGGCTGACATTAAGTAGGGGTTCAACAAATGTTAATATTGGAAACTTTCTAGGGGATGAAGTAAATTATTCTGGCTGAGGGAGAACCAGGAAAAGAAGGGGAATGGGATAAAGATGGAAAACATCTACATAAAATTATCCAGAAAAATGGATCATCAAATGCATAAGATGCCAGCAAAATTTTCCCTCCTGCTGATCTCAGCCTGAGTCCTCTACTATATCACAAAGAAGGGGAGAACAGAATAATTTGACTTGGCATGGGTTTCTAACTGGTGTTGAGATTCTCTGAAGACTTGAGGCTCAGAAGATAATCCAAGTGCTTGAGTATATTTTTATCACAAAAAAGAAAATAACCTCTTACTCATATTGGACATTTTGGTAAACTGCATAATCCAATGTGCTAATTTGAAGGTGAGGCTTTTGAATAAACCTTTTGAGGTCTTGTTTTCATGCTAGTTCAATTCTCTTACCCCTACATCCAAAATTAACACCAGAAGGTTGTACAAACTCTTTTATTAAGTAATTAAATCCAGGACTTTGGATAGATTACAAGTGGCACATCTTGACGTTCCTTAAAACTGAAATGCACAAAGAAAATAAAATCCCATGTATCTGGTCATGTGGTGATACCCCTGCAAATACTGGTTCACAGCCTCCTCCTCCTCCTGTCATTCTCTTAATGAGGGACATGGTCAGTAGTGGCAGGTGACTTGTCAAGCATCCATCTCTTTGCAGAAGGATGGGAGAGAGGGTCTCCATAGGCTTCTCTCTTGCTTCTGTTTTCTGTTCCCCAGCATTTTCCCCTTTAATGAATTCTTCTGACCTTCGGCATCTGCGGCACACTGTTAGGACCCTGAAATTCCACCACTCAATTTTTTTTTTGTTTGAAAGCTTGCTGTTTTGAGTTTAAATATTGTATTTATTTTCCATATGTGAGTTCTAGAGCCTTAGGCCAGGAATATTTTTGAAATAAATCAGCTCGATCATAAAAACACATAATTCTCATTATAGGTGACGAGCTATGTGACTCAGGGCTGCCAAATTCAGCCCCAGATCAACCTCTGGAATTCAGTAATAAAGTTTGGAAGGACCAATATATACAGTGGCATCACTGGTGCTAATCCTACCCATATAAAGTCAGTGTTCCAGTTTCCCTGATAGCAATTTCATTGGCAGGACAAAGTATACAAAGATGGGCAAACCTAACATATCAGGTAGCTGGGCCTCCAAACAGATGTGTTTTCATTTCGTGTTATTCTTCATTGTTCTTTCATTGGCAATTTCTATATGAGTGCCAAGGTCAACTATAAAGCTTACTTGGATGTACTCGAAGCCCTTCGTGGTCCTTGGTAATATGTTTGAACCTGAGAGTTGAATCTGACCTATGGTTTAAAGTGGTTACAAACATTTAAGGCCCCTTGTTATATGGCCGATTAACCAATTTAAGCTTTTCTATCAATAAAGCTGAGAGTTGGAAAAAAATAATGTAATAGAAATGAGCATTATCTGACATTTTGCATCTCCTTAGTTTGCTTGATTTTTGCCAAATCCTATATTTATAGTATCCGAGCTTTCAATCTATACAGTAGCTAAATGACTGCATCAAAATTACCTGGTATCTAATCTAGCAATAGTGATATCCTCACCCTACAGCAAAGCTACCGAACCAGGCTTTCCAGCAGTGGGACCCTGGGATTTACATATTTTTCAGATTTGCAACTAGATTTTGGATTTACTAAGAAGGTTCTCTTTGGCCCAAGACATTCCTAAGGTGTCTAATCCTGGCTCAAGTTACCACTGGTCTAGATTTTTCCCAGGGATCAGTTTTGATCTATGGCAAGGTTATAGTAACACAGTAGAAATTGATCTTTAAATTGTTGCAGCTTATCCTAGGAGTAATGCTAACTTCTAGGATGAGACAGGGCTAACGGATAAATTGGAGAAGAGCACATCATTGACAGCTTTTACATACCAGTCTATGTGGAGTTTCTCCACATGTGAGATGAAAAAAAATAAATACCATATGTAACTTATAATCCTTTTCTATCTTGTAAAGAAGATGCACCCTGGAGACTTGAGGGTCCTTTGTAGACTGAAAAGAATGATGGATAGGGAATAAATGTTTGGAGAGAATGGATAAAAGTTAAATTTGCACAAAAAAAAGATGGAATAAGATGAAGTCATTAGACCCGGTGAGAGGCAGACTGCAGCATGCAAAGCCCAGCCCTGGAGGACACGGGGAGAAAGGAGATCTGAGACCAAGAACTGGCCTCTGTGTAATTAGAATATGGACTAATCTGCTTTAACAAAAAGATCCTAAAATGTAGCGATTTAAATGAGTTGGTTTACTTTGCTAGCATTTAACAGTTTAAGAATAGAGAGCTGGGAACTTAATGATTTCTAAAGTTGTTTCATTGTCCCTACTCTTTAGAATATGAAATCTGGGGAAGAGTCTAAAATAAACAGCTATAACTTTGACAGAATGACTGGGCAATAGCACACATGGTTGTTGTTCATGGATCTGGGTTGGTTACATGGTTGCACTTGGGTGGAAGAGAGGCACAAATCTTAAATCCCAAACTCATCATTCTCTGTAGGAGGGCAGCCATGTTCTCAGACAAAACTTGAGGCTTCTCTTACTCTTAGGAAGAAGAGCAGTATGGGCATATGATTACAATGAGCAGTCTCTGCCCACTCCACAAGAAATAACAAATTGAGAGTTTTGGAGTAAAATGCTATATCCTGTACTGTATGAAGGCCCACCTGGAGTTTTCTGCCAAAACATTTAGTGGAATATATATTGTTCACTAATGTTTTGCAGTAGCTTCCTGCTGGTAAATGTGAGCAGCCCAGTTCTGCCCCAAGGTTGGCACACTGGCAACAACAAATGCTCTGCCCAGGGATGAGGAGAAATGAGTTCCACAGGGATTATCATGTTTTATCTTCACAATAGCCCCACTAAGGAGCTATTGCCATCTTTTTATTAGAAGAGAGAATGGAGACCCAGAATGCAACTAACTTCCTGGAGTGACACAGACCCAGAATGCAACTAACTTCCTGGAGTGACACATCTGGGAAGTCACAAAGTTGGGATTCCAGCTGAAGGGCGCGTGATCCCAAAGTCCTGTACCATATCATGATGCCTCTCCATTTGCTGCATGTTCTACCTTCTTTTCCAAGGAAAGGCAAGAAGCCTAATTGGGCCCAAGGATGCAGGTGATTTCATTCTACCCTTGTACAACTATTCTTGCTTTAAGTTTTCCCAGCAACCAAACTCCTTACAAAGCAAATTCAAACCACCTTAAGCAAATGTTTTTAAGTGAGATAAGGACATATTAGTTAATTTGGAAACTTAGCCTTTAGATAGCCTTTATTCCCCTCAAAGATTTGACAATTAACCTTTAAAAACATGTTAATTCAACAAAATGATAGGCAAAAATTGGAAGATAATTAGTCAGTGTCTGTTCAGGGACATTTAAATGTGATGTGTGTGTTATTCACACATTTAAGTTTAACTTAACACAGCTACATGTTAAGTTTGCTTTCACAGATAATTAGAAAACACACATATCATGTCACCTGGGTGAGCAAAATCTAAGATTTCTATGATTATATGGTATCCATTAACTAAAGAACTACTTTTAAAATAATGAGCATACTTCCTGGGGTGAATAACTTTGTCTCCAGGGTAACATTCTAGCCAACAGGGCATAACATTTCTCTTGAGAAATCCAGCGTTCTTCTGCCCATCAAAAACTAGCCATTCTGTGGGAAGCCTGAATGGCTTGGACATAACTTGTCTTCCCAGTTATGTACAAGATTCTATTATGGTCCTATTTCCTTTGGTAAATAAAAAAAGGTGGATATTTAATCGAAAGCTAGAAACTACAGGCATGGACCAAAACTATGTAAAGCTTTAGAAATGGATATAGTGTCCACATCCTCCACTCAGAACTCTGAAAAAAGACTAACAAAGTCTTGCCGAAAACAGGAAACAATCTCACCTGCGTTAGGTATTAAGGTCATAGAAGAATTTATGAGAAACTCTAACAGAAAACTTCTTCCTCAGTGATATTTGAAAGCTTCTGTGTTTCCCAGAAGAGAGAGGATTTATTTAGGTGGTGTCTACATCATTGTCGCCCTAAATGATGATGGAACACTAATCTCAAGACGGTAAAGAAGATTTCTGTGGTTAAAGTTGAGAGTGTTTCATACTCTACAAACGATTTGAGATATACAAAATATATCAACATTTTGACTCTGAAAAACTCCTTAATATTTACATCACTTAATGTAGTGTTTCCAAAACTTGTTTGACTGCAAAAACCTTAGGGAAAAATTCTATTAATATCCTACTCTTCATTTCCAATCCCTATGTATTTTCCAGTTTAAAGCATGAATCAGATCATGTCACTCCTTTGCTCAAAAATAACTCCAATGGCTTCATATCAACTCAGCATAAAAATCACAGTCCAGACCAAGGTCCACAAAGCCCTACATCATCTGGTCCCTCACCTTGATCAGTATCTGCCTCATGATGCCTTCACGGGTCACGCTGACTACCTTGCTGCTTCTGGAATATGTCACACACCCTTTTATCTTGGGGTGCTTCCCACTGCTATCCTTTTGCTTCACTCACTCTATCCTTATCTCTTCTCAAATATTATTTTCCAACAAAGTTTTTTATTACATTTCTAAATAAAGCATCATATATAAAACAAGCTCCTTCTTCACGTTAGCCTTTTACTCTCTCTTATTTTTCTTCACAGTACTATTCACTACATGATATTTTATAGAATGACTTATTGATTAGCTTATTTCTCATCTCTCTTCTTAGAATGTAAACTTTTTGAGCAAAGATATTTTCCATTTTGTTTGCTCCTTTATCCCCAATATATATCCCTGACACATAGTAGGTGCTAAATAAGTAAGCATTGAGTGCACGAATGAATGAATAAGTATCTCACAGGATCAGCAAGCACCTTATAGAATACATTCAGAAATTGATGGTTGTCATAATGCCAAAATGGCAGATAGAGTTGATTAATTTAAACAACTAAATTCAAATTTGAAGGAAAAGAGAAAGATTATCAAATAGGGTATTTGGTTGATAAAGCTAATGCAGAAAAAATGTTTTGGCTAAATTTTTGTACTGTGTGGAGTTCCATAACTATTCCACAAAAATAGCTTTAATCTTTTGTTGAAATATATGAGGTTCTTACTCTTTAGAGGAATTTTCTACCTTTTTTATAGCTGAGAATTTTTCTTCTCAGAAAAATGACCTAAAGTTCAATGACTTACAACCTTCCTTGATCTCTACCAGAGAATATTCAAAGATTTCATGACCTTCAGTGAGGAAAAGTGCAAAAGTACTTTTCTGGCAACTGAAATCTACTAAGTAGGTAAAATTCTGAACTTTGTTGCTTTGCAATTCCAAAAGTCTCACATCAAGAAAACAGTGTTCTAATTGTCCATTATTTGAATTATGATTCTGTGATATTATGCACTAAAAACTATTAGAACCTTTGAGAAATCAGGAAAAAAGCAATTAAATAAAGGTGGATTTCCTTGAATATGTCACAAATTGAGAATGGAGTATTATTCAAAAGCATCATTAACATTATAAGAAATTATGGCCTTATCTTAAAAAGAGTCACTATCACTGAAGAATTATCTGCTCGAGTCAAAATAAAAGAACAAGCATTGAAATCCCTCCCTCAGATAGCTTTGATTTATAGCTGCCACTAAAAAATAAAAATTGTTAGCACACCCTCTTTGCTTGGAAACCATTTAGATATTGCTTTTTCAAAAATAGACTTAGGGAAATTTGATGAAGAGACTCATTTTTCATAATTATGTGAGCTGTAGACAGTGAGCATGAAAGAGGAAAGACTTTTATGTAAGAAAATTTCATCAGTATCCAAAGTTTGGGTAGGGATTGGTGCCTTGATGGCAATGATGGGTTGGAATCCAAATTAGTCTAAGGACAGGAGAATAAAAGAGGTTATGAGGAAACAGGATAAAACAATAGGATACTAATTTAGAAGTTTAAACTGAGGCACAGAGAAATACTATAAAATACCAATAGCATATAATAGTCCAGGCCCTCCTAAGAGTTTTTCTGACTTTATCTCTCATGATAAGGATACGAAGCAGGAACTTCTGTAAAGCCTTCTATAGATGATCAAATTGAGGCACAGACAGGCCAAGTAACTTGTCCAATGTTGCACAGCTATTGTCATGAGTCTCGGATTCCAATTTAAACCCAGGTATTCTGGTTTACAGTGAGTTTAAAAGTACTGTATAAGATAACTGAGGTTGCTCAAGGAATAACCACATGCAGAAATTTGTTAGGAATCAGCTTGCTGAAAGGTGGTTTTTGCAATACTAAAAACAAAATTTTATCTACAAAAGGGTGATAAGAGTTCCAAGAGAGTGCAGTGAGGAAAAGGATTTTGTGAGGCAGATTTCTTTGGCATAGTCTACGTTTTGAGCTCCAGTCCCTCTTTCTTCAAGTGAGAGTGGTAGATGGGTTCAGCCTTCTTAAGAGGAGTCTAGTGATTGAAGGAGGGTTGGGAGAGGGATTCAGCAAGACCATTTAGAGAGCCTTTGATATTAGGAACACAGTGAATCAAGCCCTGACCTCTGTCTATGGAAATTTGGAAGGCAGCAGAGACCAGCACAAATGCTGCTTTGATGGTAGGGAAAAGGCAAGTTTCTGCAGCCTAGTGAAAGTGACTCCAGTTGCTGAAAACGACCCCTTAAGGTGGGTCAAAGCATGTGTGATTTTTTTTTTTCCCTGTGAAACAAGAAAATTAACCTGAAAAATACAGGTATTTGTATTTTGTTTGTTTGTGCTGTTTTCCTAGTACCTAGGGCAATCCTTGTTCTAGTGTTTAGAACAGGTGTTCAATAAATATTTACTGAAGAATGGATGAATGAACAAAGCACTGCAGAAGAAGTGGCCAGCCAAAGGAGGGCCACTGCCACATCATAGGAGATCAAGCTAGAGAGCCTATAAGGGAAGCTCCAAAATACCCATGCCAACTTCAGTAGAAAATGATTCAGCATTTGTACATGTATTACTCAGAAGGTTCCTTTTAGATTAAGTCATTTGTGAGCATCATGTGATCTTTTCCATCAATTGAACTCCCCATCCTACCCTGGTGAGTTACACGACTCTCTCTCTCTTCTCTATTGCTGTTGAGGGCTCTAAGAAAGAAGGCAAAGAGGAGATGGCCCCTTTCCCCAGTGATCTTGCCAGGCTAGAGTGGACTGTGAGGAGACAACATTTAGTATCAAATCAACCTCAGATTTTGACTGTTTTTGGAGCCTTCTGACTATAATGTCTGAATGGATAGTCTTTGCACTTAAAGTGACTGCAGGACAGAAACTGAAGTTATGGGTCATGTTAGTGTTGTTGGAGTCTGGCAAGGGCCATTGGGCATGTCTCTTCCCAGTTCCACCCACGTGCAGTGATGTCACATCAGTAGCTTGAAGTCAGTCGTGATGGGAGTATTTAACCATGGAAGTCACCAGGCACTACAAATTCACCACTCTACCTTCTTGGCCCTGACCAAGAGCCACATGCTCTACATTTAGCAGCGTTCCACTGGTTACCCAAAGTTTACCCATGAGGAAAGAAGACAATCTATTATCAGAACTGTTTGTGGGAGACAGACATGAAGTGGTATTTTGATTATGGTTTCTTCTATAAGTTATCTGGAAATAAGATATTTGAATTCCAAATACATATAGATTTTGGTATTTTTGATATAGATTTCTAGCATAATTTCTTTATCAATGTAATCTAAATAATACCTATTCTGTGGCACTTATTGATATCATAATCAATTTTTGTAAATGTTCTACATGTACTTGAAATATATATATATATATATATATATATATATGTGCATTCTCTAATTGTTGTTTGCAGAATAGTCTATGCCTGCAAAGTCAGATTTGTTATTCTACTGTTCATTCCTCTATATTCTTGCTAATTTTAAAAATCATCCTGACATATCAATACTTGAAAGAGGTATTTAACACCCCATAATGGTGGTAGAATTGTATATATCTATCTGAAACTCCTTCAAATATATACTTTCTTAATATAGCACATATATTTAGAATTTTTGTAGCTTTTTGGTGAATTGAAACTTTTATCAATATGTGAGATCCTATCACGAAGAATGCTTTATATCTTAGTCTATTTCGTATCGTATTAATATAGTAATACACAGCTTTAAAAATTATTTGTCCAATATTTACTTTTTTATTACTTTATTTTCAATCTTTATGCTCTTATATTTTAGGTAAGTCTAAACTGAATGATTATAAAGACACTTGTAGAATTCAACAAAAGTGGTGCTTTGTGGAAAATTTTTAGCCTTAAATGAACATAAAAGAAGAAGGGCTAAAGGTCTATGATCTAAGTATGTAACTTAGGAAGTTAGTAAAAGAACAAGTAAACCCAAATCCAAAGGTTTTTGAATGAAAAGAGAATGAAATAAGAACAGAAAGCAATGAAATACAAGAAATTAATTTTTTTAATGGCCAAGAAGATTTTAAAGATTTTTAAATGGCCAAGAAGATTTTGGTCAACAAGATTTTTAAATGCCCAAGATTTTGTTAGTCTTTTCAAGATTCCTTTAATAGATTCCTTGAAAAGACTCACAGAATTGACAAACTCCTAGCAAAGCAGATAAATTGGAGAGGGGGACAAAGAAGAAAGAAATAAATAATGATAGAAATCAAAAAGGGCACATAAGTATCTATGAGTAAGTCTCAGCCAGGGATGAGTGGCTCTTTCAGAAAATAACTGACAATGTCTGAAGACATTTTGACCATCATTATTTAGGGGGTGTTACTGGCATCTAGTGGGTAGAAGCCACACCAAAGAATTATGCAGCCCAAAATGTCAGTAGTATCAATTTTGAAAAATCATGCAATCTTGCTGTAAATTACAATAATACCTAACAAATAAATTAATCCCATCAACAACTGTATCCCAACTTTGAACACTTAAATAAATTGTAAAAGTGCCTAGAAAATCATAATTTTAAACTGACTCAAAAAACGAAAAATCTGAATTATTCTTTATTGAAAAGACCCAAAAATCTTTCCACAAACAAGTCACTAGATTCATATAGTTTTGTAGGCAAGTGGAGTTAAATTTCTAAGGCACCAATATTCTACAAACTCTTTTAAGGAAGAAAAAGAAAAAATATTCCTAAATTCCTCTGTGAAGACCATGAACTGGAGAGCAAAGCCAAAAAAAAAAAAAAAAAAAAAAAAAGCTCAATTTCTCTGCTAATCATAAGTACAAAATATCCTAAACCAAATAAGAATTGTTTCAGTTTAGCAATACATAAAAATGATGGCACATAATGAATAACTTGAGTATATTCCAGGGATGCAGAGATGATTTATAAAATTTATAAATGTAATTAACTACACTAACACATTACAGAAAATGGCATAGTACATTTTTCATAGACCCCCCAGACACAAATAATTAATAAAAATGAACCTAAATTCAGGATAAAACCCTCCATAAATTGCAATGATAAAGGATATCTAAACAACAACAACATACCCTAAAAAACACATCACCCTAAATTGGAATAAAAAAATTGAAAATAGATGAATATGCCATCTTCACCATTCTATTAGCATTTTATTGGAGGACTTAGCCAAAAAATTAAAACAAGAAATAGTAATGCAGGTCATAAGGATTGAAAATTCTTAAAAAAACATTTATTTGCAGGCAACATTATCTTTTACATAGGAAGTCAAAGAGAATCTACAGACAATGTATTAGAAATAATGAAAGAAATTACCAAAGTGGCTATCCATTTTTATACAACAAGAATGATTCTTAAAAATGATTTTTAAAAATCATTCCTATTGTATTAAAATCATTTTTTAAGTAGGGGTCAGGGGAAGGGATAGCATTAGGAGAAATACCTAATGTAGATGACAGGTTGATGGGTGCAGCCAACCATGACACTTGTATACCTGTGTAACAAACCTGCACATTCTGCACATGTACTGCAGAACTTAAAGTATGTATAAAAAAAAAGCTTCTCTTTGAAATAAAACCCAAAAAATAAAAGAAATAGAATTAAACTTAGCAGAAGATTGGAAAAATATTGTGGGAAATGTATAGGCTTCATTGAAAAACATTTTAAAAAACTAAAGAGGTGTGTATGTTTATGAAAGATAGAATTGATTTTAAAATAAATATGAAAGGAGAATGGGTCCAAAATATTTCGGGCATTACTAAATATCCAGGCTCCTTTTGAAGCTGGTCTTTATATCTTAGTACAGAGACTAAGATATAAAGACCAATTATATCAATTATATCTTAGTACAGAGACAGAAAAATTGGCCAATGGAATATAGAATTCAGAGACATACCCACACATATGTGAAACTTTGGGCATGCCAGATCATTTAGGGAAAACAGCTGTTCAATAAATGGAATTAGACTGGATGCAGTGGCTCATGCCTGTAACCCCAGAACTTCAGGAGGCTTAGGTGGGTGGATCCCTGGAGATCAGGAGTTTTGAGACCAGGCTGGCCAACATGGTGAAACCTAGTCTCTACTAAAAAAAAACACAAAAATTAGCCAGGCATGGTGTGAGCACCTAGAGTCCCAGCTACTTGGAAGGCTGAGACAGGAGAATCACTTGAACCTGGGAGGCAGAGGTTGCAGTGAGCTGAGATCGACCACTGCACTCCAGCCTGGGTGACAGAGCAAGACTCTGTCACAAAATATAAAAAAATTAAAAATAAATAAGTGGAATTAGAATAAAATTATAAACAGGAAAACAGATAAAATCAAGTTATTCTTTAAACCATACTCCAAAATTAACTCCAAACATCTCAGGACTTTAGATATCAGTCTGGCTTTATCTAAAGTTGAAGATATACAGAGTTTATGACCCAGAAATTATTCTGCTAACCACATACCTAAGAGAAACTCCTGCACATATGTACCAGGAAATCTGTACAAAGATATTTATAGCAGCCCTGTTGCATAGTAGCAAAAACCTAGCAACAACCATGTTCAAAGGCAAATGAATAAATAAATTCTGATATTGTGGTATGCACATATGATGAAATGTAGCAGTCAAAACAAATGAACTATTCCTAGTCACAAAGATGTGGATGACTCTTTGCAATATAATTTTAAATGAAAAAAATATATCATGAAAGATTATGTGCATCATGCTACCTTTTCTTATAAAGTTAAATACAACTAAAAGGTTTCGGGTGACTAGATATAATAGAAATATACTACTAAAAAAGTGAGCAAATGGTAAGTATCACATTTGAGATAGTGGTGCCTTTAGATAGAGGAGAGAAAGAGGGATGAGATGGGAAAGAAACATATAGGTCGATATTAGCCGTTAACAGTATTCTCTTTGTTTAAATTTCTGGTGGTAGTTTTATAAGTGATTGTCCTAGAGAAATGGTTAGAAAATGGCCTTGCATGGACAATAATGAGAGTGCATCATACATCAAGGATCATAGCTAATTCAATGCTATGAATCTGCGACTCAATTAAAAAAAAGAAACCTATGAAGGTGGCACTATCATGAAACCTTTGTTACAGGAGGGGGCCACACAGAGATCTAGTAACATGACAATAAGTGGTGGAGTCAATGTTTTTAATCCAGATGGTCTCATCTAAGGCCAATACTTGTAGTCATGTGCTCCAAAAAGAAGGAAATTGCTCCTTCATTCATGGCAGTATTAATATCTTATAGAATATGTAGATATAACAGAGGAAATTAAAGAAATGAACAGAATATGAACAGTAGCAGCAATATCAGGGGCAGACAGTATCTTTCAATTAACTTAGAAAGTCCTTGTACCATAATTACTGGACTCTGGGTAAACAAAGAGGGTATCAAAGAACCTATGCAACTCACAAGAAAGAGGAAGACTGAAGATTTGAGGATTTGGAATGAGAAATGTAGCACAGGAGAAATTATTGGAAACCAGAAAAAGGACTAAGAGATTCACCCACCTTTAAGAATGGAGATATTACCAATGCTTAGAAAGAAAGCACTGGGGGGTTAATAAATAAACTACAACTGCAGAATATAAGTTACCCTATTCTGAGTCATATGTATGAACCAAATATCAACTGAAGTTACCCTATATACCAGTATTTAACTAAATTTTTACAAAATGCTGGATTTCCCTCCCTGCATATATACCACATTCAAAAGAATTCTTAAATATTACACATTTCTCCTAGTGTCTACATTGTGAATTGTTGCACTCATGAATTCTCAAATTCACTCACCTCTTACTTCCCAGGGCTGTTCTCTTCTCTCTTTTCTTTGCCATCCCCAAAACAGAACACACCTTCTTTTACATAATGTCTTCCAAAACTATTTTCATAAGGTATTTTGTATGCTACTTCAACACAATAACCAATTAAAAATTTAATATTAAACATCTCTATTTAAAAGTCCTGTAGCTGAACCAGGCATGGTGGCTCACATCTGTAATTACGGCACTTTGGAAGGCCAAAGTAGGAGGATTGCTTAAGGCTTGAAGTTCAAGCCTGGGCAACATAGCAAGACCTCACCTCGACAAAATAAAACATAAAAAATTAGCCAAGTGTGGCGGCATGTGTCTGTAGTCCTAGCTACTTTGGAGGCTGAGGTGAGAGGATTGCTTTAGCCCAGCAGTTTGAGGTTGTAGTGAGCTGTGATGGCGCCACTGCACTCCAGCCTAGTACAGGACTTACTCTGCCTATAAGTCCTTTAGCTTTCATGCATTCCTCACTGACGATCTTTCTCCATAGGTTCCAGCCAGTGACTGTGCGTCCTTATTCTCTATATTTTCCCCCTCCCCTCTAATTTCTTCTTCACAAACTCAACTTCTTACAAAGAAGTTAACTTTTTACAAAGCATATTTTAGCTACTTCTTCCTCCATTATTTAGTAACACTGCCACTCTGTCAAAACATGCCATCAAGGTATTTTTTCCAAACAAAGACAATAGCTTTCTTAAAGGCTCATCTTTGTGCCATCTAATACTTCTCTACTGAGCAATAAATAGCTGCTACCAAGATCCCTTATTCCTCCCCTACAACTTTCCTGGACCCTCCCCTGGAAATACAGACCTCCTCACTACAATCCAGGAACTAAACAGATAAAACGCAGCACAGCAAAGGACCTTGATCCAACCTTATTGACATTTAAAAAATATTTTCAATGCCACTTTACTATGTGTGTGTGTGTAAGCAGCCATGATAAACATACAGAATGAATAGATAATATAGATAGATGGATAAATGGATGAATAGGTGGATGGATGATGAATGGGTGGATTTATTTTGACATCTTAGCATTCCTTGCTCCTTTCTGTTTGGAGACGTATCTCTACTCCATTATTTACAATCTTCCTAGATGGTGCACCCACGAGACTAAGGAAAAATATGTGACCCAAATTAAACAAAACAGACTCTGATTTTGACTTATGAGGATTGCTAAGTTAAAAATACTGCATGGAATATACTTATAAATTACAGAATATAAATTTAGCATAAGTTTATGCCAAAATTATTGGCTGTTTATCTGAAATTCAAATTTAACTGTGTCTTGTATTTTTATTTGCTAAATCAGGCAATTCTACCCATAATTTGTCATAGCTGCTTGTCACAATCAGAAGCCTTTTGGAGTGCAGATACTCTGCTGCTTTCTAAAGCAACTGGCCATTGGTTTTTGCCTCCAAGATTTCTTAGCACTACCCAGGTTCTGCACTGTCTTGGATCTAGTTATTCAGCTATTTTTTTTTCCTGGTATGGGATATCAAGCATTGTTTTCTATAGTTTGTAAACTCTAGGAGAAATCTTGGTAGCCCCACTCTGGAAACAGCAGGTTTTGCTTGGCCCAAAAAGAATCTTTAAACTGGATTTATTGGCACTAACTTCTGAGATAGGAATATTTACACTAAAAATGCACCGTTCTGGCTTCTCCAAAACCTCCAATATGGCAATATGAGGCTGCTCTCCCACATGACAACTGGCAGGATTGGAACAGTTGTTCCCCTTAGATGGCGCATACATTGATTCATTTCTAATGTCTGCCAGGCCCTGTAGGTATTGGAGTATTTGATCCATGGTATTTTATAATGCCTTCATGCTCCCTGTTTTCTTGTTGTTGTTGTTGTTTACCTGATTTATTCGGTTTAACTCAATAAATCTTTTCTTAGGACTTAAAGTAGTTGGCACTAAGGAGAATGAAATAAGATATGGTCTACAACATCGAAGAACCTCTTGGTCTAATAAGAATGAGCGACGCATCAGAGGAAAGTTTCCTAGGTAATGTGCTGAAAGAAACAATGGAGATAACAACAGGGTAATGTGAGAACTGGTAAGGAACATTTTGTTCAACGTTGAATCTCAGACAAGGTTTCTGAAAGATGAGGGTATAAAAAATTCCTGGCAGTAGAGTAAGTTGAACAAAGGGAAAAGGCATGAAACAACAGGTGGAGTGTGAAAAAGTAACAAGTTTTATTTTTACTGTAAAACATAGCAATTTCTGATGCCATAGCTCCACTTCACCTCTATTCATCTTTAACTTCCACTGACTAGACATTAGCCCTAACTACTTGCTTATACGTTTTCCCTCTGCCTTAGCCTACTCCAAGATATACTTATTGGTTCTACCAGTCTTAATTTTCTATATGTGTTTTTAGTCACCCTCCAGAGAAGTGTGAGCCTCCCTCTTAAAGAAAACATCATGGCACCACCTCTAGGCCAATGGCTTTTCAGGAGACCAAAGCCATTGAGTGGGTCAAATGCCATTAGGACTTAATTCTCATCTTTTCCTTGATCTACCTAACTCTGTATTTTGAAAGTTAGATGAGAGTTCTATGATTTTCCTCCAATAAGTAACAAATCTCTTTAAAAATGCCTCACATTTGTAGCATCAAACTTAATAGATAAGTATCAATAAGATAATATTAGTATACATTTGTTCCAGTTGTTTTTCAATGCTTAGAACCACCTACAATGATACAGTTCTACAGTATCAAATGGAAGGACTTTTGTCTTGTTCACTGCTGTATCCACAGTGCTGAGAAAAGTATTTGATGCATAGCAGTGCTTAACAAATAGCTCCTTAGTATAATAAATGACACAGCATTTTTCACGAGCAAAAATATGTAATTTTTTATACTTTCACTTGCACAGCTTTTAAAAATATAACTAACTGCAATCATAGTTGTCACGCAAATAAAATTAGTGTGACTGAATGATTTAAATGTAGGCCATAAGCATTCCTTCTTTCTGATATTTAAAGAAGAATTTGGTTAAGATCACATGCTTACTTTAAAAGACAGTGCATCAGTTGCAACAAAAATTATTTCAATCTTTTTATGTGAGGTAGAGATCCCAGTAACTAAGTTCCTCTCTCTAAGTTGTGAGATTTATCAGGTGGTAAGCTGGGAGTTGTTTTATTGTGCTATTTATAAGGATTTCAAGGAGAAAACCAAATAGCTATATTAGCATTTTACTCACCTTTTTCCCTATTACCTATCTATTTGTAACCAATTTTGTTCTAGAAAGAATTGAATGTGGCTTACAAAGTTATATAAAATACACTTAGCATAAATAAAAGCAGAGCAAAAGGAAGAAACAAAGGAAATAAAATCCTAGTAGGATTGATGTTACAGTGCACATAAAAGAACTACATGATTGCTCTCATTGAGTCACAATTTGACCAGGTTCACTAGAAAATGAAAACCTGCTCAGTTACTCAAAGCACAGCATCCATAACATGGAAGCAGCAATTTGTTAGGGCAATTACAATGACTATTACACTAAAATCAGACAGGAGGATGTGTTCAATAATGTTCCTACATTTTACCTCAGTATAGACTGGTCACAGTAGGGCACAATTTAATAAAAGCAATTCTATGAGGAGGAAATACCACCTGGTGACTCGCCTCTTCCTATTTACCTATTTGTCATAATCAGCAAGAGTAGTTGAGAATTATGCAGTAGCTAAAATTGTACCTTATATAGAATATTCCTACTGATTTTTGTTTTCAGATTACCTTTCATTTTTCAATTTATTTCTAAATATCAAGCAGATAAATAAAAAATAATTTCATATCTTCACCAGTGGCATTCAAGAAAGAAACACCACTAGTCTTGATTTACTTTACAAGTTTTTATGTTTGCTGCTATATAAAGATAATTATAAACTTTACCACTTAAAAACTAGAAATACTCTACTACCTCCTTTCTATTTGTAGAAGTCTGTGGTGTTCAGCACTGCATTACGTACAGCATTAAAAAATTCCTACTGTTATTTAATTATTTATGACAAAGAGGAGTAAAAGTTATACTGTTTGACAGTCATGATGACTAAGCAAATAACAATGTTTTTAAAAGAGAAATTTTACTTTTTGACATATAACTGTTTCAACTTGTAAAAGTAAGATTAAAAAGACAATAGCTCAGTTTTTAAACCAACCATCAGGAGGGTAAAACTTTTAGATTCAAATTTAATAAGGATTCGTTGTGCAATGCTATATGATAAGCACAGCACTAAAGATTTCCTTCCTTCATTCCTTCCCCTTCTCCTTCCTTCCCTTCCTTCCCCTTCTCCTTTCTTCCTTCCTTCCTTCCTTTTCTTCCCTTTATTTCCTTCTTTCCCTGTCTCTCTCTCTCTCTCTCTCTCTCTCTCTCTTTCTCTTGCTCTGTCATCCAGGCTGGAGTGCAATGGTGCAATCTCAACTCACTGCAACCATGACCTCACAGGTTCAAGTGATTCTTGTGCCTTAGCTTCCTGAGTAGCTGGGATTATAGGTGCCCAGCACCACACCTGGCTAATTGTTGTATCTTTAGTAGAGACAGGGTTTCACCATGTTGGCCAGGCTGGTCTGGAACTCCTGGCCTCAAGTGATCCACCCACGTTGGCCTCCCAAAGTGCTGGGATTATAGGCGTGTGCCACTGCACTCAGCCTAAAGATTTTTATACATATAAACATAGTAAGTAACTTGGCAATAACCCTGTACAATGGGCACTATCATTCCTTTTTAAAGATAAGGAAGCTGAGGCTCTAATGCAGAGGTCAGCAAACTTTTTTGATAAAGGGCCAGAGTGAATATTTTAGACTCTTTGGGTCATTTTGTCTCTGTCACAACTGCTCAGTTCTGCTCTTATAATAAGAGTGGCCATAGATAGTACTTAAACTGATGGTTTTGGTTGTGTTTCTTTAAAGCTATATTTACAAAACACATGGCAGGTCCTTGGGCCATAGTTGGCGTAAGTATTAGTCCATTTCACACTGCTAATAAAGGCATACTTGAGACTGGGAAATCTACAGAAGAAAGAGGTTTAATTGGATTTATAGTTCCATTTGGCTGGGGAAGCCTCATAATCATGGAGCAAGAGGAGCAAGTCCCATCCTACATGGATGACAGCAAGCAAAGACAGAATGATGAAGATGCAAAAGTGGAAAAGCCTGATAAAACCATCAGATCTCTGGAGACTTATTCACTACCATGAAAACAGTGTGGGGGAAACTACGCCATGATTCAATTATCTCCCTGAGTCCCTTCCACAACACCTGGGAATTATGGGGTACAATTAAAAATGAGATTTGGGTAGGGATACAGAGCCACACCATATCATCCTGCCCCTGGCTGCTGCCAAATTCATGTCTTCATATTTCAAAACCAATCAAGCCTTTGCAACAGTCCCCCAAAGTCTCAACTCACTTCAGCATTAACCCAAAAGTCTACAGTCCCAAGTCTCATCTGAGACAAGTCAAGTCCCTTCTGCCTATGAGCTTGTAAAATCAAAAGCAAGCTAGTTATTGTCCAGATACAATGGGGGTACAGACATTACATAAATACAGCCATTTCAAATGGGAGACATTGGTCAAAACAAAGATGCTACAAGTGCCATATAAGTCCAAAATCCAGTGGGGCAGTCAAATATTAAAGCTCCAGAATGATCTCTTTTGACTCCATGTCTCACAGCCAGGTCACACTGATGCAAGAGGTGAGTTCCCATGATCTTGAGCAGCTCCACCCCTGTGGCTTTGCAGAGTACAGCCTCCCTCCTGGCTGCTTTCATGGGCTGGCATTGAGTGTCAGTGGTTTTCCAGGTGCAAGGTTCAAGCTGTCAGTGGATCCACCATTCTGGGGTCTGGAGGATCGTGGCCCTCTTCTCAGAGCTCTACTAGGTGGTGCCCCAGTAAGGATTCTGTGTGTGGGCTCCAATCCCACATTTCCCGTCCCCACTGCCCTAGCAGAAGTTCTCCATGAGGGCCCCATGCCTGCAGCAAACTTCTGCCTGGGCATCCAGGTATTCCCATATGTCTTCTGAAATCTAGGTGGAGGTTCCTAAACCTCAATTCTGTGCACCTGCAGGCTCAACACCACATGGACATTGCCAAGTCTTGAAGCTTAGATAACTGAAGCCATGGTCTGAGCTCTATGTTGCCCCTTTCAGCCATAGCTGGAACAGTTGAGATGTAGGACACCAAGTCCCTAGGCTGAACACAGTTCAGGGACCTTGGGCCTGGCCCACAAAACCCTTTTTTCATTTTAGGCCTTGGGCTTGTGATGGAAGGGGCTGCTGTGAAGACCTCTGACATGCCCTGGAGACATTCTCCTCATCTTCTTGGGGATTAACATTTGGCTCCTCATTACATATGCAAATTTCTACAACTGGCTTGAATTTCTCCTCAAAAATGGGATTTTCTTTTCTATCATATTGTCAGGCTGAAAATGTTTCAAACTTTTATGCTGCTTTCCTTCTAAAACTGAATGCTTTTAATAGCACCCAAGTCACCTCTTAAATGCTTTGCTGCTTAGAAATTTCTTCCACCAGATACTCTAAATCACCTCTATCAAGTTCAAAGTTCTACAAATCTCTATGGTATAGGCAAAATGCTGCCAGTCTCTTTGCTAAAACATAACAAGAATCACTTTTGCTCTAGTTCCCAACAAGTTTCTCATGTCCATCTGAGACCACCTCAGCCTGGACCTTATTGTCCATATTGCTATCAGCATTTGGGCAAAGCCATTCAACAAGTCTCTAGGAAGTTTCAAACTTTCCCACATTTTCCTGTCTTCTTCTGAGCCCTCCAAGCTGTTCTAACCTCTGCCTGTTACCCACTTCCAAAGTCACTTCCACATTTTTGGGTATCTTTTTAGCAGCACCCCATTCTACTGGTACCAATTTATTGTATTCCTTCATTTTCATGCTGCTGATTAAGACATTCCCCAAACTGGGAAATTTACAAAAGAAAGAGGTTTAATTGGCCTTACAGTTTTCCATGTGGCTGGGGAAGCCTCACAATCATGGCGGAAAGCAAGGAGGATCAAGTCATATCTTACATGGATAGCAGCAGGCAAAGAGCAAATTAGGAAGATGCAAAAGGGAAACCCCTGATAAAATGATCAGATCTCAAGAGATTTATTAGCTACCATGAGAACAGTATGTGGGAAAACATCCCCATGATTCAATTATATCCCACTAGGTCCCTCCCACAACATGTGGGAATTATGGGAGTACAGTTCAAGATGAGATTTGGGTGGGAACACAGAACCAAACCATATTAGCATACCTCTGAAAGTCATAAGTAACTTGCTCGAGATCACTCATTAAGGGAATCTGGATTCAATTTCAATTTTTTGCTTTGAAGATCAATGTTGTTTCTACTCTCCTAAAGCTTCTTCAGTACACTAGCATGCATTTAAAAACAAGTAGTTATTTATGATTAACTTTTTATTAGTTTTTTTCAAATGCTAAAATTATATACCAGCACACTTCTTAGAAAAGTGTTTTAACATATTCAAGCCATAATCTACTAGCAGTTTTATTTACCTGTTGACAAACTTAAAAATGTTTTTGTTTAATTCAAAGGCAGCTTCTTTTCCTTTAACTAAACAAATCAACAAGTTAATCCATCTGTTTTCTCACTTAACGGATATCTGTAGAGAAGCTTTCAAATGCTAGGCACTCAGACTTGAGAGACCAAAATGAATAAGGCAGTAACTACACAAGAACACTAACAAAGTCCTATTATATTATGCACACAATCTCCCTGGGCTACATGACTAAAAAGAAAACAAAACGAAACAAAAAGGCTGCTCTCAATCTTCCCTAACATATCTTGAAAGCAAGCTGGAAAGGCATAAAACTGAAAGCAATTAAACATATGCTGAGATAAATCCCAGCATAATTTAAATAATAGATAATACAACAAAACTCAATTCTGAAAATATAAAATTCAAACATGTCTAGTATTCAATAAAAAATTATTAAGCAGGAAAATAAATGACACATTTCAAGAAAAAAAATCAATAGAAACAGATGTACCAATAACAAGATGAAGGAATGAGCAAACCCGTTTAAATAGCTCTACTAAATATTCCCTAAATGTTCAAATAAGTAGAAGAAAACATGAATGTGATGAGGAAAACATAAAGTCATGAAAGATACACTCAAGTAGGTAGAGGAAATCATGAATATGATGGAAGATATAACAGATCTAGAAAGAACTATAGTTAAAAAAAAACGAGTACAATTAAAAGCAAATTAGATAGTGCAGAAGAAAAGATCAATGAATTTGAAACATAATACAAACTATTGAAAATAAGGCAGAGAGACAAGAAAAAAACTGAAAAAGAAACAAACACAGTGTCCTATAGGACATTATCAAGTGACATTTATTATTAAAATTTCATCAAAAGAAGAGAGAAAATTATAAATTATAAAACTATACTTCCAGGAAACTCAACATATCTCAAGGACTATATGCATGGAATATTACATACTGAGAAATGAAAACTTCTCATCAGAAACTACCTGCTATGGTTTAGATGTTTGTCCCCTCCAAACTCATGATGAAGTTTGATACACATTGTGGAGGTGTTTGGGTGATAAGGGTGGATATCTCATCAATAGATTTATGCCCTCCCTCAGGGGTGAGTGAGTTCTTGCTCTATTATTTGTCTCAAGAACTGGTTGTTAAAAAGAGCCTGGTGACCTCCTCATATTTGCTTCCTCTCTCATGATGTGATCTCTTTGCACATGCCAACTCCCTTTTGGCTTTCTACCATGAGTTGAGGCAGCCTGAGGCACTCACCAGATGAAGATGCCCAATCTTGAACTTCCCAGCCTTTAGAATTGTGAGTCAAAGAAACTTTGTTTTTATATAAACTGTCCAGTCTCATGTATTCCGTTACAGCCACACGAAATGCTCTAAGACACTACCCAAGACTGAAGAAAATTCAGTGGCATCCTTAAAGTAATAAAAGAATAAACTTTTAAGCTAGAATTCTTTACCTAGCAAGAATTTATTTCAAAAATTAACTGGAAATAAGGGTTTTTTTTCTAAGACAAGCCAAAACAAAGAGAATTTATTGCTAGCAGATCTACAATAAAAGAAAGTTTAAAGGAAGTTCTTTATGTATTAAAAAAAAAGATACCAGCTTTTTCAAAGGAATGAAGTACACTGGAAATATTAAGAAGGTAGATAAATATGAAAGACATTCTTTCCAATTCATTTAATTCCTTTAATAGATAACTGATGGGTTGAAAGAAAATAACACCAATGTATTATAGGGTATATAGCATAGATAAAAAGAGCATGTATGACAACAATAGCATAAAAAACAGGTTTGCCATTTAAAGATTCTTGCACTACATGTGAAATAGTATAGTGTTTTTAAAGGTAGAGTGCCGTAAGTGAAAAAAAATATATATATCATAAACCCTGAAGAAGCCACTTAAAATTTAAAGCACATATAGTTAATAAGCCAGCATTAAAGGTAAAATTAAACAAAAACTTCAAATAATCCAAAAGAAAACATAGGGTACAACAAAAGGGACAAATAGGAGATTATAGCAGATTGGGCAAATAAAAATTAGTAACAAGATTGCAGTTTAAACCGCAAAGATAAAAATAAATACACAAACTGTAAATGGTATAAACATTCCCCCCAAAAAAGGCACAACAAAAGTTTGTTGCTGTTGTCAACAAAAAACTGTCTTTAACTATAAAGAGACACATAGGTTAAAAGCAAAAATGATAGAAAAAGTGACAGCATGCAATCCCAAGCCCCCCCACAAAAAGCTGGAATGGATATATTATTTTTAAAGTAGATTTAAAAATAAGAAATATTATCAGATATACAGAGGCACATTTTATAACAAAGAACTCACTTGCGAAAACCCTAAATATTTGCTGACATCGGTTCAACTTCAAAACAGATAAAGCAAAAAACTGATAAAACTAAAAAAAAGAAATTGACACATTTACCAATTATATCTTAAGATTTCAAAAGTCCTCTCTCAGCAATTGATAGAACTAGCAGAAATAATATCAGTAAAGTTATTGAAGACCTGAACACTATCAACCAACTTGGCCTACTTGACATTTATAAAACATTTCACTGAACAATTTAAGACCACCCACTGGTCTCAAGTGTACAGAAAACATTCATCAAAATAGAACACATTGTGAGTTACATAACATTCTCACTCATTGTTAAAATAAAATTGAAATCCTGCAAAGTATACACTCTGAACACAACAGAATTTAATCAGATAGGAATAACAGAAATATATCTTACAAATGCTTAACAATTTGGAAATTAAGCAACATAACTCCAAATAACATACATGTCAAAGAAGCTATCAGACATAAAATTTGAATATATTTTTAATTGAATGAAAATGAAAACAACATAAAATTTGTGTGACTGCCACTAAAGCAGTATTTAGCAGAAAATTTCCAGTATTGAATTCTTATTTTATGAAGTAAGAGTGGTCTACAGTCAAGGAACTAAGCTTCCACATTAAGAAATAGAAAAAGAAGAGCAAATTAAACCCAAATAAAGCACAAGAGAAATTAGAAAGAGTAGAAATCAATGAAATAAAACATTTAAAATTTAGAGAATATCAATAAAACAGAAAGCTGACTGTTCAGATAAAATAATAAAGTGGATAAACCTCTAGCCAGAGTGACTGTGAAAAAGAAGACTAAAAAGTATCTTGCCCCTTATTTCACACATTATAAGTAAGCTAACTCAAAATGTATCATACCTTTAAGGCCAGGCATGGTGGCTCACGCCTGTAATTCCAGCACTTTGGGAGGCTGAGTGAGTGGATCGCCTGAGGTCAAGAGTTCCGAGACCAGTCTGGTCAACATGGGAAACTCCATCTCTACTAAAACATACAAAACTTAGCTAGGCAGGGTGGGTTATGCCTGTAATCCTAACTACTTGGGAGGCTGGGGCAG
>NW_016107371.1:7976169-8048801 GCF_001604975.1 Cebus imitator
TCATTTTTAAATTTAAGAACCAAAATATCAACCACCTAGAAGAAAACATAAGAGAAGATCTGTAACCTTGGGTTATACCATTTTCCTTAAATAGAATACAAAGAACCATAAAAAAACGAATAAACTGAATTTTATCAAAATTTTAAAAACATGTACTTCGAAAGACATCAAGAAAGTGGAAAAGTACATTAGGAACAAATATTTACAAAATATATATTTTGATAAATAACTTGTTTCTAAAATATATTGTTTTCTCTTTTAACTGGAAAATAAAGACAACCCAATTTGTTTAATGACCATAAAGATTTGGATAGACACTTTACAAAGAAGATATAGGAATGGCACATAAGCACCTGAAGAGTTCAAAAATTTCATTAGTCATTAGAAAAGTACAAGTTAAAAACATAACAAAATGCCACTACACACGTACCAGAATAGCTAAAATTAAAAAAGACTGACAAAACCAAGTGTTGGCGAGGATGTGGAGCAAGTAAAACTCTCATACACTGATGATAGAAATAAAAAATAATATAGGCATTTTAGAAAAGTTGAGCAGTTTCTTGAAAAGTTAAACATACGCTGATACCATGACCTATCAATTCTACTCCTAGGTATTTTCCCAAAAGAAAATAAAGAACATATGCCCACACAAAGTCTTATATTTGAATATTGATAACAGCTTTAGTCATGACACCTCAAACTAGAAACAACCTAAATGTCCATCAGCTGGTGAATAGATATCAAGAAATTGCAGTATATTCATACAGTGGAATATTGCTAGCAATATAAAGGAACAAACTGCTGACATACACAAAATATGGATGAATCTCAGAAGCATTATGCTAAGTGGAAGAAGCCAAACACAAATGTGTATATTGTATAATTCCATTTATGTCAAATAATAGAAGGGCAAACCTGTAGCATGGAAAGCAAATCCGTGGTTGCCAGAGGCTGGGAATGTATAATGGAGTCAACACTCATTGTGTTGTGCACTTAAAATGAATTAATTTTATTGTATGTAAATTATACCTCAATAAAGCTGATTTTTAAAATGTGTGCATACACATTTATGCACACATACATATCTACATACTGATAACCTATCTTCCATATCTTTGCTAGAGTATTTGTTGTAAAACCACAATACATTCTCCAATGACTTTTTGTTTTTTTAGAATTATGTACAAGCCCTTTTTCCATGTTATTTATATAGGGTCCTTCATGAAGCTTTCTGTCTTTCTAAATAGCTGTGTTTCCCATTATTACTCTAATTTTTCCTGCTCTCCATCTACATGATACTAGTTACAGTTCTCAAAACCTGCTGTGGCGTTTAATGATTACATGCTTTGGGACATACTGTTACCTTTTCTTATAATATTCTTCAAAATTCTGCCTAAATGTCAACTCTTTTTTTTTTTTTTTTTTTTTTNTTTTTTTTTTTTTTTTTTTTTTTGAGACAGAGTCTCACTCTATCACCAAGCCGAGTGCAGTGGCTCCATCTTGGCTCACTGCAACCTCCACTTCCTGGGTTCAAGTGATTCTCCTGCCTCAGCCTCCAGAGTAGCTGGAATACAGGCACATGCCACTACGCCCAGCCAATTTTTGTATTTTTAGTAGAGATGGGGTTCACCACATTGGCCAGCATGGTCTCCAACTCTTGACCTTATGATCTGCCTGCCTTGGCCTTTCAAAGTGCTGGGATTATAAGCGTAACTCACCACTTCTGGCAAATATCAACTCATTTATGAAGTCCTCCCAGCTCAGCACCTCACAGTTCATCTCTTTTCTATAGTGTTTTGTACATTAATATTTGTTTTGCTTATTATAGTTTTCCTTGCATATGTCTGAATCATTTTTGTGTTATTCATTTAAGTGCTTTAAGTTATACTTACTACCACAGAAAATCATTCATTAGATAGTAACATTATGAGTTCACTTCCAGAGTCACAACATATGGTTTTGCAAATGCAGAATCCCATTCACAATATAATCTATGTAAACGGTGCCTCTGTGGCTGTGCAGCATGTTACCTTCATAGCTAAGGGCTGCTCTGGATCATCTATTAGTTACATTTATTGAGTGTCCGCTATGTGCTAAGCTCCAGACCCGTTTCTGAGAACATAAAGCTTGGTAGGGAATGTAGAGCCTACTAGGGAAAATGGACAAAGAGACAGATAATTACAATATATTATAGCGAGTACAAAATGGAAAGACTTCTAACTCAGACCCGATGAGCATCTGAGATTTTCCTCTACCCTCTTTCTTCCACACTTGCTTTTTATTCCTCTGTCACCAAACGCAGTGTTCCTGCTCCACAAAGGTGACAGTGGTCAAGGCAGGAATGGTCTTGTCCCCCTGGCTCCTTTTGTGAAGATGACGGGGGGCCCCATAGAGTTGTTGGCTCACTGGTTTCTTAGGTAAATTATGAGGCAAAAAAGCCTTTTGTCTGTGACTATTGTATGTCTTTCTAAATTTAAGGTCAAAGTTATTAGACTAACAATCTCTTCCCATCAGGAGTAAAGCTAAGAAGGAACACAAAAAAGAAAAAAAATGTAGAAAGATACTCTCTGTCAGAGTTGTAAATCCACTAGGGGAGGAGCCATGAGTATCTCATTCACTGTATATACCCCTGTCTTGCCCACACTCTGTACACACACTAGTGCTGGATTGTACTTGAATGCCCAAAGAATGAATGGATGGTTGAATCATTTATGCACGTATTAGCCAGAGAATGTGAACATTTCACTGAATGGGAAAGAATGTTTCTAGTAGGGAGAACAACGCATCCAAAAGCATATGCAAAAGAGAAACTAAAAGCTAGGAAAAATATGACAAGTTCCGGGAACCGCAAAATAGACCACTCTGGCAAGAATTGAGACTAAGGTGGTTAATAAATGATGGAAGCTAGAGATGTAATTCTGAGTCAGAGCTGGTCAACACAATCATTTGGCATCATAGAGTTATTGAGAAAACCGCTTCTTTTTCCACAGGGTGGGTTGGCATTCTTTAGCATGTTATAAAATTGAGTTAATAAAGCTTTAAGCCACCTTCTACATATAAGTATGAATTTATGGGGTAACATAAGAAATATATCTATCATTTTGAATATATGCAAACATAACGCTTTAAAATGCATAACATGTTTTAAGTTTTTTCCCATCTTAGTAACTTTTCCCACCTGTCATGGTTGGGAAGGCCATAAAATCACTCTATAATTTAAAAATACTGTTCCTCAGTCTGAAAATTAACATTTTCTTTCTTGTGCCTGCAGCAATGGCTTCTGAGAGCTTCATGTTAATTAAAAATGTCCAATTACAATAATGCCTTTAATGAAGATGTAGAAGAACAAATATAAAAGCAGAAGGAATGGGAACACAAAAAAAGAAAGGTTCTAAAGGGCAGCCATTATTTCATTTCTTGTAATTGCCCTTAGGAATTTACTATCTCCCTTAAAAGAAGGAAATATGAATTATATAATTTATTAGTAATAATTGTACTTTGGGAGGATTTACAAGTGATTCACATAAATGGAAAAACAAGCATATACAAGGCCATGTATTTTCTTTGTCTGAGTACTTAAGGGTAATAATATTAAATTTAAAGTACACCAAAAAAAATTAATCCTTCCTTATTGCTCTTAGACCCCTATTGCCTTGTCCATATACACTTGAGAAAGACTTGCAAGAAGAGAAATTATCAAGTGCCAACACTTATTAATTTTAATCTATGAGCTTATATTTTAACTGTTTAAAAAAATTGAATTTCCCAGCCTTAATTTTTAATTACTAGAACATTAAAGCAGCCATCTCTAGGTTCATGTGGTATATTTCCAGGGACTATTTCCTGACCAGCCCCTAAGAAGCAATCGAAAATCTTGGGCTCTGGCAGGACTTGTAATGATATAAGTAAGGTTTGAATTAAAGTCTATTTGAATGAAACCTATAAGCACCATATTTTCTTTCAACGTATTAGCATTTGTCTAAGAATGGAATAGCACATTCAAATTGATCGTCTGTGTAACTGGACGTATTTGAATTCAGAGCCAGGGAAAACTTTGATAAATGTATCCTTACCAATAATAATCGGTTTTTGCTCTATTTTTGCCCATTAGGAAGTCTAGAGCTTTTACAAAACACATTGACAGGATGTCAATGTAATAAATATATGCCTACCATTTGTTTACTATATATTAGACTTTTTTAGTTCCGTGATTTAATTATCACATTATTATAAGTTACATAGATTGGTATTTTATCCATTTTATTGATATGAAAAGTAAGAGAGATTTAACCAATGACACAGCTAAGAAAAATTCAAATGTATCTAACTCCAAAGCTTCTACTTTATCCTCTATACCCGCAAGCACCAATCCTATATAAGCTTTAAAACATGAAATTAATGGTTTGGAATATGTATCAGATGTACTCCTAGTACACAAATGTCAGTATTTGTCTTTTTTTCAGAATAAAGAAGATACTTCATTGTCATTGGAAAATACTGAAATAATCCATCCCTATTTAAAAAGCCTATTAAAATATTCTGAACAGAAAAGACCAAGAATGAATACTTTTCTTAAAGTTTGTGACTGCATAGTTGAAGCATACTCTGTGTTTTTTATATTCTATAAAAAAATAACCTGATACCTATAGCTCTCAGTATAAGTAATTACAGAGAACATTTATCTCCATCTTGAATATCAAATATAAAGAACCTTTCTAAAGGAGCATTCCTATAATAGATTAGACATTAACCCTCTACCATATTCCAATAATGAAAAATCTACCTCAACAAAATTCCATCGAAAAAATAAATAAGGTACAGAATGAACCATAGATTTCCTCAGGAAAACTGTGTTTATAGAGGGAACAGGAATTGCCATACAGATCTGACATTTTCTTTCCTTCAAATCTCATTTAGGTATTTTAAAGAGATGAAGGTAAAGGAAGCTAGAAAACTGCTATAAAAGGTAGGATCCTACTTGATACGAACACACAAGGAGAAAGGGAGAATAATACATTCAAGATTCCCATTAATAATGCACCATTCAGTATTTCTTCCAAGATTTGACCCCTAACCTTCCTCCACCTTCTGCTCCTTCCCTCTCCCTTACTTTTTATACAGTTTGGAAGTGATTTTGTTATTGGGAAGTGTGGTAATTTTCAGATATTGTTTAATTTGGAAGAAAGAATTTAGTTAAGAGATATATAGTAAGGATTGTTTTGGGAAATCTCTTTAGGCACACATGTTCTGTGGTTGTGCATGTTAGTACACATGTCGTATGTCCCATTAGCATCTAAAATCTCCACCCAGGGGTGTATTTTTTACTATTATAATGAGCAAAAGACTACTCAAGGGCGAGTGTTTAGAAGAGTGTGCATGTTCGTTGGGGGGAAAAATCCCTAGTGTGGTGGTTATCTCTGACTAGGGCCTAATAAGCCTTAAGACTTAAAAGAAAACCCAAACCACAAGGCCAAAAGTAGCCAGTATAGCTCGCTGCCTTTTTTACTGTCAGTAATCACTACTACCAATAGACAATGTCTCCAAGGCTTCTTTTCCCAGGAAACTTCCTTGCCTACTCATGTCTGACTATCTGCCCACTCTATTTCAAATAGAGAGCTATCCATAAACAAATGTACCATCACTTCGTGTCACACTCTTGACTGGATGCAGCATAGAAATTAACACATGGAATCTAGAACTAATTGTCTTAAGTCGTATTAAAGCTATGCCATAGACTTGCTTGTTTCTCCATGTATTATATAAATAGAACTAAGAATTTTTTTCAAAAAGTTGTGGTGAGAATTAAATGTGAAACATTTACTGTGCCTGGGACAGGGTAGGCTTGCAAACAATGTTAGCTTATATTTTAAAAGAGTTATAAGGTTAATTCTCCAACTCCATACAGATATAAGTATAGAATTGCATTCATCCTTTCAATTCAATTCTAAAAAGTGGTTTCATTCCAAGCTTCATCAAACTTCCATTAAATAATCAGGAAAAAAAATCCCACCTGTCTCTGAATATTACTTCAAACCTCACTGGTCACTATCTTCCCTTCACTTAAAGCTTTTCCATTCTCCTAGCCTTTATGATCCTGTGTTTATAATCAGTTGAAAAGGGAACATTTATACTCTGCCGTCTTTATTTCTTCTGGCTTTTATTTGGAATAATAATATTCTCATCTACTTATTAATTCATGCTCAGTCACAACCCACCTAATAGCAAACTAATCTTTTCATGGTTTTTCTTAATACATACACATGGCCATTACTATCAACAACTATTTTGTTTTGTTTCCTTTTTTTCAGTACATAATACATCTTTTAATTTTTTTTTACTTTCAAACTTTCTGTATTTCTATTTTTTTTTTCATACTTTAAGTTCTGGGGAACATGTACATATTGTGCAGGTTTGATACACAGGTATACACATGCTATGGTGGTTTGCTGCATCCATCCCCTGTCATCTACATTAGGCGTTTCTCCTAATGTTATCCCTCCCCAATCCCCCCACCCACTGCTATCCCTCCCCTAGCCCCCAACCCCCAGCAGGCCCTGGTGTATGATGTTCCCCTCCCTGTGTCCATGTGTTCTCATTGTTCAACACCCATTTATGAGTGAGAACATGTGGTGTTTGGTTTTCTGTTCTTGTGTCAGTTTGCTGAGAATGATGGTTTCCAAATTCATCCACGTTCCTGCAAAGGACATGAACTCATCCTTTTTTATGGCTGCTAGCATTCTATGGTGTATATTGCTTCTTATGTCATGTAAACAATCAGGTTTACAGAAGGTGACACATTCATCTCAGTTTTCAGGGAATTTTCTAAGGTTGAGAGCTGAGAGTCCCACATCAAGAGACCCTCTTAGGTCCTAAACAAACTGTAACAGTTGATCTTTCCATATCATTTCTATTGGATAAATTTATTCTGATTTTGTCTATAAAATGTCCAAATCATTAGAAAATGAAGCAAAATGAAAATGGCATTGAACTTTTAATTCCTAATTTCCGGTTTCAAATACTGTCCTGGTTTTGCCTTTTACTCTGCCTAAGTGTAGCAGGTCAGTCAAATATTCAAGGTTTTCATTTATACACTAAAATAGGAAATATTAATCCTTGCACAGTAGGGCTGTTGTGAATATCAAAAGTAATAATGGTCATGCAGACAAAGTGTTAATAAAGAAAAAGCTTCACAGGTTATCTCTGCTGATCTTAAAACTCAGTAGAAATTTGCTAAATGGTGCTCCTATCAATGGTTAAAAGGAAGTCTTTCACATGAAATTTTTGTTCTTTTTCACAAACATTTCATGTCCATCCATATCCATAAGCAACCTTATTTTATATTTAGTCAATAATAAAAATCCATATCTCCTCTCGTATCCCAATATTCTCTGGCATAAAAGAATATCCAAACCCTCCCTTGAGCATCTGTAGTACAGATGTCTTCTCAGTTCAAAAGTGATAAGAAGACAACATTTTAAGTGTTACTCTCACAAGTGGGCATTTTCTCACATAGTTTTAAAGATATTGTTTTTCTAGGATAACCATTTTAAATAAGTGGTACAATATGCTGGTATGCACCTCATGTCTAAAAGCAAACCTCTGGTTGTCACTTTATGAATTATGTGCCCCTGAGCTAGTTGTATAACTTCACTGTGCCTATATCTATGCATCTGCAAAATAGAAATCATAACAGCACCTACCAAATGTGAGTGTTGTGAGGACTACATGAATAGATGCAGGTGAAAAGTCTAGAACAGCACCTGGGATACAAACAGATACTTCTCAAAAGAAGACATTTATGCAGCCAACAAACATATGATAAAAGCTTATCATCACTCACCATTAGAGAACTGCAAATCAAACCCACAATGAGATACCATCTCATGCCAGTTAAAATGGCAATCATTAAAAAGTCAGGAAACAATCAATGCTGGAGAGGCTATGGAGAAGTAGAAATGTTTTTACACTGTTGGAAGTGAATGGTTTACACTGTTCAACGACTGTGGAAGACAGTATGGTGATTCCTCAAGGATCTAGAACAAGAAATACCATTTGACCCAGCAATCCCATTACTGGGTATATATCCAAAGGATTATAAATCATTCCACTATAAACACACATGCACACATGTTTATTGCAGCACTATTTAAAATAGCAAAGACCTGGAACCAACCAAATGCCCGTCAATGATAGATTGGATGAAGAAAATGTGGCACATCTACACCATGGAATACTATGCAGCCATAAAAAATAATGAGTTCGTGTCCTTTGCAGGGACATGAAAGAAGCTGGAAACTATCATTCTCAGCAAACTGACACAGGAACAGAAGACCAAACACTATATGTTCTCACTCATAAGTGGGAGTTGAACAACGAGACACATGACAGGAACTTCACACACTGGGGTCTGTCAGGGGGTGGGAGGCAAGGGGAGGGAGGGCATTAGGATAAATACTTAATACATGCAGGGCATAAAACCTAGATGACAGGTTGACAGGTGCAGCCAACCACTATGGCACATGTATACCTATGCAACAAATCTGCACGTTTTGCTCATGTATCCCAGAACTTAAAGTAAATTTTTTTTAAAAAAAAAAGTAAGTATTTTATCATTCTTTCTGCTTTAAGCCAATCACTGCTATAGGTTCCCAGGACAAGATGTTAAATAAGGTTGGATATTGCCTTCAGAGAGCAGTATCTGAGGATTATAAATGTTTTAGTGGAGGTGATCCTGGGTCGTGGTGTCAAGCAAGGCTTTCCTAAAAAATACTGTGCTTAGTCTCTCAATTTAGCTTAGAAAAGAGGCTTACCCTTCCTATGCATTCATTCCCCCATAAGCTTCATAGAATTTCCTGTTGAAAATCTTAATTTCAAATTATGTCCATGTTTCTAATGTGTTTAGTCTTCCATAACTTCTTTATCAAAATAGGATGTCAGGACTTTTGACATTTCTGGAATACACCAGGATTTAAAAAAAAAAAAAAAGCTTTTGTTTATATGTCAATGTGTTTTTATCTAAATTTTTTAAAATAATGTGCTTCCTCATTGCCTCAAATCAAACGATCTTATGTTTTCATCTTAACCTTTTCATAGATTTTCTGCAAGAAAATGTTGGAACGTCAATATTTCTCTCATTAGAAAGCTAAAGAATTGGTTTCCATATAATACAGTAAAAATGTGAATACAGTCAAGGATGTCTCACTCACCCAGCTAAGCTGAAGCGTCCTCTGCAGTCACCTGAGGTCATGGTGACCATTTGGTCAGACACAGTACTCCTCACCTCCACACAGTCTCTGCTGGAACTGCCTTCTCACCCTCTCTGCAGCACCTCACTAATTCTTCGGCATGGATCACTTACACAAATGATCAGTGACTTGCAGCTGTGTGAAATTATTCAAAGTGGGATTATTATTTCCAGCTGAAATGAAGCCCATTACATCTCAATTGGCCTTATTAACTGCTAAACTTTTTATTTAATGCCCCTAACAACATGGAACATACAATTCAGTTTTCTTCACTGGAAATTATAAACGTGTCTTAAAGATAAAAATCAGATCTTTACCTTGTTTGGGGTGTTTAATCATGGAGGGCAAATGGGAATGGCAATCTTGGGATGTGCAGGGGCTTCAGGGAGGCTTACTCAGCAGATGCAAGGCTTGCTATCCACCTCCAGTTCCACACTAGTGGACCAGTAGCTAAAATGATGGACTGTTCAGTTGTGCCCCATCACACCCAGGCTGCATACTTCTTTTGTGGTCTGGTCCAAAAACCAGCAGAAACTATCCTCTGAGAATCAGATGATCACAAAGTGATACAGGCTTGCAGCTGTGCCTGTCTAAGCAAAAGGGACTAAATCAATCAATTTTTACATTATTTACTGTAATTCTCTTATTAGATTCTCCACAGACAGAGATTCAGCAATGTACACAGGGTTTTACCATATGGATGCTCTCTTGTTCCCCCTTATGGTCATTTACACTCCTTCCTGACAAATTTCAGGCTGCCTTATCTCGTCTGGCTCTCCCAATAAAGTTTTTCTTTAATCTCTCATCAAAATGGAGAATTATGTCTTTTGTTTATTTATTTTTCTCATATTGTAGAGGCCAGAATTCAACACAAGTAATCAGTTACTGAATTTTAATGATTCCTCCTCTACGGATTTTTATCACGTCTTCCTCCTCCTTTTTATCCCTCTGACACAATTCTAATAAAAACAACAATAGCTATTGTTTTTGGAAGGTCTACCCTGAGTCAGGCACTTTGCACATATTGTCCCTAAATCCTTGCTAATAATCATGCAATGTAGGGCTTATTCCTTCTACTTTTCTTTATTTCATTTAGTCTGATATGTCCATATTACATATAATATGTAGTTTTTCTCTTTCTTTCTTTTTTTCTTTTTTTGAGACAGAGTTTCATTCTTGTTGCCCAGGCTGGAGCGCAATAGTGTGATCTCGGATCACTGCAACCTCCACCTCCCGGGTTCAAGTGATTCTCCTGCCTCAACCTTCCCAGTAGCTGGGATTCCAGGCGCATGCCACCACGTGTGGCTAATTTTTGTATTTTTAGTAGAGACAGGGTTTCGCCTTATTGGCCAGGCTTGTCTTGAACTCTTGACCTCAGGTGATCCACCAGCCTCGGCCTCCCAAAGTGCTGGGATTACAGGACTGAGTCACCTCGCCAAGCCTGTAGATATTTACTGAATGCCTCAACAAACTAGAATATTGGTTGAGAACTAGAATGCCTCCATGGGGGCGAGGGGCATTTGTTCCATACATTACTGTATGCCCAATACCCAGCGCAATAAATACCAGGTTGGAAACACTAAATCTATTGCTCATCATTTTAATTTTAGTGATAGCAGTGTCTTACATTTATTTATCATCCAATAAATATTTGTTGAATTAACTAATCATGTAGGAAAATAAAAAATGATACATAGGATTCCTACTTTTCCACTCTGTCTAGTTATATTTTATTTGGGGCATTTTATCCCTAATTGGCACACCTTACATTTATTTATTCCTCTTCAATTTCAAACTATTTTGGAAGGGTGCATCGTATCAGTTAAGATGCAATCAGAAAAGTAGAACAACCTGAGCAACCTATAATGTGAAGGAACTTGTGTCAGGGATTTGGCCTTCTGCAATTGTGAGAGCTGACAAGGTGGTCTCTGTAGGGTTATAGTCTTTGAACCTGGTGACAGAACTTGACGTTCACTTATGCATTAGTCAGGGAAAAAAAGATGAAAATAAAGTGGGTGTGTTAGATTATTCTTGCATTGCTATAAAGAAAACACCTAAGACTGGGAAATTTATAAGAAAAGAATTTTAATTGGCTCATGTTTCTGCAGGCTGTACAGGAAGCATAGTGGCATCAGCTTCTGGGGAGGCCTCAGGAAGCTTCCAATCATGGCTGAAGAAAAAGGGGGACCAAGAACAACATCACATGGTAAGAATGGGAGCAAGAGAAAGAGAATGGGGCAGGGAGGTGTCACACACTTTTAAAGAAACAGATCTCAGATCTTGTGAGAACTCACTATCATGAAGACAGTACCAAGCCAGGAGAGATCTGTCCCCATGACCTAAACACTTCCCACAGACCCCACTGCCAGCGTTGTGGATTGCAATTCAACATGAGATTTGGGTTGGGACAAATATTCAGACCATGTCAATCAGTCACGGGGAGCAAGAAAAAGCTAGAATCCCCAGATAAGGGCTGGAGTTCATAAAGACAGACTGAAATCCACGTCAGTCCCTGTTTCCTCTGACCTTGATGATGTGGGTGTCTACAGAAATCCCAGGCTTTCAGCATGGCGTTAAGCACACACATGTGGCCCAGGATTCCAAGAAGCTGAAGGAGGATCCAGGGGAATGTGGAGTCGTCGCAGGCCTGGCTGCTGCCTCACACTAACGAGATGATCCCGCGATATGCAGCAACATTGTGTAAGCTACAAAACCCCCGAAGCTTGCTTCCTCTTTCCAAATATCCTAAGGGATCTTTCTCATGGCCCACAATCTCTGTAAACATGCAGGAAAGGAAATTCTGAGAAATGCCGTTCAGCCTAGGCCGGTTGATCTTTTTCGAAGCTATCCCACACATCTTCCAGTTGGTTATGACAATTTTGTATTGCATTCTTTTTGGTCAGTTATTAAAAACTCATCCCAATTTAGACTAGAAACTTGAAGAAAAATATTTTATTCTTTTAGAAGTCTTGATAGATCACGAAATTCTTATTAACATCTTAACTATACCATACCATCAAACATTTGTTTGAATATTCACTTAAATCAACTGCTCTATTCTTAGAACTGAGTTTGTCTATAAATAGCATTAAGCCAAACAGATGAAAAGAGAGAAAAACAGTTTAATAGCCTTAAACAAATAGAAATTTATTTGTTTCTCACACAAAAGAAATAAAGATATAGGAAGGCTAAGATAGGTCTGCCTATGAACATCAGGGACTTGGGTTTTTTCTGTCAAGATAAGCCTCAGCATCTTCAGAATTACTTAATGCTCCATGATAGCTGTTAGATCTCCAGCCATAAGCCTGCTCCCCAGGGAGAGAGAAAATCCAAAAATTTCACTTTCTAGCTTATTGCTTCCTTTTAGCCCTTCTGCAACTCCCAAAGAGCAACTTCTACTTACATCTCAGAACTTAAAGAGAAGATGGGAATTATAACCGCGAGGCGTGCCTATTACTTAGGGGAAAATGAATATTGGGAAACAGATAGCAACATTTGCCAGAAAGAAAGACTGTCTATACAAATCATACTTACCAAGATGAAACATTGCTTTCTTTCATAGAGATGAAAATGTTATCAAATATAACGATGAGCTTTGCACAAGTTAATTTTGTGACAGGTGGCTTCATTTAACATTGTTGATAAATACTTTTGAAGCTCTGCACTTACAATGGGAATGTTATAAAGTCCTCAAACTCTTAAGCTGAAGCACTGGAAATAAAAGACACCCAAATTTTGCAGTCAAAGGCATGAAATTACTGTAAAAGTTGTTCAGACTGTTATAAAAGCTCAGTGGGACTCTGGATGCTGGTTAGCTGAGAGTACCAACCACACGAACCAGAGATTCATTCAAAGAAGAGTTTCAATAGGGCTGAGGCTGGCACATTGCAATCCACAATAAACAACCATAATTTGAACCAGATTGCGGAGATTGCAGGGTTCATTCATTTATCAGAGGGCATTTCTCCAGTTAAGATAAGGAAACATCCCTAAGAAAAGAAACTTTACAAGAATCCTGGGGACCTACAGAAATGGAGGGAGCTATGTAGAATTTACTTTGACCACAGAGTTAGTATCTGTTTTATATCACAGCATGTGAGCCTGAACTACCCACTATTTGTCTGTGGATATTAAAGATAATTATTCATTCACCTGATTGCTCTACTGTCACAGCATTTTCCTAAAAGCATAATCTTAATGAAACCAATGTAGTGCTTCATCTTTGATTTTACTTCCTTCCTTCTCTAGCATTAAAAAAAGAAAATTGGTTGGCCAACATTAGCTTGCCACTTACCCACGCTGATTACTATATATGGAATGTGACCACAATGTGACAGGGCTAACATCCTACAAATGTAGTGGCACGTATGCACCCTAATGAACACTACAAAATAGCTATAAGGGAAGAAGACACAGCTAAGGTGGTTACCATGGTTCAAAACATTTGGAATCTCATTTATCAGAATTCATCTGATACTGTGGCATTTTTCGCCACTCACATGTGTGCTTCCTTTTTTCCATCACACTTAGTTAATGAGAAATAAATGGCTCAAGGAGTTACAGTGGTTTCAGAATGAGTCTCTTCTACACTGTAGGAAGACCCTATCTGGAAGACCCCAGGCATCAAGACTAAGAGCACAGGCTCTAAGGACAGAGCACTCAAGTTCAAATTCCAGCTCTGCTCCACGCTAACTGGGCAATGCTGGGTGAATTTCTTACCACCTGCTTGCTTCAGTTACCTCTTCTGAAAAATGAGATACTAAGAATAGCTCTACAGCATAGGGTCTGAGGTACGGCTTAGGTTTCAGGTAGTGTTTAAGTTTTTTTAGCTATCAGGAAAAGATCCCTGGGAGTGACTGGAAGAGAAATATGATGTTGGTGAACCAATACATACAAATGTTAAACTTCTATTTTTTTCCTTACAAAATATGCTCAAGCAATTACATCTAAACAACCAAGTACCTGCTGTTAAAAAAAAAAGTGAAGCACCTGTAGAATTCATGTCTTAAATCTTTTAAAAATCATAAGTTCCCAATAATGTGAAGAAAGAGCCAAACACGGCATTTCTAAACCACACTGCTGCTTTGAAGACAAATTAAAAGTAACTGAAATATTACAGGGCAGTCTCTAGTCCCTCTTTTGCTTTCCTTCAAGACTGTGCGATCCAAGCTCTATGCTTCGGAATGATTTTACTGCCTCCCTTCAATAATCCAATGTACATGGAGCTGTGTCAGCCTGACAGGTCAAATTTAGTTTGAGAGAACAAATTAGAAAAATACAATCAGTTATTGGATAGTTTTAAAGACCTTTAACTTGATTAATTACAGGCTTTACTAAATTTATTAAATCCATCTTTATTCTCTTTTAAGAACTGAATTATTATCCCCAAACTGCTGTGTACAAATAGGCCTGCCATCTGCTTTAGTTATGAAGCCCTAGTTTAGGTAGATCCCTCGGGCTCCATGACTCACTCAGAGTTCAGGACAGCAGGGTGACTAAGCATGCCTGCCAGCATCACATGGGTCTTGCCACGAAACTGTACATGCTTTAGAAATGTTAATTTGTATTTGAGGTTTTGCAGGAATATGTGAATGTACTTTTTGGGGGATGACTATAAAAACAACAGTTTAGAGTAAAAGTGTGTTTTTGTTGTTGTTTTGTTGTTTTTAATTCCTAGCTAGACCTGGATTTCAAAAAAATTCCATATGGACTCTTGATTGTCTGTGTAGGCATTTTACAACTCACAACCACGGGTAACATGTTCTGTTAGCCAGCCAACCTTGGCCATTGCCATTCCCTTCATTCTTCAAAAAGATACATTTGCTTTCAGGCAACCTATCCTTGCCTATACAACATGAATAGTTAAGGTAATGAATGTATCTTTCTGGTTATGAACACTGTACAAGCATTACCTGAAAGTGTGCTTGAATCAGACAGGGGAGAAATTTTTATTAATGCACAAAACAGAATTCTTTTAAATTGGAGATGAAAGACTGTGGGGAAGTAAATATTTGCAATGGATTTCCACTGTCACCTTTTTTCTTATAATTTGTTCCTATTTTTTCAATTTCAAAGTGTTAACCTGTTACTTTGAGAAAGTTTTCCTTTAAAAAACATTCCAAGATGTTCATGATTAACTCACTGTAGGCAGTTCAAAAGAAAAATTCTAGTAATCCTTTAAAGTCTAGAAAATAGGAAGAACATGTTTGTGTCTGGCACAATATGATATTTTGACCTTCAGGACACCAGCAGGGATGTTGCTAAGAGGCAATGCAGCAGACTTATATGAGTGTTAGATGAGAGTATAAAAAGATAAAGCAACGTTTTCCAAAATGAGTTCTACTGGACAAGGGCACAGAATAAAACACACACACACACACACACACGCACATGCACACGCACACAGAGAGAGAGCAAAAAAAAGGGGCAGGGGAGAGAAAGAGGGAGTACCATGATCAAATAAACTGGAGAAATGTTCATATTTTATCCCTGCAAAGAGACACCCAATACACTTCACTATTTTAAAAGCGTATGAAGTGCTCTGCAGTAAATAAATCTGTAATCCAGAATTTCTGCAAGTATTTAAACCACAAAATCCTTATCACTTGAGATTAGCGGGACTTGTGTTTTGATTTTTTCTTTTTAAGGCAGTCTCACTCTGTTACCCAGGCTGGAGTGCAGTGGGGCAATCACAGTTCAATATAGCCTCAACCTCCTGGGCTTAAGCAATCCTCCTGCCTCAGCCTACTAAGTAGCTAGGACTACAGATAATGCCACCATGCCCAGCTAATTTTTTTTTTTTTTAAAGTTTTCTACTGACAGGATCTCACTATGTTGCCTAGGCTGGTCTCAAACTCCTGGGCTCAAGCAATCTTCCAGTCTCAACCTACCAAAGTGTTGGGATTACAGGCATGAGCCAATACACCCAGCCAGGACTTTGTGTTTTTGGTAAAATACTTTGAGAAATATTCTCTTAATAATCACTGTTGATTCTTGTATCAAGGATTGGAAAATGCAATAATTATATATATATATTTTCGTGGCTTTTTGGGTTTTTTAAAGTGGAATTTATTTTTAAAGAGATATTAGGTTAACAGCAAAACTGTGAGGCCAGTACAGAGATAGTCCACATACATCTTGTACCTTCACATGCACAGCCTCCTCTGTTATCAACATCCCTGTCTCCAGAGTGGAACATTTGGTACAATTGATAAACCTTAATCGACACATCATTATCACCCAGAGCCCATAGTTGACATTAGGATTTACTCTTGGTAATGTACATTCTATGAGTCTGCACAAATGTATAATGACATGTATCTACCACTGTAGTAGCATAGAATAGTTTCACTGCCCTAAAAATTCTCTGTGCTCCATCTATTTACCTTTCCTACCTCCCAAACTCTGGCAACTGCCAATCTTTCTACTGCCTAGTTTGCATTTTCCAGAGTGTCATATATTTGGAATTATATAGTATATAGCCTTTCAAGAATGCCTTCTTTCACTTCTTTGCACGACTAATGCATTTAAGTTTCCTTTATGACTTTTAATAGCTAGGTACCTCATTTATTTTCAGCACAGACTAATATTCTATTGTCTGAATGTCTCACCATTTATTCATTCACCTACTGAAAAAAACTTGGTTGCTTCCAAATTTTGACAATTATAAATAAATAAAGCTACTATAAATATCTGCATGAAAGTTTCAGGGAACATAAGTTTTCGGTTCCTTTGGGGAAATACCAAGGAGCATGATTTCTGGATCATATGGTGTGAGTATGTTGAGTTTTATAAGAAACTGTCAAACTGTTTTCCAAAGTAACTGTATTTTACATTCCCACTACAATGAATAAGAGTTTCTGTTGTGCCACCCCTCATGAGCATTTAGTGTTGTCAATGTTCTGGATTTTGGACATTCTATCAGGTGGTGGCATCTCACTGTTGTTTTCGTTTGCATTTCCCTGATGACGTATGATGTGGAGCATCTTTACATATGCATATTTACCATCTGTATATCTTTTGTTGGTGAGGTGTCTGTTCAGGTATTTTTTGGATCTCATTTTTAATTGGGTTGTTTGTGTTCTTATTGTTTAGTTTTAAGAACTCTTTGTATATTATGAACAATATTATTTTTTCTTTTTTGAGACAGAGTCCCACTCTGTCACCAGGCTAAAGTGCAGTGGCACCATCTTGGCTCACTGCAGCCTCTGCCTCCAGAGTTCAAGCAACCCTCATGCCTCAGCCTCCCGAGTAGTTGGCATTTCAGACACACACACCATGCATGACTAATTTTTGTATTTTTAGTAGAGACAGGGTTTTGCCATGTTGGCCAGGCTGGTCTTGAACTCCTGACCTCAGGTGATCCGCCCACCTTGGCCTCCCAAAGTGCTGGGATTATAGGCGTAAGCCACTGCACAGGCCTATTATGGACAGTATCCTTTTATCAGGTATGTCTTTTGAAAATATTTTCTCCGTGTCTGTGGCTTGTCTTTTCATAGTGACTCCTGCAGCACAGAAACTTTTTATTTTAATGAAGCTCAGCTTGTCAACTCTCTTCCACAGACTATACCTTTGATGCTGCAACTAAAACATCATCACCAAACCTAAGGTCATCTAGATTTTCTGCTATGATATCTTCTAGATTTTATACATTTGCACTTTACATCTAAGTCTGTGTTCCATTTTGAGTTAATTTTTGTGGAGGGTGTAAAGTTCGTGTCCACATTAATATTTTTTCACTTTCAATCATCTCCATTAGTTTATAGCAGTAGAAAGTTCAAGTTTTATCTTTAGAGGCCAAGAGACAAAGCCTTATGTTTGCTACCTTCAACTAAGCACTGTCTCTACACACCTCTGTCATCACAATGACCACACTCTGTTATAGTCATTGCCTTAGTGATCTCATTTACCAGTTTGTGAGTGGACAATGACAGCAGTTGTCCCCTGAAACCCAGAAGTACCACAGGGCCTTGGCAAATTACAAACATAATAATGGCTAACACTTACTGAACACTTACTATGCGTCAGGCCTTGATGTAAATGCTCTAAATGTATGGGCAAATTTTCTCCTCACACCAACTCCATTAGGTGAGTTCTTACTATGCTCATGTTACAGATGAGTAGCTTGAGTTTCAGGAAGGTTGAGCAACTTGCCCAAGGTCACACAGCTGTAAATAAAAGAGGCTGATTCCCCAGCATTATGGGACACACGAACTCAAGGCTAAATTAATAAATGAATGAAAAGAGATAACATTTACTAAATTCTCACTCTGTGCTAGGCACAATTCTAGGAGTGTTATGTCTGTTATCATTTTTATTCTTCACAATATTTGTATGAGGTGGGTGCAATTATTACCCCCTTTCTTCTTTCAGAGGAGGAAACTGAGCAAAGACAGTTTAAATTTACTCCAAATCACAAAACTAGTAAGTGACGGTCCAGGATTAAAATTGACTCTCAAAATCATGTTTTTATGCTTTGAATGAATAAATAATTCAGCATTAAAAAATGAAATACAATACAACTTAGTAGGGAATCACACATCTAAAAAAGTGTCATAGGAATCACAACCCTTTGAAAATCACTAATCCCAGAAAGTGTCTGACAAAATTTTCAAGCAGCAATAAAAAGTATGGTTAGTGGTTTCCATTATGAAATTTTCCAAATGGATGTATGTGTGGCCGAAATTGGAGATAACATTTTGGTGCAGCATTTCTTTTTGTGGCTGGTATCTCTAAATAAAAATCCATTTGATTTGGTCTGTCTTGGGAAAACAGATTTGAAAGATTTTAAATCAATCATGTATTTTTAAAAAGTAAATCATCATAGGAAAAACTCAAGATATTTTCAAACTTCTTCACAAATAGAACATTCCTATCCTATATCCTCTGCATTTCCCTCTTTAAAAATATTCCTTAGCTCCAAACTTCCCAAATGGGAGCGGTTACATGAGGAGAAAAAACAACAAGCACCATTTTAAAAAAATTTAAAAACTTTGTGTTTTCATCGACAGCTCTGAGGGGGCAGTTCTCTGCTACCCAACAGCTGTATAATGTTCAACAAAATTTTGCCTGTCTGGATTTATGAAGTATAAAAAATGGCCATCATAAGATCTGAAAATGATGAGACTAGTCCTGAAATGACTGTGTCAACACTTAGAAACTGCAGTGGAAAAAAAATAAAAATGATTAAATTTTTTGTGGCAGAAGGTGCCGGCACGCAGAGCACAAGCAGCTGTTTCCACAGGGAAGCATTCATCATAAGTGGGCCATATATAGTGGCCAGGGGCAGGCTGTCAGGGCAGATGGGTGAAAGAAAGCTTGCATTGCTTTGGTGCCTGCAGAAGAAAGGAAGGATGTTTATATCCTCACTCTAAGTTACATTGGCTCTTTCCATGAATATCAACTCTTGCTACCTCAGTTAGTCCCAGGATAATCAAGCATCTTCCACAGTGAACAGAGGCACTCTGTGGGTAATAATTATGCCTGTTAGTGAGCATACCATGTTAAGAACAATTCTTTTCAGCTGATATATATTCCCTTATTTAATGTCAAAAATCTCCAAGTAGATGCTATTACCAACTTCATTGTACACATGAGGAAACCAAGACACAGATAAATTAATTGTCCACAGTAAAACAGGTAGAAAGGAAAAGCCTGGGATTCAAAGAGAGATACTGACTCCAGATACTGTAGATACCATCCCCTCCCCTTTCTTTTCTTTCTTTCTTTCTTTTTTTTTTTTTTTTTTGTTGTTGTTTTTTGAGACAGGGTTTTTCTCTGTTGCCAAGGATAGAGAGCAGTGACACAATCATAGCTCACCACAGCCTCAATCTCCTGGGCTCAAACAATCCTCTTGCATCAGTCTCCTTAGTAGCTGGGACTACAGGCATATGCTACTACATCTGGCTAATTTTTTTAAAATGTTTTGTAGAGATGGGGTCTTGTGATGTTCCCCAGGTTGGTCTCAAACTCCTGGCCTCAAATGACACTTCTGCCTCAGCCTCCCAGAAGTGGGAGATTACAAGTGTGAACCACCGTGCCCAACTGAATTCCACCCTTTTAACATTCTATGCCAGAGGAGTGCAAACAGCAGCAGGATGACAAATCAGTCCACTACTTCTTATTCCAGAGGCCCATGAACTCAGAATAGCTTTTACACTATTGGTTGGAGGGAAAAATTAAAAGAAGAATATTTCGCGACACATGAAAATCATGTAAGTTTCATATTTCATTGCTAATATGTAAAGTTTCATTGGAACACACTGTCTATGACTACTTCTGTGCTATGGTGGCAGAATCGAGTAATTACAACAGGTGGAGCACCTGCAAAACCAACAATATTTCTTCTCTGGATCATTACAGGAAAAGTTTTCTGATGACGTGTTTGTACAGTATTAAACAAGGGGCTGAGGAGGATGTTTTACATATGCAGTACTCAAGTGATGACCTGTCCTTCCACTGCTGTCTGGGTGAACCTTCCATTCTACCTACCTCCATCTATCTCATTTTCATATCTTTGCCCTTGTATGAGAATGTGGCACAGTAAATGTCTGACCCACCACTCGTAAATTAGCTTATTTTGTCTTGAAATGTATAGAGAGAAATATAAGCATGATACACCAGCAAAGGTGAATGAGGACATTCTATGCAAAATTGAATTAGAAAGAAAGCCACATTTCCCAAGTACAGTTATTGTGACTTAAAACAATATTCAGTCCATTGTATAAGGTGGAAAGGGGGCGCATAAGCATCTGAAATTTTTTTCTAATTAGATTTCTCTCATCAAAGAATAAAAGCTTAAGCTCTTGCCGGAGAAGACCATCTCTTTAGCTAATCCAGTCACTTAACTACTTTCATGGTAGCTCAGCAATGCTCACCTCATAATAAGAAAATGCAAGTAAGTCCCTCTTGCTGAAGACACCTGTGTGCATAAAACAGCAATCAACAAGGAAAAGGAAAAGGTAATTGGGAAAGTAGTGCTTCAGCTTCCCAGATGGCTGTATTTTAAATATTTTAATAAATAAATTAAGTCCACATTTAATTTAAACATTAGTTTGATAAAAATTTCAGCTGAATACTTCATGCCTGCCTTTTGTCTCCCAGGAATCGCTATAGCAACAGCACAGGAGCCAGATTCAGCATTTCCTTAACCACAGATAAGTGGGTAACTAATCAAATATGTGAACTCGATGAAAAGACCATAAAATATACATCATTAAACTGGTAAAGCTCTGGTTTTCTTTTGAATTAATATGCATTTCATAAGAACAGGAAGCAGGTGGGTAAATGCAATTCTCTGCAAAGAGGAACTATTACCCTGAGCTCTCAAGAGGACTCATCTGAATATGTACAGTGGATTTAAAGGTCCCAAGAGCTTGATTCTTTGACATCACAAGGTTTTTATCTCTGTTCCTTTATGCAACTCTTAACCTCCACAGACTGTCTGCTAGCTAGTGGTATTAAGTCTTCAATACAAAAGGCTTTTCCACGATGGAGGTAAAGAAGATGGAGGGAAGTCAAATAGAGCAGCCTCATAGGCTGCCAGTAATGTAGGTAGTGCAGTTTTACAGATGTGAGGACATCCCAGGGGCACAACCAGAGGCTCTAACTTCACATTCTCAAGCCAGAATATAGCTAAGTCTAGCAAGAGAAGAAACTGGCTTCCATTACGGTTCCTTCAAAATAATTTAATAGGAGTTATGGTACAGCATGACTGTGAGCTATCTGAATCTTTGATGGCTTTTTCCTTTCATTCTCAAGAAGAGCCTAAGATGCCCTCAAAATCAAACATTTAAAAATCAGAACAACCTCATTTTATAGTTGAAGAAACTGAGGCTCTAAGAATTGAAGCACATGCTCAGGTTCATCCAACTGACTTGTGGGATAGTGAAATTTTTACGGAGCCTCCCCAAGGATTTCGTTTCTATTACATGTATCACCCTTCCTCCCTGCTATTCCAAGCACGGAGCCAATTGTTTCAAAAGATGACACTGCATCACTACACATTCTACTGAACTCTGGATTGCCAAAAGCTAGCATTGCTTATTGAGGCACATTGTTAAAAAGCACGTGTAGAATGGGAGAAAACATTCTTATGGCTTGTTCTGTCCTGGAGAATTGGCGAACCCTCAATGTCATACAATCAGGACAAGTGAGGCAAGTTTTAAGTTGCTGCCCACAGCATCATCCTTGAAAGGCAGTGAATCAATCAGTAGAAACTGTTTTGATCTTTGAACTACACTAAAACTTCAGGTAAGCTAATTCAGCAGAGTCTATTAGGAACAGGCATAATATGGGTAGATATTTTCTTTTCAACTGCAATCGTATTCCATTATACATACTCAACTGAGTCTAGGAAAAAAACAGTTATTTTGGCAAGGTTCAGTATTTCTTCAGTTATTAGGATGTTGTAGAAAAATAGGGAATGTTGCCAGGCATAGTGACTCACGCCTGTAATTCCAGCACTTTGGGAGGCCGAGGTCAGTGGATCACAACATCAGGAGTTAGATACCAGCCTGGCCAATATGTTGAAACCTCATCTCTACTAAAAAATACAAAAAAATTTAGCAGGGCTTGGTGGCACATGCCTGTAGTCCCAGCTACTTGGGAGGCTGAGGCAGTAGAATTGCTTGAACCTGGGAGGTGGAGGTTGTAGTGAGCCAAGATTGCTCCACTGCATACCAGCCTGGGTGAGAGTGAGACTCTGTCTCAAAGAAAAAAAGAAAGAAAGATGGAAGGAAGGAAGGAAGGAAGGAAGGAAGGAAGGAAGGAAGGAGGGAAGGAGGGAAGGGGGGAAGGGGGGAAGGGGGGAAGGAGGGAAGGAGGGAAGGAGGGAAGGAGGGAAGGAGGGAAGGAGGGAAGGAAAGAAAGAAGGAAGGAAAGAAAATAGGGAATGTTTATTTGCAAGGTCATTCTCATTACTAGGAAATATGGTAGTAAGGGCTAAGTCGGAACAAACTCAATTTCATAAACATGCCCTGCCCTCCCGTTCCTTCACTTTATTACACACATTCCTTCCACAGCCTGAAAAAAACCTCACTCTTCTTTTCACTTTCAAGATTCAAGTCAAGTACTGGCTCTTCCAGGAGCTTTTTTGATCTTCCAGACCAAGTTGGTGGCTACTAACATACAACTGAAGAGTTCACTGCATTTCTTCATATTTCTGTCACTGAACCTACCAGGTTATATTGTGACTCATATTTTCTGTTTGCTTCTCTCTCCCGTTAGACTATAAACTACTTAAGAACAAAGGACCCACTTTTATTTATCATTGATCCCCATAGTACTTAGAATACGTAGGTGCATGGTAAATGTTCATTATTTAAAATAATGTTTTGTGAATGAGACTAATTTTTTTATGGTAGGCACATTCCATCAGTTCGCCAATTTCCTTCCTAAAGGCATGCCCTCGAAGACTGATATTTTAGTCTTTCACATGGATTGACATTATTCTTATTCTTAAATGGACTAAATCATTTTGCCAAAATTCAGAAGTCGCCTGAATGCTGAAACTGGCTGTGATCACCCAGTAGATTAAGGGTCTGCAAAAATAGTGCACTTTGCTAGGGATGCTGGGGCAGTAGGAGTTTCACATATTTCCTTCATCATAGCGGTTTTCAAACTTTGTTGACCCAGATCCACAGTAAGATGTACATATGACATTACCATGTAATTCATAGCTTTAGAGCCAGGCTTCAGGGTTTGTGCCCTGTATCTAGAATTTACCAATTCTCTGTCCTTCGGAAGTTGTTTAACCCCTTGGTTTCCTCATTTGCAAGTTTGGGTTGGTAATAAGACCTATCTCTTAGGATTGTTATGAGTATTAACTGAGTTACTATAAAGTTCTGTGAACAATGTTGGGCACTATCTCAGTGTCAATCATTATATTATTTCTTATTTGCATAAGTGAAACGAGAAGTTTATAAAATAATACCCATATTATCTGAAATATTTTTAAAAAAGCATTTGTCACAAAACTTTAAATTACTTTTATAACTCAAACTGGGTCTCAAACTCCAATTTGAAAATAACAAGGCTTATCAATTTCTTATCAAATATCCAATTTGAAATTAACAATGCTTATCCTTCTCTCTTAGTATATTCATTTTGCTAGAGTTGGGTAAAAACTCATTTTGCTATAGAATGGGCACAGAGTCTATAAAATTTCAGTCAGAAAGAGACAATAAGCATGGATATTTTCATCTCCCTGACTTATTTCAAGGATGTGATGAGCAAAAAAAGAGTTATGGAGCTGGGCACGATGGCTCATGCCTGTAATCCCAGTACTTTGGGAGGGTTTAGGTGGGAGGATTGCTTAAAGCCAGTAGTTTGAAACTAGCCTGGGCTACATACTGAGACCTTGTCTATACAAAAAGTAAAAAATTAGCTGGGCATGGTGGTGCCTGCCTGTAGTCTCAGTTACTCAGGAAGCTGAGGTGGGAAGATCGCTTGAGCCCAGGAGTTTAAGGCTGCAATGAGCTATGATCACAGCACTACATTCCAGCCTGGGCTACAGAGTGAGATATTGTCTCAAAAAAAAAAAAAAAAAAAAAAAAAAAAAAGAAAAAAAAAAAAAAAAAATATAAAAAAAAAAAAAAAAAAAAAAAAAAAAAAAAGAGTCACCCTATTCATTCCCTTCATCATTGAATAGATTTGAATCCTGTCTTCCTGTCTTTTCCCTGTCAGTTCTCTGCCATACATCGAGCATGTAGCTTCCTGTAGATAAACCTGCCACTTCTTGAAACCATTTATGAGGTGGGCACAACTTCAGAAGGCTATACCTTAAAAATCAGGAGAATTAGAAAACAGTTATTTTCTTCTACTATAATTATAGTAACTGCTAACATTTACTCAGTACCTTCCTTGTGTGAGCTTAGTTCTAATAATTTGAACTCATATTATTCTGCTTAATCCTAGGGAAAAAGACAAAAACCCTATGAGATAGCTTCTATTATTATTTACTTTACAATTGAAGAAATTGGGGTACAGAAAAGTTCAATGACTTGCCAAAGTCACAGATAGTATGAAGTGCTCTAGGACTGACTAATGACCAATGATTCTGTCAGCCTGAATCAGGAACCATGGGCTTAGCATGCATCTCTGCAATGGGGCCCTGTGCCTAGGGAGGACTCAGGCCCTGCATGGGACATTCTCGGGGAAAGACAAGGCACCTACTGCTGCGTCCTCTGAATTTTCTCTGATGGTACCTTTCCTCTACCCCAACTGGTTGCTCAGGGGTTATTTATCCAACTTGCTAATTTTTTCCTAAATCCTGGTCCTTGTCCTGTTGACCTTCTCTCTGGTCCTGCAAAATTACACTGTACCATTTCGCATGGAATTAGTCATTTCTAACCTTATACACCCTTAAAAATGTGTACATACCTCAATTACAGGAGCTGACACACTGCAGTATAATTGGCACTCTTTGTAAGTCACCCATGCCAGGCTGGGGACTCCTCTGTGCTGTTCGTATTCATATTTCTATCTGCAGTGTCTGGCACAGAGCCTGTGAAATAATTGGCACTCAATAAGTAAGTACTGAGCAAGCATGAGTGGACAAAGAGTTGACTCTTCACAGTGAAGGTGAGAAATCACTCTGTAATATCTCTTCACTCTTCTTTCCTGCCATTCTTCTTCACAGAGCCTTTGCCAGAAGGCTAGAAAGTTTATGAGACTAGTTAATAAAATATTTCAGAGTTGTCTTGCTTTAAAGGAAATAACTGTGATGATTTTACAAAGTGAAAGTGTGTTCCACACTGTCTCTTTTTAATTTTTAAATCATTTCCAATATTAAAGTGGCTTCTGATTCTCTAAGATGTTATACTTTTGACTTAGGCAGATCTTGCTTACATCCTTCAAATAAATCATCATTTCCTATCATTCTCACTCTCAACAAGTCCCCACCTGACCCACCTTCTCTGAGGGTGTGAGCCATTTCTGGGACTGTCAGAAAACATTTCCTTATGGAGATGTGGTTTGTTCTGCACAGCAGTGCCAGAAACAAGATGGGAAGATGGGCTTAGTGAAACAAGATGGGAAGATGGGCTTAGGGAAACAAGATGGGAAGATGGGCTTTACAAAGTAAGACTTTTGGAGAGGAATTTTGAGTTGGAAGTGGTGAGGGTAGGGTGCAGTAGGGAAAAACACCTTCACTTCAGAAAGCATTTTTCATCCTGAAAAGCAGAAGGCTAGACAAGAAACAAGGTTTTCAGCCTAATCTCTGTCCTCTAGGCCAGGGAGAAAGGCACAGGGGACAGCCATTGTCCAGCCTGCTAAACCAGGTGGAGGAGAAAATTAAAATTCAGACAAAAATCCTGCTTGGAGTAAAAGAATGTGCATTTGGCTGGTGGCCTCCACCGTCTCTCTCAGAACTTGGGTGTGATGCAGGGATCAGAACTCAAATGGTGGCAGAGGGCAAGTATGCGTGACTGAGAGAAGCTGGAGGTGGTATGGCATGAGGAACAGGATGCACGTCCTGCACCAGGGACCGCTACAAACTCCTGGCCCCAACAGCCACTCAGCTGCAAATGGTTATTTCTGTGAAGAAATGCAAGCCCTTGGCTGCCAGACCTTTCAAATACTTGTGATAACAATCCCAATTTGATATTCAGTTTCTCAATTTTGAAAGGTAAAAAATAATAAACTGTGTTAAATCCCTAGGGCCTACCGACAGGCCAAACTATACATGACTGAAGGCTGACCGTGGGCTCACAGGTCATTAATATGTTACTACAAATAATTGGGAAGTAGAAATTCAGTGATTCCTCAGTGGTTCAACAGGTGAGAGTCATTCAAAATAATCCAGAACTTCACCTTCATCTCATTGTTACACGGCCTTGGGCATGTTTTTGATATCCCTACGGTCCTGTCTACTCAAAATAAACTCTTCCATTGACTTCTTCTAGAGGTTTGTTTTTGTTTTGGTTTTTATTTTGAGACAGAGTTTCTCTCTTGTTGCCCAAGCTGGAGTGCAATGACACAATCTCAGCTCACTGCAACCTCCACCTCCCAGATTCAAGTGATTCTCTTGCCTTAGCCTCCCAAATAGCTAGGATTACAGGCACATACCACCATGCCCAGCTAATTTCTGTATTTTCAGTAGAGACAGGGTTTCCCCATGTTGGCCAGGCTGGTCTCAAATTCCTGACCTCAGGTGATCCACCTGCCTCAGCCTGCCAAAGTGCTGGGAGATCACAGGCATGAGCCATCACACCTGGCAGAGAGGTCTATTCCTAATCCACCAGTTACCTTACAGGAAATTTAGCTAAGGATGTTTTTCATTGTCAGTTAATAAGATGAAAGTGGAGAAGCATTAGCATTTGATGTATTCAGTTGGTGTCTTGAGAAAAAATACATGTTTTCTGAGCTTCCATTAAAAAATATATATAGATTTAAGACCAGGCATAGTGCCTCAAACCTGTAATCCCAGCACTTTGGAAGACTGAGGTGGGTGGGTCACTTGAGCCCAGAAGTTCAAGACCAACTTGGGCAAAATGGCAAAACCCGAAAACCCCATCTCTTCAAAAAATACAAAAATTAGCTGAGCGTGGTGGTGTGTGCCTATAGTCTCTGCTACATGGGAGCTTGAGGTGGTAGGATCACTTGAACCCAGGAATTCGAGGTTGCAATGAGCAGTGATCATGCCACTGTACTCCAGTCTGGGTGACAGAGTGAGATCCTATCTTAAAAAAAATAAAAAATTAAAGAAAAAAACATAAAAAAGTATAGATTTGCCCACTGGCTACTTCAGAGAAATAAAGCTGAATATTTTTCTTAAAAAGGTATATCTATACATTTTCATTTCAGAGTTGTGGTATCAGAGTGGCACTAGTCTAGATTTTTACTTGATGATTTTCCACCTAGAAATAAACTGAGACACAACATTGCCAGGTGGTTCATGTGATTGGAAATCCAGAGGATGGGCGAAGGGGAAAAGCACCCAGGGCTGATAGAGAGATTCTATAAAGTCATCCAGAAACAAGAGTTCAAAAACAAACTTAACAGACTCTGTGCAGGTTTAAATTGATGTTTTTAGCTCAAAGAGGCTTTTGAAAAATAATTGTTATAAGCATCAGAAGATTGCAGCTGAAAAGGTTTGAAATCAGTTTTAACTCATTTTCCATTCACAAAATAGGAGAGGAGGAAGCCAATTGCACTGACTCAGTTGAGAAACAGTGTAAGGGTTTTCATAAAAGAGAAAGAGGTTGATTTCAGCTTAGACAGGTATTTCAAGCTTCAAGGGCCATGTCTAGACTGACAAGGATTTGCTACCCCCAAAGTCCTAACAAGCAAGGAGTGTAAATATGTTTCAGAGCAGCTCAGGTACTAGAGTTTCTGCAGAACTTAGACGATCAAGCAACCACAAGATCAGCTGCTTCTGGACCCCTTGCTTATGATTTCAGCTTTCCAAAGTAAACACTGTATCATCAACACATTTAACAGTAAATCCTCCAAGAGCAGAAGTCTCTGAATCAGTGAGGACTGACTGGCATTTGTGAGTGTGTGTGAATGTATGCGCGTGTGTGTGTCTCTGTGTGTGAGAGAGAGAGCGAGCGAGTATGTTCTCATTAGGGGACGATCTATGATTTGACAGCCTCACTGCTGCTGCTCCTGCTGCTGCTTCTGCTTCTGCTGCGGCTGTATGGTCTGTCATTAGTTGAAAAGGGCTGTGAGGGTTTGGAGAAACTGCAGTTTTAAAAACTGAGCACTGCTAAGTGATCTCCCTGTCAAATAGAGTAGACGAGCTTTTTTGCGAGATTAGAAACTTGGACCTATTACTACTTCATCTACCCAGCAAAGCAGGCAGCGCTACACAGGATAAGGTAAGAAAAGAAACTGTTCTCTCTTGGATATATGGGGCAGGGGGCATGGGAAAATGTCATCTCAAAGGCTTGCTATTTTATACCAAAGGCAGATCTTACCCTCTGAGAGCAAAAGAGGCAACAGCTAAATTTTAACACGCTTGATTATTGAGCCTCTTGGCTTTTTCCTCTGGTATCTTTTTCTTCTTTATTATACTTTTGCCAAGCATCTAGGAGATTTGTTAGTAATTATTTTTCATTTAGCAGATAGTGTTTAGGTTTTTTTTTTTTTTTTTTTTTTTTCAATTGGGCACTGTTTCAAAACAGGAAGTTTTTGGTGTTTCTCTTTCCTTAAGCATTTTTCTCCGTTAAGAGGACACTTCTCCCTCTTAATGTAAGCTGATCACAACAGTTACTCCATTCTACACTAGAGATGCAATAAAAGAAGTTTTAAGAAGTACATGTGAGCCTTATTCTCATAGAAAAATGGCAAGTGAAAGGAGTGGAAGTGAGAGTTACTTGTGATTGGGACTTGATCAGAAATAATAACACTGTTAATAAATATGTACTATGACCCTTCACAGGGGGATGGAACTGCTGCAATGAAGGTGGGCACTGGAAAGAAGATGTTTTGAGAAGTCAGTGTTTCTGAGAAACTTTAACCCAGGAAAGATGGAAAACAAGACAGTCATTGAACTGAACCAAACACAGCTTCAGCCACGAGCAGTGGTGGCCTTAGAATACCAGGTGGTCACCATCTTACTGGTGCTCATTATTTGTGGCCTGGGGATTGTGGGCAACATCATGGTAGTCCTCGTTGTCATGAGAACCAAGCACATGAGAACCCCCACAAACTGCTACCTGGTGAGCCTGGCAGTAGCCGATCTCATGGTCTTGGTGGCTGCAGGCCTCCCCAATATAACAGACAGTATCTATGGTTCCTGGGTCTATGGCTATGTTGGATGCCTCTGCATAACTTACCTCCAGTATTTGGGAATTAATGCATCCTCTTGTTCAATAACAGCCTTTACCATTGAGAGGTACATAGCAATCTGTCACCCCATCAAAGCCCAGTTTCTCTGCACGTTTTCCAGAGCCAAAAAGATTATCATCTTTGTCTGGGCGTTCACATCTATTTACTGTATGCTCTGGTTCTTCTTGCTGGATCTCAATATTAGCACCTACAAAGATACTATTGTGATATCTTGTGGTTACAAGATCTCCAGGAATTACTACTCACCTATTTACCTAATGGACTTTGGTGTCTTTTATGTTGTGCCAATGATCCTGGCTACCGTCCTCTATGGATTCATAGCTAGAATCCTTTTCTTAAATCCCATTCCTTCGGATCCTAAAGAAAACTCTAAGACATGGAAAAATGACTCAACCCATCAGAACACAAATTTGAATTTAAATACCTCTAACAGATGTTTCAACAGCACAGTATCTTCAAGGAAGCAGGTAAGCAAAACTGAAACTCCAAGTCAACAGAGAAAATGTGGGATAGAGTTCCTTGGAGATGGGATCAACTTTGCCCTGTTTAGCTGATGGCGAAACCAAAATACAATCATGCAAATGTTACACGGTGTAAGCTTCTGCCTAACATATTAAATCCATCTCTAAAGCAACTGAAGATCTAAAAATAGATAGGGAAAATTTGATAGCACATCAGCAGGTATCAGTTCAGGTGCTATTAAGATACAAAGAAATACAAACAGAAACTCTTGAAATTCACCTTTAATATGTTTGTGCCTCTCTGGAAATATTATTAAAATATTTGGACAATTTCTAGCTTCTGTAAGGAAGAATTCTATTGCATGGTAAAGAATTATCTTTAAAAATTCTATTGCACAACAAAGATTTGGCAAAATAGTTTGAAAACAGTTTAGTTAAAAAAAAAAAAAAGAAAGAACCTTTCTTTGCCATTCTACAGTTACTCACAATGGAGCCATATACCTGAGAAGGTTCCTGGACTTATTTTTCGTAGTCTTAGTAGGGAAAGATTCTATCACCCTCTCCTCCAGCTCCCTACACTGTGTCCTAGCATACAGAAACTGAAAATGCACTTTGCTCAGGAAATGTTCTAATAAAAAGGCCAACATCAAGCTCAATTTTTCATAAAGAATGATTGAATTTTTTGAATCTGTTTTTTCCTGATAAGCATACCTAAAAATTCCTTTATGCTTTTAGATCACCTCAATGCCCATATAATTAGTTGAATAGTGGTTTTACTAGTGAACAAGTGCAAAACTTTATTGCAATATAGAGTACGTGATTAATAAAATTATATAGGAATAAAATGTTTTATATCATTTACACATTTATCTGTATTTGTACAATTGTTCTAAGTTACTTATAAACTTAGCTTTAAATTTCTTTATTTGTTAAACATAATAAATAGATGATAAATACTTATTCTTATAGCTGAAAAAGAAAACTAAACTTAAAATCAACATGCTGATTATTTTAAATGGGTTGAATTTTCTCATATTTTTCACAAAGAATATAGTTCTTTCTGTGTACATAGCTAGAAACTGAGTGTACTTTCTAAAAAGTATACATATGAATCATTCACACTATTACTTCATAAACTCTAGCTGATATATGCATTGTAACTGGACACAGTGAAATAAACTACTAAAAAATGTAAGTGTTTTAGATATGCATCAAATGAATAATGAGCCATAACTTAAAGGAAATATATACTGCATTTTAAATGGTGCTGTGATACTTGGTTTGTGCAATATTTCTTATTAAAGTTAACTAGACAACAGAAGAAAAGACCTAAGCAACTATTGTCAGCTCAGGTTTCTTTAGCCTTGGATCTCACAATGCTACCTAATTCAAGGCTTATTTGGCCATTTATCACCCAAAACTTGATTAATGGAAATTTAGAGAGATCTACTGACTATCTTCCAAGACAAACGGTGACAAATATAACAAGAAAGTAAAGAATATGTACATCTCAATTAGACACCAAACATAGGTTAATGTCTGCAGCAAGGAAGTTCAGGGATTAAATCCATTTATTAGATGCCAATTTGCATTCCTGTTATAATTTTTTAAAACTTGTTTGTCTTGTCTAATGTCCTTTCTTTCCATTACAGTCATTAGTACCTATCAGCATTAATAACATGCTTTAATTTGCTAATTATGTTACATGTTCACACTCTTATTTCAAAGCTGTTACTGATAAGCTGTCTTTACAGAGGCTGTATGATAGGAGAAAAAGCCAAAGGTTTAGCTCCAAACAACCTTGGGCTTAATGCCAGGATTCCGTTCAAACTCTTGGATAAGCAGAACTCTGTGAGCCTTAGTTTTGTCATCTGTGAAATGAGATAAATAGCAATATCTAGGATCAGTGTAAGGTCCTGTGAAATACCTCATGAAAGATGCCTAAAGTGCAGTGATGATTAACAACTGAGTGTTAGCTAGGCTCCTTCCTAATTTTTAAAAATATATTGGCAACCGTAAGGGAACTACAGGTATTTCCTTAAAAATATACATTCACTGCTTTAACAAAGATTACTTGTTGAGCAAATGTATATATGACATAGTAATTTCTTTAAGGAGTTTTTTTTTTTATTATTAATTAGAGCATTTGGAAATACATTCTGAGCATTTGGGGTTGTCACATCAACACCACTGTCAGTTGACATCCAAGAATAAGGAATGAAGTTCCTTGTTACGAATACCCATAACACCCTAATTGAGAAACATGGGGTGACATATAAGCCAGTAGGGGTGTATTTAAGTAATGTGTCTCGTAATTCGATCCTGATTATAGATGGGATGGGAGTTCAGAGCAAAGAAGGAAAGTTACTGGGCTACAGGGGTCAAAGAAGTCTTCACGGAGGAGGTGGCATTTGAGATGGTTCTGGAAAGATGAAGATAACTCGAAAAGTAAAAGTCCAGAAGGATGGTGTTCCGCATAAAGGACAAGATGCAGTGACTGGAATGAGAATGGTATGGGTTTGGAGAGGGGCCAAGAAGGGGCACATAGATTGGGACTTACAGAATGGAGTGACTTGTTGTCTGAAATGAATGACGTATTTTGGGGAATGTTAAAAAGTAGGACTGGACTGATAGCAGTGTGTGAGGGTGAAGGAAGAAAGAGAGACACAGAAGGCTGTAGAGGATCCAGACAGTCAGGCAAGGAAGGGAATTTGAGCTTAATGCAGAGGTAGTAAAGAATGTGAGTGATGAGCAGGGAGCAGCGATGATGAAATGGTGTTTAGGGATGAGAAATCTGACAGCGTTGGGGGAGGCAGATTTGAAGAGAAAGAGACTGGTGGCAGAAAGACCACTTTGGAAGTTGTTAGTAGTGATACAGGTATGAGGCAGTAAGATTCTCTATCAGGATGGTTTAAAGAGTAAACCAAAAAATGTTTTAAAGAAAGAAAGGGTGTGATATGAACATATTAGAAAAGATGAAGAAAGGACAGTTGAATATGGCACGAGGATTCTGAGTCTGGAAGAATGTGGTGCCCTTGATCACGGGAAATGAGAACGGGGAAGGAGAGCCAGTTTTGTATAAAATTAGTGACCTGCTTTTTTGTTCTTCCAAAATAGTTACTTTCTTAAATCTTTGAAAGGTTCAAACCTCTACCTTCTACAGCCAAAGGACTTTAATTTTAATATTTTCTCTGCATTTTTTTCTTTTAGGCAAGTTTAATTTACATTTTAATAAATACTTATCTGGGTCAGGTCTTTCTAACCAAGTTCTTAAATTCAAATGTGCATAGCCTAAAAGAGCTACATTTGAAAAGGAAGTAAAAGGCATTTATATATAAGGGACAAATGGGAATTTTTTCCTTTCTTATTTGTTTTTTACTTATAGTCTCTATGCAGAAAATCCAGCCCAGAATCTTTTCTTCTTTTATTCAGAGATTCAATTATATTTTAGGAAACCATCTAAATGTTGGGTAAATTCAGTAAGATAAATTACTCAGACTTATGGCTTGGAATTGTGTAAACCCAAAGGATTATCTGATTGACTAAATATATTGCTTTTATGTTGGTTGTTTTAGTACAAAAGAGGCATGGTTTAAATTATCATATTTGTGACATTTCAGCTCTATCTACACAATGCCTAAAGAGTTCCTCAGTTCAGTCAATTCAGGTGTTTAACATTATGTAGATAAAATATCTCTATCATTGACTGTATATTTCTATGTAATTGATTGAATTTCTGGCATTCTGAAAGCACAGAAACACCTGAACATCTTAGTAAAATGTAATATCAATAAATACATTTAATTCAAATATGTGCTTTCTAGAGGATGCAGAGATATGAAGAATATTTTATAGAGTTATAAAACAGGCTACCAGTTTTATTTTCAATGGAGTCACTCTAATAATTTGTTCTTAATTCTTACAGAATCACTAATAGAGAAACCATGCAACATAGTCTTAATAGAAGCTCTAAGAATAATGGCAAAATTTTTACTATGGAATTCACTTGACTCATCAAACGTTAAAAATATCAGACAGTCTTAGTCTCTGTCAAACTATTGAACATCTAGAAGAAATATTGGTAGCCCAAGAAACAAAAACAACTTTCATTTTTATTTGTTATTTCATAGATATATATATAAAATATATCTATGAAATATATAAATATATATATATATATATTTTTAGATGGAGTCTCCCTCTGTCACCAGGCTAGAGTGCAGTCATGCAATCTCGGCTCACTGCAACCTCTGCCTCCCAGGTTCAAGGGTTTCTCTTGCCTCAGCCTGCTGAGTAGCTGGGATTACAGGCACGTGCCACGACACCCAGCTAATTTTTGTATTTTTGGTAGAGACAGGGTTTCACCATGTTGGCCAGGATGGTCTCAATTTCCTGACTTCATGATTTGCCCACCTCGGTCTCCCAAAGTCCTAGGATTACAGGCATGAGCCATCACGCCCAACCTATTTACTTTTTAAAGAATACAAGTTTTAGGGTGTGAATGAATGTTTAATTAAATTGGAGATGATATTGCACAGCCCTACTGCAAATTTTTACTTAATGTTGACCCAGCTCTAGCTTTAGAACTTTTGCTTTCCCCCAAACTCATATAAAATAAAATAAAATAAAAAGTAGGCTGGGTGTGATGGCTGGCTCATGTCTGTAATCCCAGCACTGGGAGGAGGTGAGTGGATCATCTGAGGTCAGGAGTTCAAGGCCAGCCTGGGCAACATGGTGAAAGCCCGTCTCTACTAAAAATACAAAAAATTAGCGGGATGTGGTGGCGGGCACCTGTAATCCCAGCTACTCGGGAGGCTGAGGCAGGAAAATCACTTGAACCCGTGAGAAGGAGGTTGCAGTGAGCTGAGATCGCACCGTTGCACTCCAGCCTGGGCAACAAGAGCAAAATTCCACCTCAAAAAAAGAGTAGAGGAGACTAAGAACATAGTTACTGACTAGCCTTCACCTGTCTGGAACTTGGGGTATTAGTTTGCGTTTTGAAAAATTCATGAGAGGTTATGTAAAACCTTTAACACACAAAGGAAAGGAGGCACAATGTTGGAATGTCAGGCAGTAGGGATGGCATTTGGGAGCATAAAATCTCATAAACTGTAAATGTAAGCAACTTCCAGCTCCACCTGCATCTAAGAGAACCTTTACTCAACAGGCTCATTCTTCTTCCCAGGTAGCTTAATCAATGATTAACCACACAGGGCAAATTAATGATATTAAACTCTTCAGCATTAGGCCTAGATTAGAGGTTTCCCAAGAGTAATGAGGCTACAGGCTCATCTTTCATTTTATTTTTTTCTTTTTTCATTTTTCAAATTTTTTTTAGAGATGGAGGCCTTGCTCTGCCATGCAGGTTGGAGTGCAGTGGTGCCAATCATAGCTCACTGCAACCTCTTCCTCCTTGGTTCAAGCAATCCTCCTGCTTCAGTCTCCCAGGTAGCTGGGACTGCAGGTGCACAGTGCTGCACCCAGCTCGTCTTTCATTTTTAATTGTTTTATTTATTCCAAGTGTCTGAGATCAACTATATACTTAGTAGTGTATATCTCTAAGTTCAGGAGAAAAATGTATAATTTTGTGACAGTTCACAGCTAAGTGTGCCATTTTATTTTTATTAAAGAATAGCCTTCTATTTTCTGATTCACATCTTGTACAAGAAAAAATTTTATACCTATCCTATAAATTAGCTAATTACCCCCAAAAGTTGTATGTTTTGTGTGCCTTGGTTTAAATACACATTGTTTATTCCTAATTTGATATTTGCAGCTTTTATGCAAATATAAAATTAGGAATAAACAATGTGTATTTATGAATAATTGAGCCATAATTTCACTGGCAGAGAAAAATAAATTTTTCCATATGCCTACAAAAAAGAAAGACCTATGCTCCTATAGAATTCAATCTGGTCACACAAGAAACATGATATCAGCTAACCTTGAAGATGACAAACTACTTTATACTTCTTTATATAGCCTCTCATGAATTCTTCAAAATGTACACAGGCACCCCAAGTTTCAGACAGGTGAAGGCTGATCAGTAACTGTTCTTAGCCTCATTTAAGTTTTTTTAAATGATTTGCAGAAAAAGCAAAAGTTACAATGCTCAAGCTGGGTCAGTGTTAAGCAAAATTTTGCAGTAGGTCATTCTTATTCAATATGTTTCCTAATTTAATTAAGCACTCATTCACATCCAAAAAGCCCCTAGTACTACCCTAGATGTAAAGGCTACAGGGATATATAAAGACAAACTCTTTATCTTCAAGGAGCTTAATATTGGCCATATACACAAATAATTCTGAGCATCCCACTACATTCTATGATGGAGAACATGGCATCTGTGAGAGGATAAGGAAATGGAGGAAGGCTTTTGGAGTATATAGTGTTTAAACTGGATCTATAAAGATGGGACGAATGTCTACAAGCAGCACTAAAGTCAGAGAGAAAAGAAAGAAACTTCAGTAGAAAGGGAGAAACAGATGGGAGAGGACTGGGCGGAGAATAATCAGGGAGAGAATAATGTGGTATTGTTGAAGCGGACTATGGAAGGGAAGTGTCTAGAGAAGGAAGTCTGAGCCAGATTGTGGTTCAGCTATGCCTAACTCTCGCCTCTCCTCCCCATCCTGTCCCTTGTCGTTCTACATACTTTCTTCTATGCCTGTGCTTACAACTCCCACTTGAGTCTTCAATGTATAGCTTTATAAAAGACATTTCCTGACCCATACATAGAATTGCCTTTTGGACATCACCTAATTACATCAAATCCAATATGTCTAAACCAAAACACATTTTGCCTTATCAACATCTACCTCTTTGTTTCTTTCCTATGTTAGATTCCCAAACCAGAAACCTGGGAGTCCTTCTAAGTGCCTTTTCCTCCTGTTATCCCCCGCTTCCCATAGCTAAGCAATAGCCAAGTTCTAGTGGTTCCAGCTCATTATTCTCCTGCTGACCCACTTCTCCACTCACATTGCTGCTGCCCTGGTTCACCGCCTCTCACTGCCCTATTTCAGTTCACACCTTACCAGCCTCTCTGGCTCCCATGGCACTCTCCCTGAAATCATTCTGCACATTGCTCACTAAGGGATCTCTCTAACACAGAGAGATACTATCAGCATAATTTTTACAGTCCCCTGAGGCCTGGAGTTTTAACTCCTCAGCATAACAAATAAGAGCTTGTCCCGTTCCTGTTTCTGACTTCCTCTCATGTGGCTCTCCCAACTTACACATTACGCTCCAGCAATTCTGAATTATTTGTAGTTCTCTGAACTTCCTGCATTCTCTCAGCTGGAACACCCTTCAACTGGCAAACTCCCAATTATCTTTCAAGTCATAAATCAAATGATGCCCAGCCATCCCATCAAGCTTTCATAGAATTTCCCAGGTAGATTTATATAGCTACATTCTTAACTGCTATGTTAGGTGTTCATGCTGTGTTTCCACAGTACTTTGCATACACCTGTAGTTTAGTAATTCTTGGTCCTTATAATTGTTGGCATGTATTTTTACCCTCACTAACATCCCTAAGAATAGCGCTTTGTATTTCTGATACTCTTAGCACTGCATTTGTCATAAAATAAGTTCTCAAAAATGTACACACTCAGTGGTGTGTAGCTGCCAAGGAGTGCAGGTTTTGCAAGAGCAGGTGATTAGTCTCACTCCCTAACTCCACATTCAGTGCCATCACACTAGTTCATTAAAATTGGTCATGGCTGAATTACTTACTCTACAAAATCAGCAAATATGACAAGCAGGGTCCCCTCTTTTCTGGGGATAGATGATTGTTAAATATTTATCAGCACACTTCTGAGTTTTTCTGTTATATATATATATACACACACACATATATATGTATATATGGTATGCAATTTTACAAATGTAGTAAATGAAAGTGTAAAATAATACATTCATACAGACTTAGGGCCTCAGTCAAGTCCAATACTCTGTTTTGCTCCCTGAAAAGTTTTATTTTCCATGTGACATATCCTTCTCTGATTTTAATTAAAATATCCTTGTATTTTATTAAATCCTTTTTGAATTTCCCAAATAACAAAAGTGCAACTAGACAGTATGATGGTGATTATATTAGTGAAGAAGATGTTTTAGGAAGATTTCCCCCTCCTAACAGAACAGGTTGATTTGGAAACACGGCACACTCAGATAATAATTCACTTCATTGTACAACAACCTGTTGGCTTTCCCATGAACCTTCAAATTCCCACCACAATAAGAGAGCTACCTTGGATAGAAGGCATAAAGAGGCAGAGAAATGACAGCCCAGGGAAGGGAAACAAAATGAACAGAGGTATAAAGATGAGAAGGAATCCATGTAAGAACCGCTATGTGACTAATTTTCCTTAAACAGTTTGCACACATCATCTTCTGTAAAAAGAAAATATATCCAATCTTCTCTGAGGGCTTTCAACACCCGTCAAAATATGACCCTTTCATCACTTTTCTGTCTTCGTTCATCCCTTATCTCTTCAATTCAATAAACATTTATTGAGCACCAATGTTAAGCCAGGAGCTGTCTAAAGAACAAATAGTGGTTACTCTCTTCTGGAACATTCAGTAAAATATGAAAGATTGACATTAAAACACAAGGTTAAGCTGTGCAGCATATAGAAGTGACAAGAAAGTGGTGCTTATTGTGTGTAAGGTTGAAGAGCAAGCCCCCAATGGAATACGAGTCACTCTCAACACTTGAAGGATAAATAGGCATTCACCATGCCAACGTGAAATACAGGACCTTCCAACCAGCAGAAATAGTCAATGAGGCCAGAAAAACCAAGCCCAAGATCACCATCAACACCTACCTTCTCAGTTTTCTCTTCATGCAATTGAGCAATGCCAGAGAATATCACATTCTACAGACAGCAGCTTCCTCACCCTTGGAGTTTCCATTCCAAATGAGCCCTCAGGGATTTCTGTCTATCCATATGCAGAACCATAATCAATTTCTTCTTTTTATTTCTTAAATGGCTATTTCAAAATTCCTTACTATCCTCATGTCATTATACATGGAGTTCTTTCCTTTGAAATTTTTCCCACATCCAGTAACTCACTTCTATTTTTACGACCACAGTTCCAGTCCCATTGTAGGCAAGGAGGCTGATATCCATCTCCTGCCTTGCCACATGTGCAGAAAACTCCTACCAATCCCCTGCCTTTTTTTTTCCTTTGAGACACTCTTGTTCTGTCACTCAGACTGGGGTACAGTGGCTTGATCTCAGCTCACTTCAGCCTCAACTTCCCGGGCTCAAACAATCTTCCCCCGTCAGCCTCATGAATAGCTCAGACTACAGGCATATGCCACCATGCCTGGCTAATTTCGTTCATTTTTGTATAAACATGATGTCTCACTATGTTGCCCAGGCTGGCTGAAACTCCTGGGCTCAAGGGATCCCTTTATCTTGCCTTCCCGACATGCTAGAATTACAGCCATTGGCCATCGCATCCCCCCACCCCCACCTTGCCTCTTGATTGCCCACTTCCAGTTCTTCTCCCAGGGTACTGCTAGAATCATCTAAAATGCAAACTTGATACCATCACTGTGCTGCCTGAAATCCTTCAATCTTCCCATTTCCTATATGTTAAAATCCCAAGTCACTATCTTGGCATACTAGGACATTTATGATTTGCTCCCTGCTTTACTTTCCCAAATTCATCGGGCCCTCTGTCTCCCAACATACCCTCATACAGGCAGTTTCCTTTACTGTTACACTCGCTCATGCCTGCCAGGGAGCATGCAGGCTCCTCCAGTCTTGAGCATTCGGTAGCTGATTATTTGATCTGTTTCTTTCTATCCTTCCTGTGGTAGGTCACCTCTTGGAGCAGGCTTTCCTGACCACCACTGGCAGGGTTTGGTGTTTCTCCCTTGCCTTTGCAATACTTTGTGCTTTCATCTGTACAGCTCACTATTTTGCTGTTAATCATTTGTTCAAATGCCTCTTTCTTTTTTTTAAATTGTACTTTAGGTTATGTGGTACATGTGCAGATCATGCAGGATTGTTGCATAGGTACATACATGACAAGGTGGTTTGCGGCCTCCATCCCCCTGTCACCTACATCTGGCATTTCTCCCCGTGTCTTTCTTTTAGCTGATTGTGCATCCCACAATGGCAGAAACGTGATCACATTTATTTTTGTGTTCATGGAGCCTCCATGGTGCCTAGGGACATATTGATAAATGATTAAACTAGTAAAGCCTGGGTATACAGGAAAAGAAAATGGAAGAATCAAATATGACTCTAAAGACGTTTTTCAGGAAACAGAAAATGGTAGAATTATTGAAAGAAACGGTAAGGGAGAGATATTAAATGGAGAAAGATTAAGAGGAGGAGTTTTATGTAGGAGGTGGAAATAGGGGATTGGAAGTGAGTGGTCAGGATCAGGTAAAGTGGATTTGTAAGTCATTATAATTATGGAAAGAAGGCGTGATGGGGGTTGAATTTAAGGCCTGAAGAACAGACTGACAAAAACTGAGGTACAGAAGAATGTTTACAATTAGGCTAAAATGGGATAGAACTTAGCTATACATAAAAGGACCTGTTTTCTCCTCTTGGACATGGCTAGAGGGCCAAAGACATGTTTTAGTATATTCTCCCACTTGGGAGGAATATTAAAGAAAGAAAAATGAGTCATGGAGCAAGAGAAGATGCAGTTAAAAGAATAAGTGGATTTATCTACTAGAAGTCATGGTCTTGCCACTGGAGTCAAACGTTAACACTTGAGAGCTGCATGGAAATACATGAGAAGAACTTGAATAAATTTAAAGCTAAATTAGCTCTGAGAATTAAACAAGGCCAAATACATATGCACGTGAATTAGGATGCATAATGTGAAACACTTGACAGCCATATTCAGTTGAAATAAAAATAGATAACATTTCAAAAAAGAAAACACTGCAACCTTTCATAAACAACACTGGTGACTTTTGGCTATAACCCTTGGATAGATTGCTCTGAACATAATTACATAGTAGCTGCAAGAAAGTAAAGCATCCTATGCCTCTCCATTTTGGGCCTTTGTTATTTGAGTTTTATGAGGATTTATAACTGTGGGAAAACAGAATATTTTCTGTGGGCAGCAGCTCTTAGCTTACAAAATAAGGAAGTAGCTCAGTGAGAGAGGTGGCACCATTGTGAGAGGGAGAAAGGACAGAGGCAGGGTGAATGCAAAGCACTCCATGAATTTTTAAAGATAATTTTTGTATAGTCAACTGATTCAAGCCCCTAGCAATGTGCAGAATTGACACCCTGCCATGTTTCCTCTGATAGGAGCTTGGCTTTGTGACTAATTTTACCTGACAAACATTTGAAAGATTATGCACACATAAAATTCAGTAGGGAAGGGTAGGAGAAAATAATTCACTGGTAGATTTTCTGTTTTACCAGGAAAAATAGGAATAGGCTCAGATCCAGAGTACATTTACAGGAGAAATATTTAACTAGAGATTATAAGGAGCTAGTATAGACCTCCAGGGATTTCTTTAGGAATTAGCTGGAAATCTGTCTGAATAAGTAAAAGCAATAGAATCAATATGTTGGTATAAAGCAACTGCAGTGCACAGGAGAGGTGCTATCCTGGAATTAAGCATGGTCTGGTTTTGAATTCCAAAATAATAATTCTATTTTTACAGTTCCTTCCAGCATGTTATATTGTATGGGACAGGAAAATGGTGAAAGATAGATTCGGACATATTTGCGTCTCCTCACCTATGATCTAATTTAAAACATACTAAATGTCATGAACTTTATTAGCTACTAGGATACAAAAATGATTAAAACAAAGCTTATTCTCACAAAAAAGTTCACAGTCTAATAGAGGAAACAGAATAGTAAACTGATAAAGTTATAAAGAAATAAATGTTATCATAGTGAAAACACAGATTAATGGCACCTGATCTACATGGCTTGGGAAGAGGTGGGCACAAGAAAGGCTTTCTGGAAATGAGGACTTTAAAGCTGAGCCTTGTGGATTCATAGACATTTTGTAGGTGAAGGGAAGTAAGATGGTTTATATACTAGGAACTACACAGCTGAGGACCAGAAATCTAGAAATAACACAATCAGTCTAGAAAATGGCAAGTAGCTCCTTAAGTCTAGGCAACAGAAGATGACACTAGTGAGGTAAACAGAGATCAGGAAATAAGACCTTTACTTCATATATGAAGGATTTGGATGAGCTTCTAAAGGCTATGGAAAGACACTGGGGGATTACAAGGCCAAGAGTGTTATGATCAGAGCTAAGCTTGAGGAAGACCACTCTGTCTTCTATGTGGCCAAATAATTGGACCAAAGTCAAGGCCATTAGTTAGGAAAGGACTGCAACAATGTGAGTAAGATATGAATCAATCTGCAAAGGCCTAACATGATAACGTAAATAGCATTGAGGCTAGGGAAAAAATGATACATTTGGAATAGAATCAATAGATTTGGTGTGTGTATATATGTAGAAAGTGAAAAGAAAGGAGTCAACGTGACTTTACTTGAATCATTGAGAGAGAAAGTGGTGTGACTGTTAAGAGCCTGAATTCCAATTTTACCCCTTGGAGTCACAGCCAGGGTTGGCTGCAGACCATGCGATGTGAACAAGTTAACTTACAACCTTGAGACTCAATTTGCATATCTATAAAAAGAATGATAATAAGAGTACCTATCTCACAAGGGATTTATTAGGATTGAGTGCAAAAGTTCATATAAAGTACTTCTCATAGTGCCTGGACATGGAAATAACAAATGTTAGCTACTGTTATTATTAATTGAATACTGTAAATGTGGACAATAGTGGAGAAGAAACACATTTCAGTAGGATAAGCATGTCAGGTTTAGTTTTGTCCATGTTGCTCTTGAAGTGGCTATAGAATACCAGGGTACAAGTAGAAATATAGATTTTAGGCTCAGAAGAAACATATGGACTGGACATATAGTTTTGGGAGTAATTAGTATACAGATGGTTTGTTGAAGACATCAGAGTTGATGTAATCACTAGAGGAAATTTTATAAAATAGAGAAGAACCTCTGAGTAGCTAGAATTCTAGGGAGAATGAGATGAAGAGCCTTTGAAATAAACAGAGAAGGAATATTCTGAGGGGGAGGAGGGACACAGGGAGAAAGAGTTACAGAAATTATCATTGACCACCATTGAAATCGTCTCCTTTTTTAAACGTAAAGATAAGGACTGAAAAGCACCCAGTTTGTGAATGCAGTTTCCATAAGATGTTGGAAAAATAAATTAGATTGCATGGTGTTGGTGAATGATTTAACAAGCTTGATTATGAGACAGAACAGTAATAACATGGAGAAACAAGGCAGGTATATTTGTTTGCTTTATTTTGCTTTACTTCTTAAGATAGAAGAAATCTACATCTGTTTAAATTTTGATGAAAAAGAGCTAGTAGAGTGAGTGGAAGGAATTTTTGTAGATGCACAAGCAAGACTTGATATTGATGGAGCATGATTCCTCAGGAGGTAAGAAGGAATAGGATAGGGCTCATCTTTCTTTTTCTTGTCAGATAGGATTTTGTCTAATTCACTGATCCGTCTGCAGCATCTAGCACAGTATCTGGTACATGGATATATCCAATAAATAACTGTCAAATAAACAGATAAATGAATGAATTAAAGAAGAAATGAATGAGATGCAAAGAAAAGAGATAAGGATGATCGTGGTTGCAGATTAATTTTAAGTAATGAGGAAGAAAGTTATGAGTTTAGCAAGTTGGTCTCTGTTTTTTCAGTGAGGTAGAATGGAAAGTCATTGATTGAGAATGAGGGTAATGGCAAGGGGAAAAGGCATGGCTATTCATTGCGGGAAATGGGAGTAGTAGAGATGGGTAGACTGATAACAGATTAAGTTCCATTCATGTTTCTTTAAAAAATGAAACTGGTGTGGTAGTAAATTATAGCTGATTTGAATTTTTCTGTGACATCTAAACACTTTCCAGTGGGTCTGTTCTGGGACTCATTCCCAATAAACCGTATTTAGACAAGCCATTTTATTAGCCAGTAGCTAGCTGGCATGGTCCTCAAGGTTGTTTCCTTTGCTGCTGCAGCCAGTGATACACCCACAACAGGTATGATTTCACATTTAGCACTCTATTCCGCTTCACTGAGGCAAGGATCTTATAATTAAAGGCCAGACTGGATCATATTGGATGATAACACAGGTCAGGGATTTCATCATTTGCCAAAAAGTTCTGCGAAGTCCTAATTTTAAATCAATAGAAGCCAAGTGCCTCAATACATCCCTTACTCAAAAACATGTGAACAAGACCAATTTATGAGTAATAACTCTCTCCTCACAGTCTTGAACCAGGTCTTCCCCTTATCAGCATTCCCTGATGATATGTCTCTCTGATGTTCACAGTCCATTTTTTGTTTCTTCCCCTCAAATAACGTGGCTGTTTCCACTTTAAAGAATTCTATAAACACACTTAGAAGCCATTCAATTTTAGCCTGTGACACAAGCAACACACTCCATTTTGCCCACAGTTCTTGACTTTATTTTGTTACTGCCTTAACATCAAAGGAATGTGATAGTGTGAAGTACAATGCTCTTAATAAACAGGATCGATCAAGGGTGCTTGACTCTTCCTGTTCATGGGAAAGCATACTGGGGTTTTTTTGTGCCTCACCAACACCATCAAGAGTACTAAAGGCAAAAGCTAGAAAGGCTTTCTCTATCAATGTACCACTCTTCAGCATCATGCAGAATGTTTGGTTGTTCCTAAGGGAGCTCTCCCAACTCAAGAAGTCTGTGTCAACCACTCAAAATCCCATGTAGACCCCAAACTGAGACAGGAGGAAAACTGCTGTTACTGACCATGGCTCTTAAGCTAATAAACAACTGTGTCTGTTGCTGGCTTTTCCTGGACTCCATCCATTTCCTCAGGATAATCAATCGGGAAAGGTTATTAAATCACATCAGGCTCATTGTTCCTATCATTAACGTGTTTTAAATCAGAAAAATGCCCATGCATATACCACAGGCAGAGAAAGCAATCTTGATTTTTTAAAAAAACCATGAACGCTGAGGCAGCAGAAGAAAGAAAATTCATGTTCTTATATGCCTTGTTAGTCAAAAAGCAGAAACTTCTGGGCTGTGATGAAATGAATTATCATCTCAAATAATTTTCAGTGCTCATAGAGTCTTGGTAGCCTTTAAGAAAGGTAAAATAATTTTTTGCAAATGTATTCCTAAATGTAAGCCCACTGCCAGGTTGCCCACTATCTTGAAAGAGTTACAATGGAAAGTTATTATAATCAGAATTCTACTTATTCAGTAAGATCATCTTTCTTCTTCAGCTAAAGTGACCTAACACAATTCCAAAAATCAATGCTAGAGAGTCAAGCTGCTTAGTAACACTGAGGAATATAAGCTATTCTTAAAAGCACCAAAAATTTACCACAAAGACAACTTGAAAAATGATGATTAGCAAGGACAAAATTCACAAAACCATTTTCCCCAAAGAGAAATAGAAATGTCTGTGTTCAGAAGTAAAACATCTTGGTAAACTGTTATGTAGTACTGCGAGGGGAAATGCTATGCACAAAAGCCTTTGGAATGAGTAGTGATTTCCTCGTATACTAACTAGCCAATATTTTGTATTTATTGCCATGTTTACAGTCATTATGAAGATTTGAATGTATTATATCTTAATATATTATATTAAGATATATAATATATTATATTATATTAAGATATAATACATTGCAAATTTATACATTGCAAATTTGTTGTTGTCAACATTTATTTCACACAAAACCCCTGAAGAACACGACATTTTCCCGTCAGTAGTAGAGGTATATCCCAAGACAAATTCTAAAGATAAGGCAACATTACAGACTCTCCAGAGAGCATGGGGAGTTTCGAAAATTCCCCTAAGTGATTTTTGTAATCCTCCTCAAAACCTCCCCATTCCAGTTCAAGAATCACTGTTTAAATATTCTAGCTTAAATTCTTCAGTTAATATCTCATTTGGTAACTGGGTACCAGGGCTCATGCCTGTAATCCCAGCTACTTGGAAAGCTGAGATGGATCACTTGAGCTCAGGAGTTCAAGAGAAGCCTGAGCAATATAGGGATACCCCATCTTTTGGATAAATATGTTTAATGCAACAGATCAAATATATTTGTCTGATTATCCTTCTAACAACATAATCCAGAAAACAATCTGTCCCATTTGCATATGTGTCCATTATAAATTAACCTTTGTAATAGGTAATATTATTGAGCTATTAGTATGTGCCAGGCATGGGGGATTTTCACACGTCATCTCATTTGTACCTGTGACATAAGTATAATTTATCCTGTGATTTTTAAAGATAAGGGGTATAAGATTTAGTGATATTAAGCTCATGGTCACACATTCAAAAAATGAAGAGCAAAAAGTCTAATCCCAGAATCTAATCCAAAGTCTCTGATGGCAACACTTTTCTCTGATTCTTTACGCACTTGCCCACGGTATGAGCATCTCAGAAATGAGGTGCAGAGATAAAGGCTATATCCACCCAGAAAAAAGTGAGCATCATCACATATGTGTGACAATTAAATTCATTCATTCATTCCACAAAAATAAGTTGAATACTTATACATTTCTGAATCTCAGGCACTCTTTTAGGCCTTGGGAACACAGCCATGAACAAATATGACAAACATCCCTCTTGTATGGAGCTTTCTTTTTAAGGGGAAACAGGGAATAAAAAACGAATGCCCATATTATATCACATTGCGACCTGTCAGACTGTGGAGAAAAATCAAGTGAATGAGGGAAATAATGAAATGCTGAAATGAGAGGTGTCTAATTTTAAATAGGACAGTCAGTGATATTAAATAAATAGCGCATTTTCAGAGTATGTTGTTGTATTGACGCTATATTCAGGCACTAGTGAATGTCATTTATATATCAATACCTGAAACTTATACATCAAAGCCTGAGTTTTTCCCATCGATGCTATGTTAAGATACCAGACTGGCCTACCTAAGTCATTTGGTTTCTATGTACAGGAAATATAGCATTAGCAATACTATTTAATTATATTATTCTAAAAGAAAATGCATTCTACATTTTAATTCAAAACTGCAACGACATTCTAATTCAAAGCTACAACATTACAGTGGTTGAATAAGGATCTTTTGATAGGTCAGTAATTAAGAGAAGTTTGTGATAGGTGTTCCTTTATCCAAATAGGTCTTAGCTCTCTCCATTTTTGTAAGAGAAAGTATGGCAATCTCTATGCAGTCTTTTTCACCCGGGGAATAAGAAATAGTTACCTTTACAGGGACAGATTGGACAAGAGACTCTTTTGCCTGGTTCACATCTCACTTCACCATATGTAAGTGGTATATGAGTTTCTTCATTTGTAAAATAAAGATGATAGTATCTTCTTTGCAGTGTTATTGTGGAGATTAAATGAGCTAATATGTGTGAAATACTTAGAACAGAACCTGGTGCATAGTAAATAATGGGTGTTTTCTATTATTAGTTTCAAAAATAGCTTTCACTTTTCTCAAATTTGCCATGGTCCCAGCTCTGGCATAAGCACTTGTCACATTTATCCACACAGCAACTCTGTGAGACACATGAAAATTTCTGTCACCATTTTAACTGAAGAAAAAACTGAAACTCACAAACCGTAATGGGCCCAACACCTACCAACTGGTGAGTGCTGGAGCCAGGATAGCCAGAGGGGCTACCATAAAAAAGCAGAGTCTTTTATATTGGTAAATTAAGTCCGATACAAAATCCAAGAGACTGGCTTGCTTTGGGCCTGGAGGGCCAACTACCATCAATTTGTACATGCATCTTCTCCAAGAGGTTCCTTCATGGGTTTCTACACTACTTTTTGATTTAGCCATGCACAACAGTACATATCTTCTGGAAAAGAGCTCTCAAGATTATTAAAAGTATAATGTTACCATGATTGTTTTAGGTGTTTGGTAGAGAGAGAATGCAAATTATGATTCTGTCATAAAAGAAAGAAAATTCTAAATCAAAACTTTGGTTCACAAGCTAAGAGCCAGCATAGTATGGTTTATATTACTCATGGGCTATGTTGATAATAGATGAAGAATTTGAAAAATAATTAGGCATAAATATGAACAGTAGTTTGAAACAGATTATATGCATTTGTCTGTTGTATTAAAAGTGTTCAACTACTCTACTCGCTGGCAAACTGAGATCATGGGGCAAAAGCAGTTCTACTGCTTGTTTTCCTAATTAAATTTTTAGTAGATCTTAAAAAGCCATGCCTGTTCCCTTATTTGTTGACCATGGCTGCTTTCTCACTACATTGGCAGAGTTGAATAGTGTGACAAAGATTGTATGGCCCACAAGGCTAAAATATTTACTATCTAGCCCTATACAGTAAAAGCTTGATGACTTCTGAACCATTCCTACTTAAGAATTTATTTGTGAAAATAATTATACACTTAGTACATGTACTGATATATGATAATTGCTCAATAAGTAAATTATAAATACACATTAAATAAATATGCTTGCATTCCACAAAATTGCCAAATGCAAGAAAGGTCAAGTTTATCATAGGCAGCCTAAACTAGCAGCTAGTGCATCTCCTGCTTTCATTTTAACTCTGTATCTCCTAAAGAAAATGCTTTCTGTGTTATGTTGGAACCTGCTTATTTCAATAGACCCTAAAGATACCAATTTATAATCTATAGATGCAGAGTGGCATCATGAGAAATAGCCTTCAACAACTTAGTGAGTAAAGGAGGAGCCACAAAAGATTGAATGTGACAGCTGACAGATAGGACAGAGCAAGAAAACCTGCTAAAGTCAGCTTCATATCCTTTGGAGGCAAATCCCATTTTAGGTTGTTAAATATTAACATAGTGTCGATCAATATTCAGTAATAGGAAGTGAACTTGGCATAAATCAAATTGAGTTAGCATTCCCTTAGCTCTTTATTTTTCCTAAGTTCTTCCTAACAATATAGCCAATAATTCTTTATTTCTACAGAATGACTGTTTCCTGAAAACATTTTCTTCACTGTAATTGCATTCTGATTTATCAATCATGTCCTTTTCTGAGAAGGAATCTTTACATATTGATTCTAATTTTTAAATGCAAGTGTTTTTGATGCCAAATTTGTTTTAGAAGTTAGGACAAAAATATGCAATACATATCCTGCCTCTTAACCAGGAAAGAGACCAGACATGATATCATACTGACATTCATGATTAGGAATGGAAATGTAAAATGGCAACATAGAAATCCACAGAGGCAGAATGACTTAGACTAGCATTAATGAACTATTTTTTTTCATTCATGTATTCTTTCTTTTTCTGAATGTTTATTGCACCTACTAAGTGCCAGAGCCTCATGTTGCCCCTTGCAGGTAGAGGAGTGGCAACCCTCAAGGAGTCATCATTCTAGGGAAGAATGAGAGACAATGCATAAGTGAGCCAATGAAGGAACAGGATCCTTTCAGATTGTGACTATTAACACAAACAAATAAACAGGGAGACACGAGGGAAAGTAACTTGAAGAAGGATTAGTATCTACCTCTCTCCAGAATTATTAACACCTAGGAATCTGTTTCTCTTCATTCATACAATATAAAGAATAGAATGCCTGCCTCATAAATACCATAAAAATTAAACAATTCAATAAAGTCCCTGGTTCTATGTTTAAAATATAACGTGTTCAGTAAGATATTATTATTATACTATTGTCAAAGTCTTCATCTGTCATTTGGTTAAATCCTACACATTTCCCCAGTGATGGTAAATCGTACCCACTTAAATTATTGAAAATTAGCTGTCTTTTATTGAGAACCATACCCTATGCTGGAGCATTACCTAAACTACCTCATTTATTCTTCATACCTCTTTGTACTTCACAGACATATATTCTGAGGCTTACAAGGGTGAAATATCTTGTCCAATGCCACACAGATAGCAAGTGGCAGAACTAGATTTAAAGTCCAGCTAGGTCTACTTCCATAGCGTGTTCCCTTCATCACTATGCTAATACTACAAAATCAATCCTGACTGTACCATCCAAAAGAGACTGTGATGCAATAATAATCTGTGTTGAATGCTGAGAACTCATTGCCAAGGCCAGCATGGTTTGTAGGCTCAAATTATGTTTCTAGCCAAGCAGTGAAGAAGCAGGTAAGAGCAAAGAAACTCCATTCAGTGTGCTAGGTTAACACGGAGTGATAAAGCTGGCACCTCTTACCAAGGATGCAGATTTCAAGACAAGATCAAGAGTATAACAGCCCCTTATATTAGAAAGGTATAGTACACGTTATAATGTGTTTTCATGTTCTCCTTGTAATGAATCCTCATGCATCTATTTTCACACATTAAATGCAGATATCAAGGCTAAAAAATCTTTTAGTGGCACTGGTTTGTAAAACTGAGATTTAAAACCAAGGCTTCTGATTTTGAGTATCATATTTAGTTCATCAGAAAACTAAAATTAGTGGAAAACGCTGAATGTATGGTTTGCTGAAGGAAAGATAATGCGCCTACCTTTTGGCTAACTCTGTGAGTTCTTTTAGGATAGCTAGAAAATTAACTCTGTAACTCCAGGCCTGAGCATAGTACAGGCTGTCTCCCTTGGGAGAGACACAGGTGGAGAAGGAGTCTGATGCCTCCCAGGTGCTCCCAGCTCTATGATGAGGGAATTTGTCCAAGATTTTTAGAAGCAAGACAACTAAATGCCCTCTTAAAAATCTGGCAGCTCTGAGAATTTTACTTCTATTTAAGGATCACCATCATCTCTCTCCTTCTCCATCATTTGCATTCTACATTTTAAAATATTCTCTTTGATTACCCATCCCCTACTGGGTAAGCAGCTGAGGAATCACTTATCTGTGTCTCTGTTTACAATGTCACCTTTACCAGGTGTATAGCCAGAGAAGCACGAGGGAGAGAAGAGGCCGTGAAATATCTCCCTTGGGAAAGATCAGTGTCTTCAGAGAAGTATTACAGCTAGCAGCTCAGAGCCAGCCAAGGTGCCCAATTAGAATTCCTAAAAACTAGTTCCAAATGAAAAAATAACCAGGAAAAGTAAACATACCCTAGAGAGCAAAGTTAAGAAAATTAAAGCGAGCTATATTAGGGCTGACTTTTCCACAGTCTTAGCTATTTACCAGTAATTTACCTAGAAGAGAGAATATTTAGAAAAGGATAAATAGCAAACCCAGCCCATGGCAGATCAACTGTAGCATTTTTCTAGCATGGCTCACAAAAGAACTCAAAATGACATTTTGTTTTCTAAATTTAGATGTTATTGTAATTTGAATCCAAATTCTGCCAGTTGAGTTTTTCTTTCTCAGCATGTTTCTAAATACTCACCTCCTGTGAACAAGAAAACATCCAAGCAACAGAAGAAAAACCAACCTCTCATCATTCGTGATTACCAGACTCCATAATCGATACTGAAACCTCAGAACTACAACGGTTGCTAGCATTGTAGAAAGTGTTACATCTAATCCTCAAGTCTAGATTCAAATCTTACCTAGCACACAGCTCTTTTCCATTCTTAGAAGAACCCTGAGATAAGAAACATTTAAAAATACATTCCATAAGAACTTAGTATCACAGTGTGAACAGGAATATCTTTGTTAGGTGTGATAGGCATAATAAACCCTTGTGTAAAAATAAGAGTTAGTTTTTCATTCTCCCTGCTCCCCTCCCACATAAAACCTCCATCAATTCCAAACTTAAGCCTAAGATTTGCTTTTAGGTTTTTCAAATTTCAGGAAAAATATTCTTTCCCAAAATTCAAGGCATTATAGTAAAGAGAAAAAGATGATGTTGGAGTCCAATGTATCATTTTGATATACAAATACAGCAAAAGTGTGGCTTTTGATCACCAGCATATACATTTTCTGACATCTGTAAAATGTAGATAAAAAGTAGGGCTGTTATAAAGAATATATCAAGTGCCTTGCCTGGTGCATGCTACATATTTCATATATTTTAATTATCTTTTTTCCTTTGATCTGCTAATTCCTATTACTTAGATTAGAATACCTTCAATTTTCATTTCATTTTTTCCATTCTAGATTAAATATGTTCCGAAAATACTGCATTGTTCTCATCTCACATAGACTGTCGTTGATTCTCAGAAAGCAAGACTCACCATCAGTTGGAGCCTCTCTTACACTGAGAAATGTTGGTGCAACTTAGCATTGAACCCCATTTCCACTAATCAGGACAGCTCAAAATCCCATCACTTTCCCACTCTTCATGTATGTGTGCCTCTAACATTCTTCTCAAAAGAAAGAACAAGGCTTTGAGGGTTCATCTCACATCAGAGTGAAAAGCAGAGCTCTGTTTATTTTCCATAAGAAGTACCTTCACATTTGCATTTGATGATGCTAAGTTATTTTCCTAGAGAACCGAAGGTGTCACAGGGGAAGGGTCATATCATATTCTACATAGCTTTAAGCCATCCTATAACGCCTATTGTCATCTGTGCTCTGATATCCTCCTGATAACAGTGTCAACTCATACCCCTGCCGGTGCATGCAGCCCCCCTGAGATATAAAGTATAGTTTACTGTCCCCTCAAATGTCTTGCTCAAAAAAGAAGTCTTCCTATATTTCTCAGTGCACTCTAGAATTGTGAAGAAAATGCTTTGTTTCCCCATTTCACTGATGTGCCACACTTATAAATTTATACTTTAAAAATCCTGGCTGGGTACAGTGACTCTCACCTGTAATCCCAGCACTTTGGGAGACCAAGATGGGAGGATTGCTTGAGCCTAGGAGTTCAGGTTTACGGTGAGCTATGATTACACCACTGTACTGCAGCTTGGGTGACGTGATAACTTGTCTGTGAAAAAAACAAAAAACAAAAATAAAAATCCTGTGTCACTGTTTTCTTTTCCTACAGTCCTTCTTCTCTTTCCTTATCAGGTACAACCAAAGTTTCTCTATTGTGAATCCCTGCTAATATTTTCTTGAGCATTTTTAATCAGAAGAGAGCCCAGAAAACATTCCATAATGCTTGCCAGAAAGGTTATTCTGAATGAAATGTTTAGGTACTTGGCAAGTGACATCAAGAATCTATGCATTAGCATCCCTGGGTGGCTTCTTGGCAAGAAATCCATAAGCAATACACAGCACAGAATATATCAGTCCACAGTCTCTCCACCATGAATCACCACTCAGTTGTCATTCACTTTCATTATAATTAACTGACGAGTTGATGTCAAGCCCTCGTTTTGGCCCCCCATTCAACTTTTAAGCCCCATCAATGATCTCACTCCATGATATGAAGCACCCCACATTGATTATAACTGTCTCTTGAAAGATGTATGTCAGCCAGGCGCAGTGGCTCATGTCTGTAATCCCAGCACTTTTTGGAGGCCAAGGGAGTGTGGGTCACTTGAGGTCATGAGTTCAAAACCAGCCTGGCCAATATGGTGAAAACCCACCTCTACTAAAATACAAAAATTAGCCAGGTGTGGTGGTGCACAGATATAATCCCAGCTACTCGGGAGCTGAGGCAGGAAAATCGCCCTGGAGGTGGAGTTGCAGTGAGCCAAGTTCATGCTACTGCACTCCAGCCTAGGCAAAAGAGTGAAACTCCATCTCAAAAAAAAAAAAAAAAAAAAAAAAAAAAACTGAATGTCCAGAGATAAATCAAAACAGCAGAATAATCTGCAAGAAGAAATTCCCAGAGCTTCCAATTAGTGTGGAAGCTTGGCTAAATTCAGATGTGTTTAATTATCGTGTCAAGTTCATCATTCACCCGGCACAATTATTTTAACAAAATTTAAAGAGTCATTGATCACTTTGCTGAGGGCTATCTGAGAGTAAAATATTCCCAGTTATAGGACACTTTGTTAATATGCAGAAATATTGGAGAACATGGACAGAGTCCAAGCACAGAATGTATTGTTACCCTTTGAAGAATGGCATTAGAATAATAAAGACTAAATGTTTTGTATTCGTTAACAAGAAAATATTTCCAGAAAGAAGTATATTTCTGAAAATGAGAGTATTCCAGCCAGAAGAAATACAAGAACTAGAGTATTTTTGCTAATTTAACAAATTCTAAACCGATGCATAACTCCATAATAATATTTTAATATTTGTGAAAAATAAGTATTTACTCAATAATAATTTAGCTGTGCATTCAGTACTTATGTGCCAGGCATATGTACAAAAGACATCTCTCAACGTTTTGTAGAGTAGAGATGAAGTGAAGGTCTGTTGTTTATTTACTTTGTGAATGAAGCCAAACAGGGGTTTTGGCATTATGCAAGGTGAGATCCAAAATTGATAAAGAGTGTATTCACAAATTAAAGTTATCTGTTTGTAATACCCTTGAAGATCACTCGTTATAAAAGAGATAAATAGTCTTCAAATACAAGTTTAAAGATAAGGTTGTCACCGTCGGGTATATGGCTTTAGTTTTTAGTACTAACAGAGTTTTTTCACAACTTAAGATTGCCCTGGAATTTACATTAGGTTCAGACAAAAGTCATATTACCTGCCCAGTGTCTTCAGAGGCAGAAAAGGACTGTGAAACCACCATGCTGAATGCAAATTTCAACTATTTCTTCTATACCTACTACATATTGTCATTCAGTAACACACAGAAGAACAAAGCCATATCCTTTATCTCCAAAGCAAGAGTATCCAGATACTAGCAAGATACATGAGCATGCACAGAATTTTTTCTAAATCATGTATAGAATCAAAATTCAGAATTTTTTCTGAATCAGTACAAAAATTTTGACTAAAACTCCTAGGGAATTGAGGTATGAATCAAATCCTTACGACTTTCTAGGTAAACCTATAAGCTAATATCTGATAATTAATCAAAATGTCCCCAGATACTATGTAACCAGAACCTAATAAATACCACGCTGTTAACTGGACTGTGGCCCAAGAAATAAACGTTTTCATTTTTAAAATGTGATTATTTTCGCATTTTCAATTTTCTTTTTATCTCTCCCCAGGAAATAGATTAGTATGAAGGAGTTCTATCTGCCTTGTTACGAAAACTTTCTTCTTCCTAATCAGTGCTTTCTCAATGTAGCACTCCAATTTGGGGCATAAACCCCACAATTCCATAGTTACTGGTGATTTCTGGCAACACTATTATGCCTTCCAAATAGTTCATAAGCAATATTTACAGTAATTAAAATTCTTCAACTCATTATATATGTTGATTTTTTTGTCATTATCTGGAAAGAAAACAAGAGCTAGACTCAGAAAACTTTGGTTCCGTAGCTAGCTTTGTTTCTTATATGTATAAGCTGTATGGCTTTATTTCTCTGCTTCTCTGAGCTCAATTTTCAATTCCTCATCAATAAAATGGTAATGATAACACTTGTCCTACAAATCTCAGAAAAATATAAGCACAAAATGGTTCAATTACAATAAAAGAACTTTGTTAATTTTAAAGAATTCAACAATTAACTGCTATCAGAACTCCACTCAGGATTTGGAGCATTGATGAGAAAGGTCACATTTTTTCATGCATTATGTTGATCTCTTAAATGTGTGACTAAGAAATAAAGAAGAGGCAGATATTTAAAAAATAATTTTGTGGATATGTTTGAGATGAGGACAGCCCCACACTGTGCACTGGACTATTCACTGTTCTAGAACAGTTTCCCTAATTGTCCTCGTCCAGTAAAATTCTCAAAAAATATGTTTACAGTCGCTATCTTCATATCATCTCCCATTCTGGCAAGGCTGTTTGGAGCAGGTTCAAGAGAGAATGGTTGATATGTTATGTTGAGAATGGCATGTCACTGCTGTGGCCTTCCTCTCAAAAATTCATAACCCCAGTCTCACCATGAGAAAAACATCAGCCAACCTCAAATTAAAGTGAATTCTATACAATGCCTCATGTATTCCTCAAAATTATCAAGACCATCAAAACAAGGAAAGTTAGAGAAACTGTTCCAGCCCAGAGGAACCTAAGGTGCTGTGACAACTAAAGATAATATGATATTCTGGATGGGATCCTGGAACAGGAAAGAAACTTTGGGTAAAAGATAAGGAAATCTGAATCAAGCATGGAGTTAACTAACTCCATATAAAAATTATTGGTGTAGATTCATTAATTGTGACTAATCTGCCATACTGATGCAAAAGGTAAATAATAGAAGGACTTTGGTGTGGGGTATATAGCAACTCTCTGCATTGCGTTTCCAACACTTCTATAAATATAATAGTTTTCTAAAACAAAAAGGCAATATACTAATGTTAGATAATAGTTTCAGAACTTGTAGTAAGAGTCATAGCAGTAGTTACAGTGATAGTAGTTAGTAATAGAAGATTCATAAGCATGTTAGAAGAGAGAACCCAGTTAGCCTGTTTCTTCCGTGCAGCATATATACACAGGGTTGAACTGCATATACAGCCCACTTGAGGAACTATAATCTTACTTTTAGCAATAAGACAGAAATCTGTCCAATTCACATGTATAAAAGATTAAGATAATAGGATCTTTATCTAGAGGCATTATAAAGATGACAAAAGGGTGTTTTGAGAAGGACTGAGCTCAAACTTTGTAAGCGGTTTATGCCGCTTATTTTAAATATTAAATACAGTGAAGACTAAAAGATATATAGCATAGTTTGATGCCAAAATTTCCAGCTGACCTTCACAAAGAAGGTAACGTTTAGCCAGAGTGGCCAAGAACAGAAGCCATCAAGCCTAGACACTCCTGTTCTCACCTGCCCTTCTCCTCAACTGTCTCTGCCAGCAAGCTCTCTCTAAATACTAAATTTTAATCCATTTATTTTTGCAATCTCCTTTGCTTGCCTTCAGTACACTCTGCAAAAATGGCTGCCTGCTTCTATGTTGACTAAAATGACTCCACAGAGCTGACATTTTCAGAACTCAATATACCCGTACCCCTTTTGGCAGCTGTATCTCTTTCTATAGGGATAGCAGAAGGAGTGGAAGCCAGGTTCTCCACAGAGTATAACATCACCTCATCATATAAAAGGAATGGCTTTGTAGTGGTTTCCACAAGATTGCTAGAGAAAGGGATAGTGCCACTACACTACATGGTCTGCAATTGAAATCTACATACTAAATTACTTCTAGTCCCATGATATGCCCACTGTTATGCTTTCAGATGGTGACACACACTTAATCTCTGCAAGAACAGTCTTCTTATCTCTCTTTATCTTAGGATTTTGACTTAGATGTCACTTGGACAAGGAAGCCCCTGCTAACAACCTCTCAACCCCAAGTTTATATCAAGGGTTCCCTTAGAACCAAAACATTCCTCTGTCTAAGCAGTTGTCCCATTGGATTATAATTGTTCATCAGATTTAAGGTACATGAAGGCATTGCCATATCTCTCTGGATCACTGTCAAATCATTGAGAGCCAGAACATTGATTGATACACAGTAGGGATGCAAATACATAACTTAGAATGAATGGATAGAATCATTCCCAATCAAAAGTATATTGTAAGATCACTTTCACTCAAAGATTGTGTCATGATATTTCTCAAGAACATTTAAATCTTAGGGCAGAGGCTAGTGTAAAGAAGCCATCTTTCATGTCACCATACACCCTATCTGCTACTCTGGAAAAAATGTCAATGTTTAAAAACAATGAGGTTTTTAAAATGTGTTTCAAATCTACATTTATGTCATGTTTTCAGGATAAGGAATAATAGCAGAAATAAAATTTTTAAAACCACAGTGAAATTACCTAAGTATAAAAGACGATCTTCATGACATTTCTTTTCTAGGTGTTTGTTCTTACATTGAGTATGAGCTGTTAAAATCCAAACTATAGCTAAAGTAAAAACTTGTGAACATTTTAAAAAGTAATTAAACTAAATCAAAAATTTGAAATTAACTAAAAATAAGTATAGGCAGGATTAAACGTACTCTCTTTCATCTCACTGGAGATATAGTTTTTTTTGGGTAAATCCTAGAAACATTATATTTTTTTATTTTCACATCTCCTTAACATTTTACAAATACACTTTAAACAAGAAATTGAAATGTATTAAGGACTCATTTTATTAACTGACCTAATCTCCATTTAAGAGAGTTTTTAAAATATTAAATAATATATTCTTGCAAAACCCTGTAACAATATAGCAGAGTATTAAAGCACAGCAAATGATCATAGTTAACATATTTTTAAATAATTCCTTCCATGTCTTAATTTATTAAAGTTTTTCTTAGGGCCACTTTATGTCACATAGTGCCCTAAATCCATGAGAGTAGAGAAATGAGTAAATTTACCCATACTATGAAGAAATTTACTATTTATTGGAGAGATAAACAAGTATAGGTCACTGCAATGAAATCTTTGGGAATGATGTCAAAGTATGCCTGGAGGCACTGTGGAAATAACACAGGAGAGATACTAACCTTGGAACAGGTTGCTCTTCACACAATCTAAGTTGCTCCTTTCACTGACATTCAGTGAAAAGAGGCAGGTAGATGTTACATGTGGATTCAATGTGGATTCAGTGTTTCACTTGACAGTTGTAGGGAAAGATAAAAGTAGATGAAATTTAACCTTTCTTCTGAAATTTAGCAGCAGTAATTGTGGTTTGGTTTGTACATTGAAGAAGTTAAGTGTTTTGGTGATCATAATGAAAATAATACAGTAGAAATGTTAACAAAAATGCAAGAAACTTTCATAGGGCAAAGTATAAAGGAAGGAGCATGACTTTTGTCTTAAGTACATAGGTTTGAATCACAGCTCTGGCACTTACTACTCATGCGTCTGTAGACAAATCATATAAATTACCTAAACCTTAATTTCTTCATATGCAAAATGAAATGCATACTAGCTTACTTGTGGAGTTACTATAAGCATTAAATAAGATAACATTTATATAGCACTTTTCAGATTGCCTGTGCCATCTTAAAGGACTAAAATGTGATGGTAGAGATCTAATTGTAAACTAAACTAGGTATTTCAATGCAGGATGCTTTACCCCTGACAGGGAGTGGCAGAATGCTGACAAGTGTGAATCAGTGATCTGATTTCAGAGAGTCTGGAGTACCAAGCAGAGAATAAATGCAGGGATGTGGTTGATGATGATGATGAAGATGATAATCACTGCATCTCCTCCAAAAGCTTAGAGCATTTATCACTTTGATTTCCTATGACCAATTAAAATACTTACTTATATATTTTTTAAAGTGCACTTAGGAAAAATCATGTTTCAGTTAACCCCTTTGCTAAGTAGACCCTCCTTGACTCTAAAAGAAGTCAGAATCTTTGGAATGTCTTACTTGGTATTACATGAACCGATGTGAAATCTCACTGAACAACTATTCTACTCCCAGTGGTAAAATCAGGGAGCGTTAGTATCCTACATGCATTGAGTCAGAATGAAGCTCAGTGAGCAGTGAGCAATGTGGGATATTAACCTCATCCTACCTATTGTCTAACTTCCTGTGCATTGCTTATACTTAGCAGTGGCTTCAGCATTAGGTAGAATTCCAGCATTTGCTTTCTCTCTCTTTCACTTCCCTTTAACCTGAAAGAGTGCAAAAGCTTTGAATTCAAGCTCACTTACTAATCCTGGCCCAAGACTCTCTAGCTTCCAGCAAAGTACTTAGCAGCCTCTGTACTTGTTTTCTAATTTGAAAAAGTAGCTGGTACAAAACCTATTTTAGGAGGTTTTAAACTTTTTAAACATGATAACAAATATCAAACACCTTGGATAGTGTCTAGCATATAGCAGGCATTCAATAAACACTGACTTTTTTGCATCATTGTTTTCATCCACTGTTACCTCATTTGATTTAGGAGAGCATTGTTGGCTCCATTTTAACAGATGAGCTGTAAAATAGATTAAGATAATTTCTTAGGCCACGCATAAGGTATGTAAAGAAGGGATTTGACCCGAAATCTCCTAATGCTTGTCACAGACACTTTTGGCACCCTGTGCTCACATCCTCTTACGAGACTCTGATTTCAGCCATAGCTGCAGTAGATGGTTCCTGCAGCTGGAAACATCCCACTTCAGGCCTCCACTGTACCATTTGTCTCTCCTCTTCTTGGACTCAAGTTCCTCTCTAAAGGCCCTAGGAGTTTTCAGGCAAGAGAATTCTGGAAGTACATAGGAGTTAAAGTCCTTAACACCACCCTTTAATGAATAGACACCAGCATCCATTCTCTTCCTTCTGACAGGTAATTCTCAATTGCATTATTTGAGTCAGAGTTGGCCATAGGGGGAGCTATCTCAATAGCACACCCTACTTTGGCTTTTCCTTGTCTATTGCATTCTGTTCTAATTAATAATCCTTAATCCTGCTTCCTAGGATTACTTCCCCAGTAAATGACCTGCACCTAAGTCCTTGTCTCAGACGACATTTTGGGAACTAAAGGTTTGGGTGAGAGAAGAAAGGGTGTTTTGTTTTGTTTTCATTTGTGTTTGTACAGCATTTCTCTCTATTTCTCCTTAGGTTACCAAGATGCTGGCAGTGGTTGTAATTCTGTTTGCCCTTCTATGGATGCCCTACAGGACTCTTGTGGTTGTCAACTCATTTCTCTCCACTCCTTTCCAAGAAAATTGGTTCTTGCTCTTTTGCAGAATTTGCATTTATCTCAACAGTGCCATCAACCCAGTGATTTACAATCTCATGTCCCAGAAATTCCGTGCAGCCTTCAGAAAGCTCTGCAACTGCAAGCAGAAACCAACAGAGAAACCTGCTAACTACACTGTGGCCCTAAATTACACTGTCATCAAGGAGTCGGACCATTTCAGCACAGAGCTTGATGACATCACTGTCACTGACACTTACCTGTCTGCCACAAAGGTATCTTTTGATGACACCTGCTTGGCTTCTGAGGTATCCTTTAGCCAAAGTTGATTCATGAATTAAAGGAAAACGGACCATAAAGAAAATGAGAATCTGTGCAGTAATCAACAAAAGGGAGAATATGGCCAATAGTTGTATGTGAAGACAGAGCAGATCAGTCTTTGTCAATCCTCTAACAAGTCCTGGCCCTAGACACTTTAAGGAGGATGATTCAGACTTTCCTTCTTTCAAACTAGTATCACAAAAAATGAAGCCGATCTGTGAAATAGCTAAATGATTAAAAACTGAAAGTTTAGCCCTTTTCGTTTAACTTAAGAAATTTACTATATTTTCTGGGCTTACAGAGTTTCAATAAAATCTAGACAGCAACTTACATTATTCATAATAACCTTATCAAATGTCACTTTTCAACCCCCTAAGTTATTTATACATTCAATAATTTGACACCATGCAGATTTTTAAATGTTTGCATTTAGTATTTCCTTTTAACATAGCACAGTGCTAGCTCATGAATATCTGAAATTAAAGGGAAAAATACCATAGAAAACATTTTATTTATTGAGTAAAAATAAGATTTTAGACATACATGTTCACTGTATTTTAAAAATTGTCATAATGTTTATAAAATTCCGAGATGATTTTTATCTTAGAAGGCAGATAACCGTCACTCAACTTTAATGTTAAATAAACCTCAAAGTATCCAAAATTATTAATTAGGAGAAACGTAGATTTTAAGATAAATCCAACTCTTAACAACTCCTCCAGCCTCCTATATGATAGATGGAACAAGGTAAAAACCCGGATTAAGTAACTGGGAAGATACAAACTAACATATGATTAATTTTGAAAAGTATAGCCAAGACAAAAGCAAGTATTTATAATAAAGTTTTGCTTCTTCTTTGAAGCTTTTAAGCAAGAAAATATTTTTGAACATTCTTGTTTATAAACTACTGAGCCATCCTTCAAGCAAAATCTAGCTTAAAAGTCTGAAACATTTGTAAAAGCTTCCCTGTTACTCTAGATCAGCCAAAATCCTGGTATCCCCATTCCAGATGAAGAATTCCCACTGAGAATTGTAGTCTAGGGATTTTTACCTTGGTTGTAATTGTCTTTTCTTCCTAACTGCTTGTCGTTTGTAGGTTCTTTTTCTGTTTTTTCTCAAACATTACTGATATTTTGTTTACAGATTCTCAATTAAAGCAATGCAAAATTCTGTTGGCTTTATTTTCAGTAGAGTTAAAACTGATTTCATCATATTATCAGTTTCTCACTTTTATATTTATGACCGAGATCTGCTAATGCAGTGATTATTAGAAATTTGTGAATGGATCTGTCCAGGACATTTGTCATTTCCTACCTGAATCTCTTACCTACTGAGATTTGGCCAACCAGAATCTTCAAGGGTGTAAATTGCCTTTGGTAATGGTTCGGTAGTCACTGGTTTTTAATGACTAGATGATCAAAAAGTACCCATACCTTTACATGCCCCATAGCCTGGCATTTTCCCTCTCCAGTCTATATCCCTATTTTATGGACTTTTTAGAACCTAGTTGCTAATGATAATTAGGCCTACCCACCTTCTTAATGAAGAATATGCCATTCTACTTTCAAAACTTGTTTTTAAATGCTGTTTCATGGAGACTCTACTATCCAGAACCTCATTCTAGAATATGCTTTTCTGAAAATTGTCTTCATCTACTCCACCAAGACATTTCTATCCTGTTGCTATAGTAGTAAACAAATGCAAGCCAATATTTGCAGGAAATACCCTAAAATTCTACCTACATGACAGTAAGCAATCTATGTCAACTGACTTTTTATTCTGGTATAAATATTAATCTTGGCATTGTATAAATAGAGCACCAGAGTGACCCAACCCCAAATCACACAAGCATATGCGTGTTTATAAACACATACCCACATGTTCATAAACTAGGGAAAAAGGGATTGGAATATATGAGGTATTTTTCATTGCAGAAAGAAACTAATATGATTGAGCATCTACTATGTCTCAGGTATGCTAGTAGAGTCAATCAACATTATCTTCATCACAATCTCACTACAGCTGTGATTTCTCTGATTATAAGACCAGTTTTCCTGTAACCTAATTCCTAATTGATAAAAATTTATGGATTTTGCAGAATAATTATATCAAATGTTAAAAAATACAATTAATTTAACACGATATACATAGAATACAAAGATGCTCTTCACATATTTGGATATTTAATGTATGGACTGACTTCTTCTACTTTAATTTTTAAAAAGTTATTTGCCAATAATCTATTAGTTTTAGAACACATGGGAAATTCATAAGAACTGAGTTCATAGCGTTTTAACTCTAAAGCAAATGCCATTATACAATTAAATGTTCCTATGTAATATCCAATAGATATTTGAATTTACCCAGAAGAGACATAACTTTTTAAAATATTCTTTATCACACTATACTCAGTTAGGAAATATTTCCATAATCAAAACTTAATATACCACCAAATGAGAAACAAAGAGCTAGATTAAAATTTGCTGGTGAAATGAAGTAATGTTATTAAGAGCCTTCCTTAATAAAGATTCCCTGTTTTATTTTATTACTTCCAATTTCATTAATTGCTGATTGTTATTGGTTAGATTTTACACTTGAGGTAATTGGGTAAAGGGCACTGATCATGAATAAAACGAACAATCATAAATTCCCTCTCAGGACTTAAGGGCTGTGAGTCTATTTCTAGACCTTAACAGACAAGGCAGATATTCTAAATGCTGAAGAAAAATAAGACAAGTCCAGACTCTATAGTCATTCTTAAACAAATTCAATGTACAGAACAATAAACCTTGATAATACACAGAAATGAATGGCTGATTTGGCTAAACAACTTGCAATGTCAAAGGAAAAGCCACAGCCATAAAACTTAGTGTAGTGCAACTAAGTCTTAATGGATATCTGAAATGTTTTATTTTCAGAAGACTATGTTGGAATAATAAGAACAATATGTCTTAGTAAAAGCTGGGTCAACATAGTTTTGGCTGGCTTTTAAAGAATAGAAGAGTTTATATCCTTTTAAACTATGTTAAATCTCTAAACATGATAAAAAGAGAAAACTTTCTGAAGGAAAAGATTTTATGTGGTTAACCCATCAATCTTTGAATTCTATAAGTATTATATTTAATATTTTTACTTCTCAATTGCAATTAAAACAGGGGTTGGAATATTTGTGTATGAAATCGGGAAACTCAATGTGAATTATTGTACACTAGTCAGTTCCAGAGTCAAGAAAAAATGTTTTCAAATGTTTTAAGTCACTCAGCAAACATGAATATCCCCAGCAATTTCTTTCCTATGCATCCACAGTTGTCTACAATAAACAGCCATCAAAACCAAGATCTGATTGAATGAACATAAGCTTTCAGAATAATACATATGAAGAAATCTTACAGAGCTCAGTGGTCATAAGTATTTTTCTCTCTCTTCTCTCTTCCCCATCAAACTCTCAACACTCCACAATCATCATTTTCCTCGTAGCAGAAAGATTCATCTAAGTTCATTCAAGACTAAACCTGGACATGAAATATCTTAAGTACAGGTGTTCTTTCAAACGTATTTATGTATAAAAATATGTGGTTGTTTTGCAAACTTTCATTTTCATGAAATCACTTTTAAACATTGAAAAACTGATATCTTAAAATAGAATTCTATTTATGTTCGCATTTACATGTGGGGACCATGTATAGAGTTGAGAAGTTTAATATGGCTCTTTCCCTCACAGAACAAAGTACAACTTTGGCATTTTAGGGGTTGCTATCAGAAGCTAATCAAAGAACAGTCAATATGTGCAAAATTGCTGCAGAAATTTGTTTCAGCAGAAAAAAGGCTCTTCTCATTCTTATGAAGCTCATAATCCTACAAGAAAAACAAGACCAACATGACATCACCTCAAGATATAACTGTTTGGCAATATTTAGAATACAAATCTGAGATGTCAGAAATATGATTTTAAAGAAGCATTTGCTAATGGTCCATTTGAAATCTCATAAGATGACTTTTAATATAATGATCAATTTTACATATTCTCATTCTACTTTATGGACTCTAATTAGAAGTATCTGATAACTTAATTCTTCACTGATTACACAGGAAATGAATGTCAGCTAAGACCCTGTAATATTTTTCTGATATGTTCAGCTTGTTAGTATAATCTCATCGCTCAGCAGCAAACCTCATTTACAGGGGTTGCACATTGGAGAGCGATTTTGTTACTGACATGGTTAGCACCAAATGATGACAATGCTGACATAAACTAAATCTATAGGATTCTGCTTCTAATATTCAAATACAGTAGTCCTCCATATCCTCTGGGGATCCAATTTAAGACCCCTACTGGATGCCTGAAACTGTGGATAGTACCAAACTCTGTATATACTGTTTTTTTGATCTGATAACCAAGATGGCTACTAAATGACTAGCAGCAGGCAGGCAGCATGCACAGCATGAATACACTGGACAAAGCGAGGATTCATGTTTTGGGTGGAATGGAGGTTGACTGCAGGTAACTGAAACTGCAGAAAACCAAACCAAACTGTGTATAAGGGGTAACTATTGTAACCTCTTTTGACAAAAGGGATCATGAGTGTTTGTGTACAATGTCATTGGGCCTATTTACATTCTTCTACAACAAGCACATTCATGATAAAGCCAATATAAGATTATTAATTCATATTTCAGAAATGACATCTGGAAAAATAAAAGAGCTAAATGAAGTAGTACAGCTAGGACAGTACATTGTCCCAAATGTCCAAATCTGGATCCAGCAAGATAACAAAGGATAGTTTTAATGGCCAATAAACAGTGAATTCACACGGCTTTCCTGCCTGGCCTCAATGGAGAAGCATCTGGGTTAAGTCCATGCTACAGACTCTCAACTGGAATAATGGAAATAAAAGTACTTCATGAATTATAAAAGTTAAAAAGGCAGGATAAACCGTGGAGTCAGCTGTAGCTCCTTCAGCATATCTGAGCCCTGAACAGCACCTGTAAGTGGTTAGTTCATTCCTCACAGAATAATGAACTTAATTCTTGTGCATTAGGTTGTTCTCTGACTTCCAAACAGGAGAGAGTATGAACTTCCTCAAAAATGGTGTGACTGATATTGACAAAGATGGAGGCTTTTCAAAAAAAAAGAAATAAATACAAGGTAGCAGAATAAGGCTCCATCTAACCAGAGATCAGAATTCAGAAGTCAATAGGAACATAATATTCCTGAAACAGCACAAGATGCCCTAGTAAGTAGGCCAAATATTTAATCCTTAGCCAAGAATAATAAAACATTTCTGCCTTCATATACATAAGAGTTACCCGGGAGCTTATCTTAAAATGCACTTTCTTTTGGTCTTGCCCTAAGTAATTCTCATTTATTAGATGATTTTGATACCTATAGTCTTCTGAGCATACCTTGAAAACCACTGAGTTCAGGGCCCTCAGAGCCTTCAAGCTCACATAATTCTTAATAAGCAACTAAACGGAAAAATCCTTGAGGATAAGTCTATTTCATCTTTGTATTTCACAAATTATCTAAACTACTTTTTAGTTAATTATTTATTATCTATTGGATGATGTCCCTAAATATCTGTAAAATGAATGAGTAAATCAATCCCAAGCTCAGAAATATATTCTAAATTGGGTAATGATAATACCCAATTTGCCTATAGATATATCTTCACAATCAGATAACTCATTGTGCTTGTTTTATGTTTTAAATAGTTCTCCTGGCTCATTGAAAGGCACTGCATGAAGTGTGCCAGATGATGGTCAGAACAATTCCTATGTATGTAACGTGCATGACAATTTCAGTGGTACTCTCATGTCCACCATCCACTTTAATAATGAGAAAAAGGAAGACTAAAACATTTTCTCCGCTTTCAAGGAGATTACAATTTAGTGACAATGTATTAACACAGAAACATGCCAGAAGAAAAAAGAACACATAATTGGAAGCCAAATTGTGTGATTTCAGACTACACACAGCTGAGTTCTTCAGAGGAAAGGGGGCATCCCTGGGGCTTGGAGTCATTAAGGAGGGCTTTGTAAAGTAGGTAGGACTTCCTCTAAGGATATTATTTGATTTAGATAGTTAAAGAAAAGATGATCCATGTGAGAAAAAATAAGATGAGTAAAGGAAAGGAGACATAAATAAATCTTAAAGCAAGGCTCTTGATATTAAGAGTGTATCCAGAGCAAATAGAATTCATCAGGGATTGATTAAGGAAGGCAGCTAGTCCAAAAAAGGAAAAAAAAAAAAAAAAGATAAATGAAGTAAATTGGAGATCACAAATAGATGGCCTCTGGATTTAATTTGACCTACTAGCATGGTGGAGGCCCAATATTAAAAATCAGGACATTCTGGCCAGGCATGATGGCTCACTCCTGTAATTCCAGCACTTTGGGAGGCCAGTTATGTTAATTATGTATTATTATATAATTATATAATGTGGGTGGATCACTTGAGCTTAGGAGTTTGAGACCAGCCTGGGCAACATGGCAAAACCCCATCTCTACCAAAAATACAAAATTTGCTTCTGCTTTTGATATTATAGCTACGAAACTATTGCCTAATCCCATGTCATAAAAATTTCACCTATATTTCATTGCTTACATTCTGGTCTATGATCCATTTTGAGTTAGTTTTTATGCGTGGTATTTATTATGCGGAGGGATGGTGATGTTTTTCCCCTCACGCCTTTCCGTAGATGAGTAAGCAAGATTTCCTCAAAAGCAAAATACAGATTATACCACATAATACAGGTGATTTTCTTATGTATTCATCATATCATGTAATGATATTATTCATCAACATTTAAAATGTGTTTTCCTTAACATCAAACAACTTTGAAATAACTATCATCTTTGTCTTATTTTAATCTTATTGTTCTCATTCAAAGTTTATGTTAATTATGAGTTTAATAAGCAGAATTAAATTAGATAAATATTCCCATTTTGGCTAACCTTTTGGTATTCAACAGAGTAATCTTATATCTTCTCTAGATTAAGAATTACACTTACTATAGAACTATGCATCTAATTTTTGAGTTTTTAATCATTGATGCCAACTACACTTTCCTAAGAAGGCATAGACTTTTCCTTTTTCATCTCCAGAAAAATCAGTAGAGCAGTTAAGTTGTTATAATTGACACTAACCCACAAGGAAAAGTCCCTTTACTTGTAAAGTTTCTTTGATCTATTAGAGGCTACAAGTTTTGAGGGTAATTGTAAATCTAAACTACTGAGAGCTGTATGCTAATGGCTTAAATAAGAAGGCCAAGGCAGCTGTGGGTGCAAGACTACTGTCTCCTTTGAAGGGGAAACTAAATTTTGGCACAAAAATGAAATAATATTAACCTGAATTATCATAAAATCTGAAATTCTGTAAACAGCGTTGAAAGCATCCATGTGACTTTGTTTATGTGTGTTAATTATACTTATTTCTTGATGAATACAGATTAATTCCTGAATTCATTTCATGGCTATTGGAGGCAGATGTTCAGATAGAAAAAGCCATAGTCATTAACTTCTCTTCTAATCTTTAATCTCAATTTTGGGTGGGGGGATTTGACTTAGTTTAAAAATGTTTCTTACTGATATTTATAGGGAGCTTATTGTTCTTTATTATTAGAGAAAAAAATATGTATACCAGAGATAATTATACTTAGGTCATATCTTTTGTGTCATTGTTCTAGTTTTAATAGCTAATTGAAATATATAAAGTAATTCTGCAAACCTTTAAGGACATTTTTCCCACACTATTTTCAAGTGGAGGAATAGAACAACAAAACATGGAACTTGTCTATAATGAATTTAGTAAAGGAGGTAAACTGTAAATATAAATAATTATAGCTGGGCACGATGGCTCACACCTGTAATCTCAACACTTGAGAGACTGAGGTGGGCAGATCACTTGAGCCCAGGAGGTAGAGATCAACCTGGGCAACATGGCAAAACCCTGTCTCTACAAAAAATACAAAACTTAGCTGGGCATGGTGGTGCATCCCTGTAGTCTCAGCTACTCAGAAGGCTGAGGTGAGAGGATCACCTGAGCCTGTGGGCATTGAGGCTGCAGTGAGCTGTGATCATGTCACTGCACTCCAGCATTGGGTGCCAGAGTAAGACTCTTTCTCAAAAAAAAAAAAAAAAAAAAAAAATCAATCAATAAGAATAAATAAACAAATAATTGTAATATAAGGGAATATGCTTAAGGTGCTGTCACTGGCAGGTGGGAGTGGACTGGAAGGCAGAAGTTAATGCTCTTGGGAAAGTGAAGGTATTGAAAAGACTTCCTGGCAAGTATTGTAGCACCTTTTGAATTGGGCTTTGAAGAGTGAAGAAATTAGGCAAGGAAATGGGCTTGTTGGCCTTGGAGTGAAGCTGTTAAGAAGCTTAGCATTGTAAGAGGCTTAGAGACAGAAGAGTGTGAAACATAGAAGTCAGGTGAGTGGGAGCTAATTCTTGGGCCAGAGTGTAGGTTGTGTGAAGGATAGTACTGCCCAGGGGACCAAAACACTGACAGTCCTGGATGCTAAAGGAGGGGGTTTGGCATTTATTCTATAAGCATACAAAACCTTTAAAAAATTGATCAGGAAAGTAAAAGATAGTGCCAATCTTGCAGAAAGATTCTTGTTGCAGTAATAATAAGGTTAAATTAGAGGAGGTAGAGATTAAATGGAGGTGGGCAGTAAGGTTTGAAATTGTTTATGCTAGTGCTAATGAACACTTAAACAAAAATAGAGGCAGTGACAACAGTAGTTGAAAAAGTGAATAGTTCTCAGGGACTGAGAGGCACGGATACCCTGTAAGGGTAAAGACTTCAAAGAGGGATAAATTAGGAAATATACGTGGAGGGATGATGGTTTTAGATATGTAGAATTTGAAGCTCTGTGATGGAGATGTCTTTGGATTAAGTAGAAATGTGTTGGAGATCAGAGGTAAAGGGTAAACTATTAATTTGGGAGTCAGTTTACATTAAGGTGAAAAATGAAGCTATGGAGGAAGTTGAGACCCCCAAGGGAGAGGTGGTTGAAGATAGAAACTAAAATACAAAAACAAACAAAAAAAACACACTTATTTAAACTTTTTCTTGTATTGATTCAGTGACATAAATTAGCATGGGAGTTTTTTTAAAATAAATCCCACTTGATTAACTGTTGTTAGCCCATGTCTTCTACAAATAGAATAAAAAGGAAATCACTCTTGGTTTTTGAATTCCAATGATTTGGCCAACACAGAAAAAAAAAAAAAATCAAATGCCTACTACTAAGAACAATGCAGTAAGCAAATGATTGTTCATTACATTACAAAATAATTTGTAGTAGTAGTAGTAAACAGGATAGTGCTATATAGTGCCAGACTATATTCCAGGCGCATTACTTCTATTCACTCATTATAGACTAATACTGCATTCAAGACAAGATAGCTAATGCTTTATTATAGTAGTGAACAGTTTGTTTCAAAGGCATTCTTAAAAACATACAAAAACAAAGTTTTTAGGGGATACTTTTATAGTATGAATGTGAAAAACATGGTATATTTGACTATGTACTTCCTTAAAACAATTGAAATACATTTTTGTCTCCTCTTCTGTGGTTTAAAATGCCTTCAACAGGTTGAAAGAATTTAGATAATTTGTTTTATGGAGAGATAAGGGTCTGACATTTAACACAACCCCAGGTGCATGTGGTTTCTTAAAAAATGTCAAAAAGGTCACATGATTTTAGTGTACAAAGTTAGAAAAACAAGATCTTTTTGAGTGTCTTAGCAGAAATGGAGCATAAATTAAAATTTCCAATATAAAAAGCAAAAACTATTTAATAATTATGAAGGTATTTTTTGTTTTTTTGTACATTTTTGTTAATGATGAAATAATAACATCTTGTTGCATAATTTGCTAAACTCTTTGTTTTAAAGCAATTCAATCCAAAGGCTAAATTTGTTATTTCCATGCTGACTTTGCAAAGTGAAGTGTAGCACTGGGAATCATTCATGCTTTAATAAGTATATTTAAAAATTTTTGAAATATTCTAGATTTTTTAAATGCTGGTGGATGGATTTCATAATAATAGAAATTATTTTCTTTGTGAAGCTCTTTCACTTTTAATAATGATCTTTATTAGAACCACCCAAATTGAAAGTTGTATAGCTATGTAGTTTATCTACTGTTAGAAAAGAAAATATTCACATATACAGTAGTTTCATGCTTAATATTTTATTTTAAATGGAAGGAATGATTATAATAAAGATCAAGATTTTTGATGTTATATCCATTTTGAATTTTTAGTGGTTAAGGAGAGTTGAACTAATGAGTTCTGGCTATTGACCTTGCTTATTTATCATAAACAGTTCCATATTTGTTTCCATTGCTTATATTTTGATTGAAGGAAATGTGGTTAAAAACCACGTTATAACAAAGGAATGACTTAACTTTTTCTTTATAAGCTTATTTTCTTTTACTATATAAGTTATACCAGTTTCTTTAACATTATTATTGTTTACAAATTTGTTTTACAAGCAGGAAATGAATTATCTTTTTGTCCAAAAAGGGAAGATAAATACTATGAAGAAAGGTTCATAAACAAGGAAACGGTGTCATAGCTGACATAATGGGGCCACAAATTAAATGTTAAAGTTAAGAGGACTAAAGAGTCCCTAGTTCCTCATTCTATACCCCAACTGTGCCTTTTACCACAACTAAAGCCTTAAAGTCACATCCTGTATAACTCAATGGGAGTTGTATTTACTGAATTATTTCCTTGAGGGTAGATGTTTGTCATAGTTTAGTATATACCCGAGGAAAGCATAATTTTACTAAGTGTATTCATAAAGATTTGATAGGTTATAAATTAAAACTTATTAATTTACTTTTTTGTACAAAAATTATAACCATTATAATGAAAATAAAGATAGCATCTGTAATTCTACCACCTTAACAAGTAAGCCCCTGTCACTACTCACTAGTCCTCACCAAGAACTACATTTGAAATATCTGAAATTTTGACTTATATTTTTGCGGGAGTTTATTAGGGTTGAACTTCATTCATTTGGAGATTTACTTTTTTTTTTTCCCATTTATTTATTTTATCGCATTTTAGGTTTTGGGGTACATGTGAAGAACATGCAAGATTGTGGCATAGGTACACACGTGGCAGTGTGATTTGCTGCCTTCCTCCCCATCACCTACCTCTGGCGTCTTTCCCCTTGCTATCTCTCCCCAGCTCCCCACCCCCCACCGTCCCTCCCCTATTTCCCCCCAACTGACCCCAGTGTGTAGTGCTCCCCTCCCTGTGTCCATGTGTTCTCATTGTTCAACACCCGCCTATGAG
>NW_016107371.1:8051676-8067402 GCF_001604975.1 Cebus imitator
ATTCCTTTCTATTTTGTTCATTCTCGTTAGCATTTCATCAAATCTTTTTTCAAGGTTCTTAGTTTCTTTGCATTGGGTTAGAACATGTTCTTTTAGTTCACAAAAGTTTCTTACTACCCACCTTCTGAAGTCTGATTCTGTCATTTCATCACACTCGTTCTCCATCCAACCTTGTTCCCTTGCTGGTGAGGAGTTGTGATCCCTTGTAGGAGGAGAGGTGTTCTGGTTTTGGGTGTTTTCATCCTTTTTGCGCTGGTTTCTTCCCATCTTTATGGATTTATCCGTCTTTGTAGTTTCTGGCCTTCAGATTGGGTCTCTGAGTGGACGTTCTGTTTGTTGATGATGAGGTTATTTCTGTTTCTTTGTTTTCCTTCTGACAATCTGGCCCTTCTGCTGTAGGTGTGCTGAGGTCCACTCCAGGCCCTGCTTGCTGGGGATCACCTGCAGCAGCTGCAGAACGGTAAGGGTTGTTACCAGTTTTCTTCTTCTGCTATCTTTGTCCCAGAAGGATACCCGCCAGGTGTCAGTCTGATCTCTCCTTTATGAGGTGGCTCTTTGGATATACAGGGGTCAGGGAGCTGCTTGAGGAAATGGTCTCTTCTTTATAGGAGATTCAAATGCTGAGCTGTGAGCTCCGTTGTTCATTCAGAGCTGCTTGGCAGGTACGTTTAGGTCTGCTGCAGCAGAACTCATAAACCGCTTTTTGTTCCCAGTTGCTGTGTCTCAGGGATTTAGGGCTTTATTTCTGAGTTTCTGTTATACTGCTGCCTTCCTTTTTTTTTTCCTTCAGAGCTGCCCTGCCCAGCAAGGAGGCAGCCTAGTCACTGTCTGCCTGTAGAGGCTTTGCTGAGCTGCTGTGGGCTCTGCCCAGCTGCCGAGTGAGCTTCCCTGCAGTCCTGTTTATATGGGTGTAGTTAGAACTGCCTCAGCAACGGTGGCCCACCTCTGTTAAGGCGGAGCCTCTCTGCAGTGGCGGGTTGCCGTGGCAACGGCGGGCTGCCTCAGCAATGGCAGGTTGCCTTGGCAACGGCGGGCTGCCTCAGCATTGGCTGACTGCCTCCGTAGTGGTGGGCTGCCTCGGTAATGGCGGACGCCCCTCCCCTTCAGAAGTGGACCGTCCCGGGTTTAGCTGCGCTTGCTGTGAAACTCTCAATCCAGAGAGTTTCTGATTGCTGTTCTTTTGTGGGGGTGGGACCAGCGGAGCCTGATCGCCTGGCTCCCTGCCTCAGAGCCTTTTTTAAGTTGGTGTTCCAGTCGCCTGTTGAAGAGGCGCCGGGGTCTGTTTGTTTTCCCCTGCGGCCACTCACTGTGCTGGCTTAAACAGCAGCACTGAGATTTGTTAGCTTTTTTTTTTTGCCCTGGAATCTACTGTCCTGGTTCTCTGCTCAGTCCCCTTTTTAAACAGATGAATGGGCGACTTCCTGTGGCTCCAATTGCCAGCCTAAAGGGCACCTGGACCAGTGTATTTTGTACAGAGAACCGCTGCTCCAGGGCGCCAACAAAGCAGCCGCGTGGGGCAAAGCAGCGGCGCCGGCTGGCACAGCCGCGCTGGTGACCCGTGGAGCTCCTCCGCCTGCGAATTTCCTAGTCTGTGGGCAATAAAAATGCAGTGTCCACTCACCCTCTGCGCTTTCACTGGGAGCTGCAATCCTGAGCTGTTCCTAAACGGCCACCTTGGATCGATCCACCGGAGATTTAGTTTTGAAGCACAGGTCAGCTCCTGATTACTGCAGAGAATATTCCCAGAAAATATGCTTACCAAGTACAGAAGGAGGAGGAGTACCTTTTGAGACATGTCATCTCATTGGGAAGAATTTCTGTGGGTTCATTTGATACAGAACAATCCCAGATGTCATCGACTAAATGGGATATTTAGATACTTTATAACACCTAAACTGTGGAGGACATGTTTCAGGTTTTTTTTTTTTTTTTTTTTTGGGACTGGTTCTAGACTAGACTTTCTAACCTCTATAAACCATTGGGACTTGCTCACATTTGAAATGTGTTTTTATTAGGGAGAAAATGGCACAAAAAAGGTAGAATACCTCTTAAATAAAAGCATTTGTCTTACTGAACTTTATTCTGTTTTGATTATAGATAGCATCAGTTGGGCTTTTCATTTAAATAAACAATTAAATCTTACTGATTGCCCATAAATCCTCAAATTCAGATTTCATTCTACTAAGAATGTAAATTCCTGAAAGATTCATTCATTTATTTATTGGTTCATTTATTCACAGAAAGTCAATTACTATAATAGTCTGATTTAGGAGTCCTAGACAATTTTTAAAAGCTTGGTTTTGTAAATATAAATGGGTTACTATTTAATAGATTAACCACATAACCTTGATTTACTTGCCTAATGAATAAGTAGCTGGACCAGGCAAGTGGAATACAGATTATTTACTGCTATATATTTAATGCTTTCAACAAATATTATAGTCATTTTTTAGAACTAGGCTTACATAAAGTATAGTTTTCCAGAAGACATTAGGTAATCTAGAAAGTAAGTTAAGAAATACTTTACTTAAATGTAATTGATTTTAAAAATACCATCTCTAATTCCTCTTGGCAGCTGAAAACAGTATCAAGTGTAATGTAGTTTGTAGAGTAGCAGGTAAATCAAACTTGTATTTTTCCTCTGGAAGTAAACTTTATTCTAGTTGTAAGATAGTGGAGCTTTTTTTAGCCAAGCTTTCAGACTAAAGCCAAACCTAACAGATAACAAAACTTTCCCTAATCTGATATTTAAAAAAATTTGCCATTTGTGAATTCATGAGTAGTAGATTATTAGATTATTTTGGGATGCAGTTATTTCTGTCTATTAGTCTACTACTGAAGCAGCATGTGAGGGGAAGTCCTGCTGCCTGTTACAGCATCAGGTGTGAGAATTAATCTATAAGGTGAGTATGCCATTTATATTTTAATATGGAAAATTTCAGTTACTTTATTTGTTGAGTCAGTTTAAATACTGATGGCTATAACCCCATTGCTGGATATATGCCCAAAAGAAAGGAAATCAATTTGTTAATGAGATAGCTTCACTTTTGTGTTTGTTGCAACTCTGTTCACAATACCAAGATTTGGAGGCAACCTAAGTGTCCATCAGCAGATGAATGGATAAAGAAAATGTGGTACTTACATACAGTGGAGTACTATTCAGCCATAAAAAAGAATGAGATTCAATCATTTGCTACAACATGAATGGAACTGTACTATATTCATTATGTTGAGTGAAATGAGCCAGGCACAGAAAGATAAACATTGCATATTCCTACTTATTTGTGGGATCTAAAACTCAAAACTATGGAACCCATGGAGTTAGTAGAAGGATGGTAACAAGTTGCTGGGAAAGGTAGTGAGGGGGTTGTGGGGGATGTGGGGTGGTTAATGCGTACCAGAAATTGAATGAATGAATGAATGAATGAATGAGGCCTAGTATTTGATAACACAACAGGGTGAGAATATAATTGGATTGTTCTTAACACAAAGGAAAAATGCTTGAGGGGATGGATACCCCATTTTTCATGATTTGATTGTTATGCATTGCATGCCTGTATCAAAACATCTCATGTACCCTATAAATGTATATACCATGTACCCACAAAAATTAAAAATAAAAATTTTAAGAAAGCTCTCTAGGTGATTACAATGTGCAGCTAAGCCCCAAGACTGCTGTTTAAACCAACATCATTTGTTGAACTAGTTGCAAATAAATGTAAAAACATTCGCTGCCAATAAATAAATATAGACTGATGGCTGTCGATGATGGGAAATAATAAACCATGACTTTCTGCTATTCCTTTAAATATTAAAAATGAAGTATATTTAATTTTATCTTATGTATTTCAATAGCACACTCTATGGAATTTCTAAAAACTCCATATTTTCTCAGCAAGATCCTAATTAGTTAAAAATTTAGTATGTCAGTTGCTCACAGTAGATTTTCAAGGTCAATATTAACCCAGTCTGCATTTCAACATTAGACTGTACTCTAGTTCTAAAAGAGAAGAAATGAAATGACACCTCAAATGGCTTTTTGATCCTCTTAACAATCTCTCTTTTTATGAGACACAAGAATTAAAGTTTATCAGCCTTTTTTTTTTTTCATCTTACAGGAACACCAGTGTATTCAGTAGCATGGGGCCCTGATTCAGAAAAGGTTCTTTTTACAGCAGGCAAGCAACTAATCATTAAACCTCTTCAACCAAATGCTAAAGTTTTACAGGTACTTCTCAGTCATTTGTAAATTGTTATCAGGATCTGCCTGACTGCTAAACTAGAGGGCACTTACTTAGGAGTCTCTTTCTTCTGGGTGGTCTTTTTACAGTCTGGCCTTTAAGTATATGGTTTAATCAGCCTTTATTACAGAACAAGGAATATCTTTATATTTCCAACAAGGTTTGTTTTTCCCTTATTTCAACTCATTTTGATAATGATACAGCGTAGTTTTGCTAATAAGAACAGACTTTGGAGTTAACCACTTGGGTTCAAATCTTAGGTTATAAAATATCGTTGAACGTCAGCCTTCTCATCTCTTAGTGACACTAATATCAGTTTAACAGGGTTGCTGTGAGGATTAAATGAGTTAAATTGCAAAGTGTAAAGGACAATTCCTAGCATACAGTAAGCACTCAATGTAGAATACCTGTTATTATCTGTATTATTGTGCTATTATAAGTTATTATGCCATTTCTACCTTTTAGTCAACAAAGGAGGCCAGGAAAACATCATAGAATGACTAGGACTTGAGTAAGAGATTTGTTGGTAGACATTGACAGGCTACAGCAGGTATAGAAGTGTTTTAACAGTTGAGTAAATGTAGATTTTGGGGAATAAGGACATAGAAATGACTTCGAGGTTCCATATTAATAACATCTGTATAGATTATGCTGTATGTATTTTACACAGTCCACATACATGTACATTTTTACAGTGTGCAGAACACTCTTCTAGGAATTCCAGGGTCATGCAAGAATAGAACATACAAGCCCCTGTCCTTAGGGACCTAAGGTAAAGAATTTGGGCAAAAGGAAGAAGCTGGGAAAGAGGACTAGTTCTGATGGCCCTTAGTCAAAGTCCTTCCATGCTAATTACCTATGCTGAAAATGTGCTATGAAATTTATACAGCAAAATAGGCAAGCTGAATCTCTGAATTTATACCTTTAGTTTATAGTTATGTGAATTTGTTTAGGTATCTGCAATTAGGTTTGTATAAATGAAACTCAGGAAGCTGATTATATCACCATTGGTCAAGTAAAATATGATTTAATGGTTCAGCTGAACTGGTAGGCCAGGAGGTAGTGGAGAGAAGGAAAAATTCAGCTAGAGAGAAACAGGAGTTAAAGTATAATTAGTAACTTCATGCAAATTATCTGTTCCTTTTGGGAGACTAAAGCAACTGCGATTCTTCTTGAACATAAAAACATATTCAAATTAGGATTGTCCACAAAAAAGTGTGTTTAATTAATTCTTGCTTGTGGAATGTAGTTCAGTTGTATATACCTCATTTCCTTTAAGACCTTCTCGACACCCAGAACTTGGCTTTATAGTGAGGACATTTTTATTTATTCATTGAATAAAAATGTAGTGCATACCTATTATATACCAGGCACTGTGGTATCAAGTAGTCAAAATGAAACAGAACATAGTTTCTGCCTTCAAGGAGCTTGTTGTTCAAAGGAATTTTACAAAATGCCTAATAAATAAGTAAATAAAAATTATTATATGCATAACAGTATGCTATTATCTGTAATATATGTTGATATCCTAAATTACAGTGTAAGGAAAATTTAAATCATATTTTGTTCATAGATCTTGAATAGGCAAATATTTATTTTGTTCCTTTAAAATGAAACTCATAAGAGTCTATGGCTGGGCATGGTAGCTCATGCCTGTAATCCTGGCACTTAGGGAGGCCGAGACAGGTGGATCATCTGAGGTCAGGAGTTTGAAACCAACCTGACCAACATGGCAAAATCCCATCTCTACTAAAAATAGAAAAATTAGCTGGGCATGGTGGCAGGCGCCTGTAATCCCAGCTACTTGGGAGGCTGAGACATGAGAGTCGCTTGAACCCGGGAGGTGGAGATTGCAATGAGACGAGATCGCACCATTGCACTCCAGCCTGGGCAACAGAGTGAAACTCTGTTAAAAAAAAAAAAAAAAAAGAATTTGTATGTATATGTGTAGCGGTATATATTGTTATATTTGTCCTTGAAGTGTATTTTAGGATGTTGAATTAATTTGACAGTTAATTGTAAGAACTATTGCTTTTCAACATGTATTATCAAAACATGTATATCAAATGTGTATTTTTGTATATTTTGAATAAACCAAGTTATGAATTGTTGCTTATTCTTAGAGCTTATTTGGCTTACATTCAATACTTTGTACTGTATACATTAAGAACAATAGATTGAGCAGGGCCTCAGGGGAAAGCCCTTAAAATCTGCCACCCTTTGAAATGGATTTAATTGACTCAGACATTAAAATACACCTTATAGTCTCCAAAGATGGTTCTTTTTTTTTTTTGAGACAGAGTCTCATCTCACTCTGTCACCAGGCTAGAGTGCAGTGGCACAATTGGCAACTCCGCCTCCTGGGTTCAAGTGATTCTCCTGCCTCAGACTCCGAGTAGCTGGGACTACAGGCGTGTGCCACCACAAGCAGCTAATTTTGTATTTTTAGTAGAGACAGGGTTTCACCATATTGGCCAGGATGGTCTCCATCTATTGACCTCATGATCTGCCCGTCTCGGCTTCCCAAAGTGCTGGAATTATAGGCATGTGCCACCTAGGCCAGTTAATTCTGTTTAGTTACATTATTCTGCCTATGGTAACATTTAATTACATGTGATATAATAGCTAAATGGGCCCCATTAATTACATTTAAGAGCAAGACATCCATGTTTAAGAGTGAGACGTTCATGTTTACTTTCTAGATTGACAATTTCTTCATGATTTAAAAAAACACCCATGTCTATGCATTGTATGTACAGTCAGCATAACCATGGGTTCTGCACTGATAGATTAACCATGAATCAAATATATTTTTTAAAAATTGCATCTGTACTGAATGTTATAGACTTTCTTCTTGTCATTATTCCCTAAACAATACAACTGTTTACATAGTATTGCCATTTTATTCATATAATAAGTAATCTAGAGATGATTTAAAGTATATGGCAGGATATGCATAGGTTATATGCAAATACTATGCCATTTTATATTAGGAACTTACGATTTTCATATCAGTGGGAGGTCCTGGAACTAGTCCCCCACAGATACCAAAGAATGACTGTATACATAGAATATATACTTGTCTATGGAAAACATCTTTTTGTTACATGGTAAATACAGCAGAAGTTTCTCAGAGTAGTCCAGTTGTGAACCAGACACATGAAGGTAAAGTGAATGAAACTTAGAAGAATATGATGAACAGAATGAAATGAAGAGAGCATTAAAAATGTTTGTGCAGAAGGTTTTCTAAAAAAAGGTTGGAGGCTAGACATGGTGGCTTACACCTGTAATCCCAGCATTTTGGGAGACCAAAGCAGGAGAATTGCTTGAGCCCAGGAGTTTGAGACTAGCCCAGGCAACACAGCAAGACTTCTCTACTAAAAAAAAAAAAAAAAAAAAAAAAAATTAGGTGGATGTGTTGGCACACGCCTGTACAAGTCACAGCTACTCAGGAAGCTGAGGCAAGAGGATTGCTTGAGCATGGGAGGTTGAGACTGCTCTTAGCCCTGATCATACCATTGAACTCCAGTCTGCGTGACAGTGAGAACCCGTCTCAAAAAGAAAAAAGTAAACAAGCATGAAGGCAATAGCAGTAATGGGATCTGCTATATGAAGGAGACAGCAAGATTTGGATTCAGTTGACATTTTTGGAATACATAACATATTCATTCAGTGTTATCGCACAAATGTCAAGCTTGAAATAGTTCAGCAGCAAGTGATTTTCCATCTGGAGTCCAGGCAACTGAGGAAATTCATAAGGTTGGAAGCTATATAGTGTATGTTATAGGTGCTAACATAAGTGTAAACTACAAATGAAACAAGCAAATGAGGTATTGTACAATAGCTATAAAAGGAAGATAGGGATCCCTGAGAAGATGACAAGGGAGTCATTAAAAAGAGGCAAAGTATATTTTCTTATAGAAAAAAACTTAAATGCTTTTAAAGTTATAATTAATATCTTTTTTTTTTTTTCTCACAGTGGAAAGCTCACGATGGCATTATTTTAAAAGTAGATTGGAACTCAGTCAATGATCTTATTTTATCTGCTGGTGAAGACTGTAAATATAAGGTATGTAATGTTTAGATTTATCACTTGACTGAAATAATCAAATTTATATGAAAAGTTTTTAGTATATAAGAATGTTCTTTTACTTTAGCCATGTCTTTATACTCCAATAATTTAGCAAATTATTTTATAATGTTCAGTGGTTTCTAAAAGCACAGATGTCATAAAGACTCTCATTAGCCTGAACAATATAGTGAGACCCTATCTCTAAAAAAAAAAAAAAAAAAAAAAAAAGTTAGCCAGGTGTGGTGGGACACATCTGTGGTCCCAGCCACATGGGAGGCTGAGGTTAAGTGGATCACTTGAGCACAGGTGGTTGAGGCTGCAGTGAGCCATAATTGTGCCATTGCATTCTAGCCTGGGCAACACAGTGAAGCCCTCTCTCTTTCAAAAAAAAGAGAGAAAGAGGCTATCTCATTGATCTATAGAGTTGGGTATTTAATAAGTAACAATATCAGCATAGCCCCTAATTTTACTGTGACTCAATTTAAATCAATTCAGTGCATTTTAAAAAATCAACCGTGCTGGTTTACTAAATATTGATTAATTTCAGGTCAAAATAATTTATAGAGAAAAATAAGGTTTAATATATAAATAACTAGAGTTAGAGGCAATTAAATTGAAGTAAATACGTTTAGAGAAAGTAGGTAGAGCTCTTACAGGGTGAAAAAAATTTAAGCAAAATACTAAGCAAACTGGGTATGGTAGCTCATACCTGTAACCCCAGTGCTTTAAGAGGGCAAGGCAGTAGGGTTACTTGAGGCCAGGAGTTGGAGAACCAGCCTAGGCAATATAACAAGACTCCGTCTCTACAAAATTTAAAAAATTAGCCAAGCGTGGCAGCATGTACCTGTCAAAATGTACTATTAAATTTAAAAGGACTTAAAATGCATAGATTTTATGTTCAGAGATTAAGTAAAATCTGAAAATTTTGACATTATAAAATAGTTTCTTTTTCAGATATTTAGGCTTCAAGAAATATAGCTTTGTTTTCCCCTTGTGTGATGGTAAAGATGTTTAATTGCTAATAAATAAGGTGCTGATTTTTAAATTTTTATTTGCTACCTTACTGGAAGACAAACGTTTTTCTGCGGTGTCTGTTATAAAATATTTTTATTTTATTTATTTATTTTTCTTTCAGTTTTGGCAAACTTCTCCCTGATATTATAAAAGATTTTTTAAAATTGCTTTTGTAGGTATGGGATAGTTATGGCCGCATGCTGTACAATTCACAACCTCATGAGCATCCTATTACTTCAGTTGCCTGGGCTCCAGATGGAGAATTATTTGCTGTTGGATCATTTCATACTTTACGCTTGTGTGATAAAACTGGGGTAAGTTATAGTGGTGAACAATCACAGATGTGCTGTCATAAATGTGCTAATGCACAACACACATGGTTCTCAGTCTTTAAAAAACATTTTCAATGGATGCATTTGGTTGAATCTTTCTAATTTGTCTTCTTAATATGCTGGTTCAATCAATTCCAGATATATGGGACCAAAATCTGTTTAAGTTTGAAGAATGGAGCACATTCTCTACTATTTTTTTTTCTGGAAATACTTATTTTGAGCATGATTGTGATGGAGGTAAAGTACTAAAATTTATGCCCATTCAATATGGAGAATTCAGGTTTAAACTTTTTTTCTAAGCTTTCACTGACTTGAAGCTCATAAACTTTTTTTTTTTTTGGCTGTCAATATGTTTCATATGAAATCTCAATTGCATATTTTTTGTAAGGAATTAATAGTGCATTTGAAAAATTGTCATTTTAAGACCAGAGGACATGGCTGGATGTGGTGTTTTATGCCTGTAATCCCAGCACTTTCGCAGTCCAAGGAGAGAGGATTGCTTGAACCCAGGAGTTTGAGACCAGCCTAGGTAACAAAGTGAAACTCTGTCTCTACAAAAAAATAAATAAATTAGCCAGGCATGATGGCGCATACCTGTGGTCCCAGCTACTGGGAAGACTAAAATAGGAGGCTCACTAGAGCCCAGGAGGTGGAGGCTGCAGTGAGCTGTAATCATGCTACTGTACTCTAGCCCGAGTGGGAATTAGACCCTGTCTCTAAATAAATAAATGTCCAAAGGACACAGTTTTCTTTGTTAAGAATTCATATTTGAATACATGCAAGAATTTTTCCTCATAAGAGAATATGCCCTCCTTCGTACAAATTCTGTTTAGAACCTAGGAAATAGCCAAGCTCAGCAGCATTTACTCATTGTGCTTGAATGAATTGTTCATTGAAGTACTGCCATAGCAGCAGCATTATGTGGTAAAAAGAGTTTGAGTGGGGCTATTTTATACTATTCCTAATTGAGGAAATCATATAATTGTTCTGTGGCTTATTTGCCCCTAATGCAGAAAAAGACAGTTAGAATTTTTAGAGCTTTTAATCTGTTAAGATTTCTGGTTACTTGTTTTCTATCACGTAAAACATGAAGTCCTTGGCCTGGCTTTAGAAGCTCTTTGAAACCTGGTGCCGTAAAATCCATTCAGTCTTTTCTCCCACAACTCTCTGTGTTCAAATCACATTGAATACTGGCTCTTGAGCCTTTCCTGCCTCTTACTAACATCCCCACTCATTTTCTCGTTTCATGAAATACTTTGATTTTTGTCTTAGACCATAGTGAGTTCTACCCATTCTTAAAGGCCTGTCTCATGTTTGACTTCCTTTGAACATGCCTTCCATTGACTCCAAAGTTTGTTTGTATATTTTTCTAATTTCTTTTCTGCTAGGTCCCTCTTTTCTCAATTAGAACATCAGGATGTTAAATCATCCCATCTAATCACTTAAGAAGCTTTTACTTCTGATTTTCCCTATCAGTGATTGTAAATCTACAGAATGCTTAGTCTCATTTTCACAATGTATTATGTTCTTACATTGTCAAAATAGTTTAATGTATATTATTTTTGACTCCCTTGTCTATAAAATCCCATAGTTCAATAATTCTCTATTATCTGTACAACACAGTAGATATTCAACAATTTATTAATAAGCCAGTTTAAACATAATTTCACTTTATCATTTTGATTAAAGTATTTAAAAATTTTTAAAACTTGAATTAAAGATTTATCTCGTTAAGCACCAAGTCTTTTTATTTAGGATGTTAATAACATCTATCTTTTATTCAATAAACATTAAATATATACTACTCATCAGACAGTGTTCTAGAAACTGGGGTTATAAATAAGAAAAAGATATAAAGACTTTCACCCAAGATGTTGACAGTCTAGTGGAGAATTAGACTAAAAGACTTACAGTAAGTATGATAAGTGCTATACAAGAGGTTTTTTCATACAAGCACTGCAAATATGTGGCAGAGCCTAACTCAGCCTGTGGGACATTTCTTCAAGAGCAGAGCCTTGAAGAATTAGTAATTCTCCAAGGAGACAAAGTTGGGGGAAGAGAGTTGCAGGCAAAAGAAACCTCTTGTGAATCAAAGTATAAAACAGTATGGTGCTTTTTGTGCAATATCTGCAAAATTTTCATGGCATAATACCAGAAGATAATTCAGAAAAGATAGATGGACTAAAGTGTTTGCTATGTAACAGAATCTAGATTTCAGTCTTTTAAAATCTAATTATGTTCTGTGGGGGCTCTTTTGGGGCTGCTGTGGGGTGGAAAAGAGGTGAGGGAGTTGAGCTCCTGATCTCTCTCACTACCTGCAACCAGAGCAGCTCCAGTTCTACTGTTTGATCATCTAGTATAAGATTTTCTTTGACCAGCTGAAATCATGAAGTTGGAAATTGAGTATATTAGTCAGTAGAGAGCCATGGATTGTATGTAGTAACATGATAGTGTTTAAATGTTGGAAATACTGCTTTGAGGTCAAAGGAACAGTGATTCAAAAGAGGGAATAAACAAAGGTAAGGAATCATAGTTTATTAGAAAAATTAAAAGTTTAGTATGGCTACAATAGTTTGGAATTTATCTTAGGGGCAATGATGAGTCACTGATCCATTTTTGATAGTTACCTTATTAGATTTGGCATTTTGGGGGAAGTATACTCTAAGGTCATCATAGAGGATAGATTAAAGGTACACTAGAGGCAGGATGGCTAATTAGGAGCTCTTATAGTACAGGAAAATTATGATGTTGGCCTGAATAATAGGGAAGTAATGGAGATGGAAAGAAATAGACAGGTTCAGGAGATAAATCCTTGGTGTATAAGTAGAAAGAGTCAAGAATAATTACCTGAGTATCCATTTAAGTATCTTACTGTTTGGAGGTTGGCCTGAGAATAATGCCCTTTCATGCCGTGTTCAATCATTACAATAGTAAACCAAGTTACTTAAATTTCAGCATTCATAAGCATCACCTGGATATTACAAAAATACACATTCTCGGGCACTGTTTGCAATATGGAGAATCAAAATCTCCGAGAATGAGGCTCTGTGAAGTGATATTTTTAGGAAGTTTCCTAGTTGTCTTTATGCAGGTTGTCCTTAAAGGGCACTTGAAAGAAGATGCAGTGAGATGTTTGATATTCCTTTTGAGTTCTGAAAGGAGCAATGCTTACTTACTCTATTGCAGAAAAAAGTACCTTGAATTTGGAGATGAAATAGTAAACTATAATTCAGGTGATACTAAAAAAGAATAGTATAATAGAAAAATATATTTCTTTAAAATCTCAGGTAATTTATTCTTTTGATTTGTTCTAAGCATGTTCTTCATTTAAAATTACTGCTGGGTTATGTCTGCCATTTTGCTGCAGCAAAAATGTTTATAGTATATGAATCATGTGTGATGATATTATCTATTCATATTCTAGACTGATTCTTTCAGAATAACTAGTTGCAAATACTATTCAAACACTTAACTTTCATTTGTTGAATTATCAATAGATTTTTTGTTTCATTTTCTGCCTTGTGTATTTCCACAAAAGTATTTGGAATTCATTTATGCAATCATTTCTTTTCTTTTTACAGGGTTTTTATTAATCCTGTAACATATATAGTTATCATTTAGATTTTTATGAGTTACTTAATATTTAGATGTTTATGACTTCATGTGTTATTTATCTGTGTGTGTATGCATATATATTTATATACATACTCTGTATATTTGTTCAAACCTTTCTGGAGGATATGTTGATATTATATATTAAAATACCAAGAAATATACGTATACTTTAACCCAGCAATTCCAGTTCTAGGATTTATCCTAGGTAACAATTAGATAAAGAATGCTTAGTGGAGCATTATTTATAATTTAACAAATGAAAAGCAATCTAAATCTCTAACAGCAAGATATTATTTAATTATAGAATATAAGCCTTATAATAAATTATTATATAGTTATTAAAAATGATAATTACTTTTATAATATCATGAAAATGTTTTAAAATATATGACCACAAGAAAAAAATAGTGACAGACTTTATGCATATCATGATCTTATTAGTACATATCTGTATAAATGAACAGAAAAATAATCTGACACGATATAACAAATTTTAACAACGGTATATCTAAAGTTTGTTGATTTGGTCACAGGTGGTGATAGTGATTTTTCTTCTTTTTTGCATATCTACATTTTCTAAATGCACATTTTCAGATAAAATGTACAGTTTTTGAAAAGGGAAAAATAGCTTTATTCTTTAGTTTTCACTAGATTATGTAATCATGTAATTCAGCCTTTCTCTTTTAAAAAATTATTGTTTTTTGAAGCTATCCAATTTATTTTAGAAATATATATTAGTTAAAACATGGGAAATTATTTTTAAGGTGACATCTGGTTTTTTTTTTTTTTTGAGACAGTCTCACTCTGTCGCCAGGCTGGAGAGCAGCGGCATGATCTCTGCTCACTGCAGCCTCTGCCTCCTGGATTCAAGTGATTCTCCTGCCTCAGCCTCCCGAGTAGCTGGGACTACAGATGTGCAGCCACCACACTGAGCTAATTTTTGTATTTTTAGTAGAGACGAGGTTTCACCGTGTTGGCCCGGATGGTCTCCATCTCTTGACCTTGTGATCCACCTGCCTCGGCCTCCCAAGTTCTGGAATTACAGGCGTGAGCCACTGTGCCCAGCCTGGTGACATCCGTTTTCTTTGGAGAATAATTCTACTTACTAAGATATAAATGCTATTAGCATTTTTAGTTAAAAAATTATCTAAATATTTTACACTTTTTTTTTTTTTTTTTTTTAAAAACGGGGTTTCACCATGTTGGTCAGGCTGGTCTTGAACTCCCTACCTCAGATAATCCGCCCGTCTTGGCCTCCAAAGTGCTTGGATTACAGGCGTGAGCCACCACACCCAGCCGAATTTTTTTTTTTTTAAACAGAGTCTCACTCTGTCGCCCAGGCTGGAGTGCAGTGGCACAATCTTGGCTTGCTGCAATCTTTGTCTCCTGGGTTCAGGTGATTCTCATGCCTCAGCCTCCCGAGTAGCTGGGACTACAGGCGTGTGCCACCACACCTAGCTAATTTTTTGTATTTTTAGTAGAGACAGGGTTTCACCATGTTGCCCAGGCTGGTCTCAAACTCCTGAGCTCAAGTGATCCACCCACCTTGGCCTCCCAAAGTGCTACAGGCATGAGCCACCATGCCTGGCCCCTGCATATCTTTTTTAAGAATGCTAAGCAGACATTGCCTTTACAAAGTTTACTCTTTTGTTGATAAGACATATTAAATAATTATATACTCAGTTACTTATAGTTGTAATACATTTTAAAAACAGGAACAGGCTGCTCTTAGTAAAGAGAACTAGTATGTCTGGAGGATCAAGGCAGGTTAGTGTGATGAAAAGGTAAGAAGGGCAACACTTATTGAAGGTCTTCTCCTTTCTGTTTACCAAGTAAGTAGATACAGTACCTGCTGGTGTCAACTTAGGGTAAGACCCAGCTTACTCTTAACGGTGTCAATTTAGACGTGAAAATGTAAGTCAGCTGGTGCTAGCTGCTTTTCTCATACAATGTTTTCTCTCTCCAGGAAAAAACACTTCCTAGACTTCTTTTAAAAAGTACATATTTTCTTTAATTTGGAAATGTTACCCTTAAATGTAGCCCCTTCTTTCTTTTTGTTTCATAATCTGTAACTTAAAGCGGTATAATGAATGTATGTCTAAATAATGTAGTAATCATTTATCCAGGGCCAGATTTTGTGAAAGAATTTCAATGTTACATACTGTAAGAATCTAATCCTCAGGAATGATCTATACCCTAGCATTTTTCAGAAATTTATCAAATTTCTATTTAGTGTTTGAGAGCTCTTCACAAATTTTTAGTTGAGTGCAGTGTTTCTTAATGTTTTGTTAAAAGTTCTTATCTAGGCTTCCTTGACAGAAATTGAAGAGTAATTTATAATATTAACTTAAAAGAATGACATTGGTGTGAATTTCCAGGTTATCTGTGCAAATATTAAGCCTAGAAAAATGTGGTTTTTTTGTGAGCATTTTTTTTTCTTTTCTTTTCTTTT
>NW_016107371.1:8067827-8073745 GCF_001604975.1 Cebus imitator
GCTCACCGCAACCTCCGTCTCCTGGGTTCAGGCAATTCTCCTGCCTCAGCCTCCTGAGTGGCTGGGATTACAGGCACACGCCACCATGCTCAGCTAATTTTTTGTATTTTCAGTAGAGACGGGATTTCACCATGTTGACCAGGATGGTCTCGATCTCTTGACCTCGTGATCCACCCGCCTCGGCCTCCCAAAGTGCTGGGATTACAGGCGTGAGCCACCGCGCCCGGCCTTTAAAGTGTTTTTTAAGAAATATTTCCAGTGGGGAGAAAACGCTTGAGTACTTCTAGGCTGTTAATATTAATAATAGATTAAGTTTTGGTTTGAATGCCTTTTTCCCCCCAGTGGCAAGAATGAATGCATTTTTTGTTTGTTTGTTTTTGTTGTTGTTGTTGTTTGTTTTGGAGACAGAGTCTCACTCTGTCCCGAAGGAGTGCTGTGGTGCAGTCTTGGCTCACTGCAACCCCTGCCTCTCCAGTTCAAGCAATTCTCCTGCCTCAGCCTCCTGAGTAGCTGGGATTACAGGTACGATCCACCACACCTGGCTAATTTTTGTTACTTTTAGTAGAGACCGATTTTCACCATGTTGGGCAGGCTGGTCTCAAACTCCTGACTTCAAGTTATCCGCCTGCTTCGGCCTCCGAAAGTGCTGGGATTACAGGTGTGAGCCACCACAGTCAGCCTCATGAATGCATTTCTTAATATTCAAGTGTTTAACTGGATTTATGATAGGAATACTTGAAAAAGCAGAAACTCATTTTTTTATAGGCACATTGCTCCAACTCCATTGTTATATAGTAAATCCAATTTTCCCATCAACTTTCAAGTATTTCCTTTGGTCAAAAAAGATCATCACTAAGCCGAGGAATCTCCAGTTCCTGTTTACGTCTTCTATTTGAGCAGGCATTTACTTGTATTGCTTCAGAACTCATTATCTGGCTCACTTTTGTGGACTGTGGTTCAAATATCAATTTAGTTTTCAAAGCCATTGCAGTACTATTCTGATCTGCCCTGCTTCTTTTCAACCCAGAGGCAAATTTGAAACCTAGGTAGCATTACATACTGTAGTTCAATTATCAGTTTTACTGTGTTGGTTCTAGTCAGTTTCATGTATGGGCTGCTTACTAGTACTCCAAGGCTTTCATACTTTGATTTAAAGACTCTATTTCCCCAGCTCCCTTCTCTCCATAATCCTTCCCTAACTCTTTTGTTGAAAAGGGGTTAATATTGTCTCTTTGCTGTTGTTAGTGCAGACTGGGGATAGTAGGCAAGGATGTACTACACAGTCTTTACGGAGCTCACTGGGGAGGGCTACTGCATTACTATTGCAAAGCTGGAATGGTCTGACAGGGCTCTCTACCTCGCTGTCTCTAAAGCACCATGTGGGGAAGGGGAGGAGTGCCACCACTGAATTTTGGGCTGACAGGTTGTTTTGTTTTTCTTTTCTTCTTTCTTCAGCACTTTAAGGATGTTGTCCCCACTGTCCTTTGGTCTATTGTTTTTTATCAGAAAGTGATTATTTGTATCATTGTTCCAAATGTAAATGGCATTTATCTCTGGCTCCTTTGCAGACTTCCTCTTTGTCTTTGGTTTCTAGCAGTTTGGCAGCATATGATTTTCTTCATATTTGTCTTGTTTGGGTTTCTCTATGCTTCTGGAAAACGTAAACTTACGATTTCACAAAACTTGGGAAATTTGGGGCCGTTGCTTTTTCAAATAATTTTTCTATCTTATTCTCTCTTTCCTTCCTTTTGGAAGTTCAGAACTTTTAGACCTTTTAATGTTGTTCCACAGGTCAACAAGTCTCAATTTTGTTATTTTTTCTCTCAGTTTTTCCATTTGGATAATTTTTCTTGATCTATCTTTATTAACTCTTTCATTGGTCAATTCTTCTCATATGCCTATCCAGTGAATTCATTTCAAATATTGTATTTTTTAATTCTAGAATTTCCATATGGTTATTCTTTCATAATTCCTAATTCTCTGCTGAGATTTTCATTGTTATTACATGTTCAGGGACTTATTTTTCACTACGGCTTTGGTTATAAAACTGCCTTAAAATCATCATCTGTTAATTCCAACATCTTGTCATTGATTACCTTTTCCATTGTATTGGTTTTCCTGTGCCTTTGTATGACTAGTAATTTTGGGTTGTACTCCGAACATTGTGTATAATGCATAGTAGAGACTGGATTCTGTTGTGTTTCTCTAAAGAGTGCTAATTTTTGGTGTCTATTAACAGGGACTTGTTTGAACCTCAAACTGTCTCCTATGTCAGGAATCAGGCATCGAACTTCTATGTGGTAGTCAGAAGATAAGATCTCTGTGACTTTATTCTTTCCAGGATCTTCCCCCATCTGTGGTGGTCACCAGAACTCTGCCGTCTTAATCTTTCTACCAGTAAACCGTAGAAATTGTAGGTCTCTATTTGAGGTTGAACTATCATGCTTAACATCAAGTAGGATCTTTTCTCTGGTAAAAGGTTGTTTAAAAAATGGAAATTCATTCAATACTGTTCCCTTTTTCAACCATTGACTTCTCTCAAGTTGCTGCTTTTTTAAAAAAACATATTTATCAGGATATAATTTGTATATGATAAATTTTACCCATTTAAAATGTACAAGTCAGTTTTTTTTACTGTATTCATAGGGTTGTGCAACCATTATCAAACTCTAATTTTAGAACATTTTTCTCTCCTCTAAGAGGAATTGCCTACCCATTGACTGTCAATCCCTATTTTCCCTACTCCACTCCTGTCCCTGGCAACCACTGATTTACTTATTTTCTTTGGATTTGTCAAGTTTGGACATTTCATATAAGTGAAATAATTTGTATGTGGCCTTTTAAGACTGTCATCTTTCAGTTAGCATGTTTTCAAGATTGATCCATGTATCAGTACTTTATTTCTTATAGACAAATAATATTTCATCATATGTTTATAACACATTTTGTTTATCTATTCATCAGTTAATAGACATTTAGGTGGCTTCAAAATTTGGTTGTTAGAAATAATGCTGCTGTGAATGTGTGAGCACATTTTTATTTTTGTGTGGATATGTTTTAATTTTTCTTGGGTGTATACTTAGTAGAATTGCTGCAACAAATGTAACCCTGTGTTTAATTCTTTGAGGACTTGCCAAATTGTTTTCCAAACTGGCTCTCTGCCTACTTTTGATTGCTTTCCAGGCTCCAAATACTCGTTTTGTATTTTGTCTGGAGCGTACAGGTGTTATTCGTGAGAAGGCAGATCTGATAGCAGCTGTTCTGCTATTGTTATTTCTTACATACCAAAAGTTTATTTTAAATAATTGAACATAAGTTTGTAAAAATCAGCTTTGTACATTTTAAAGCTATGCTAAACTACTGCAGTGATTCTCACAGTGGAGTAGTGTGGAAAAGCTACCTGTTTGAATTTAATCGTTCAAGAAATTATCCAGGAAAATAGCCAAAAGGCATGAATAGTTCATAGACAAATGTAAATGGCTAATAAAGACATGAAAGGATGTTCAATTTAATACATAAAGAAGTAAATAAATAAAATGATATATTTTACCCAATAAGTTGAAAAGATTAAGAATCACCTCAGTTTCACTTGAGCAGGAGGAGACGAACTCATTCATTTATACAGTATTAATGGAAATATAGAGTGATTTGACTTTTTGGAGGGTAGTTTGATAATACATATCCAAATGTCAGATGTACATATCCTTTGACTCAGGAATCTCTCTTGGAATTTTCTTTAAAGAGGTTATTGTGTAAGTACGCAAAGATATATGCACATTAGTTTTCATCACAGTATTAATAGTAAAAATTAAAAATAAATGTCCAAGAGCAGGAGACTGATTGGTTATTATTTCATATACCTAAAGTGCAATACTCTGACTCATTAAAAATGGAGAAGGATCATGTGTAATAACCTGGAAAGATATCCATGATGTTATTTAGTAAAAAGACTGGATTGTAGGACAGCATGTTGGTCTATGATCCCATTTAAGTAAAATTGTGTGCCCATATCTCTAACTCTGTGGCTAAAAAAAAAAAGGTATACTCGTTGTTGGATAGTATATTTGGGTCATCTTTTTCTTCCTCCTTAGATGATTTTGTATAGTGTGAGCCTTTCTTTTTGACTCTATATCAGTTATGCAGATGGAATAAATGTTTTAAAACTTTCTTCAGTAAAAATGAGCAGAGGAAGCATGATGTTACAGAAAATGATGGAGTAGGCAGTCCTAAAAATTGGTGCCTCCACTGAAGCAGCCATTAAGCTGGCAAAAAATGTCAGAATCAACTTTTTCAGAGCTCTGGGATCTAATAAAAAAACCACTAGCAACCAGAGGAGTGCTTAATTTTTAAAAATACTGCTATATTTTGGTAAGAAAGCATTATAGCATTTTTGCTTACCTGGCTACCATTCCCCCACTCCCAGCCTGCCAGCAGCTAAAATAATGGCAGCCTGGGATCTGGTGTGTCTTGCTGGTGTGCATATACTTGGTGGTGCAGTGGGGGTAGGGCAGCGGACGCAATATGGACAGTGTCCTCAAACAGTTGTGGTTCTCACAAATTGCACTTTTTGACCTGTCATAGTTCTCTGAAGGACTGGCATAGAGTTTTGTCTTTATTTTGACCCCTTAGAAATCTCTCAGAGCTGGAGTGGCATCAAAGAATAAGGACTTTGGAGGGTTCTCACATATCCTGAGGGATCTAGAATGTAGCATACATGCCTGGGGCCAGACATGCTCAGAAAAGACCAGAGGATGGAGGCTTGTATCACTCGAAGATCTTTGATCTATGAATGAAGAGGGAGTGAAAGGTAAAGCAGAGTTGTAGGTGGTCTAGCTATGTGTTAAAGGAGTGCCTATGTCAGAACCAATTGGCAAACAGTGGGAGAATTTTTTTTTCTTTCTTTTTGGCTCTGTCTGGCTGACTGCTGAGGTAATGGAGTGGAGACATCAATGACCACACACAAAAAGCAGTCTGCGAAAATAGTTTGGAAAAGTCAGTAAATAGATAAATGACTGCAGCCCTCAACAAGCAACAATACAAGCCTTGTTGGGGAGAGATTCTGATTTCCAGAGTTACCACATTATGATATTAAAAACATTCAATTTTCAACCAAAAATTACAAGGCATACAAGAAGCAGGAAATTACGGTCCATTCACAGGAAAAGAAATCAACAGAAACCATCCCTGAGAATGCCCAGCATTGGACTTATTAGACAAAGACTTCATTTTTTTTTCAAAATTTTATTGTCAATTGACAAATAATAATTGTAAATACTTATGAGGTACAGGTACAATATGATATTTTGATATATGTATACATTTTGGAAGGATTTTATCAAACTAATGAACATATTATTGCCTTATATAACATTTTTTGTAGTGATAACATTTAAAATCTTAGCAGTTTTGAAATGAACAATACTTTGTTGTTATTAACCATGCTATGCAATAGATTTGAAAACTTTCTCTCCTGTCTAACTGAAAGTTTATACCCTTTAATCAGCATTTCTCCATTCCCTACTACATACCACCTGGTAACCACCATTCTACTCTCTACTTTTATAGATTTGATTTTTTTTATTTATTTAATTTTAATTTTTGTAGAGACACAATAGGTGCAGATATTCATGGCATATATTAGATGTTTTGATGCAGGCATGCAATGTATGATAATCATATCACAGAGAATGGGGTATCTATTCCCCCAAGCATTTATCCTTTGTGTTATGAACAATCCAATATACTCTTTTAATTATTTTTAAATAGGCAATTAAATTATTCTTGACTACAGTCACTCTGTTGTACTGTCAAATAATAGACCTTATTTTATCCATTCTTTTTGATTTTTTTAATACCTATTAACTATTCCCACCTCCCCTCCACCCCCAACCCACGGCCCTTCCCAGCCTCTGATAACC
>NW_016107371.1:8073967-8076118 GCF_001604975.1 Cebus imitator
GGGGTTTCACCGTGTTGACCAGGATGGTCTCGATCTCTTGACCTCGTGATCCACCCGCCTTGGCCTCCCAAAGTGCTGGGATTACAGGCTTGAGCCACCGCGCCCGGCCCCTCCTACTCTTTTTTTTTAATTTTTTCTAAGACAGTGTCTTGCTCTGTCACTAAGACTGGTGTGCAATGGAACAACCTTGGCTCACTGCAACCTCTGCCTCCCAAGTTCAAGCAATTCTCTTGTCTCAGCCTCCCAAGTAGCTGGGATGGCTGCCACCATGCCTGGATAATTTTTGTATTTTTTTAGTAGAGACTGGGTTTCACCATGTTAGCTAGGCTTGTTTTGAACTCTTGACCTCAAGAGATCCGCCTGCCTTTGCCTCCCAAAGTGCTGGGATTACAGGCATCATCTTTCTACTCTGAGTTCAATTGTTTTGATTTTTAAGTCCCACAAATAAGTGAGAACATGTGGTATTTGTCTTTCTGTACCTGGCTTATTTCACTTAACATAATGGTCACCCTTTCCATACATGTTATTACAAATAACAGGATCTCATTCATTTTTGTCACTGAATAGTACTCCATGGTGTATATGTACCACATTTTCTTTATCCATTCATCTGTTGATGGACACTTAGTTTGCTTCTACATCTTGCCCATTGTGAGCAGAGCTGCAACAAACATGGAGATAGCTCTTTGATATACTGATTCCTTCCTTCCTTTTAGGTATATACCTAGCAGTGGGATTGCTGGCTCATATGATAGCTCTATTTTCAGTTTTTTGAGGAACCTATAAACTGTTCGCCAAAATGGTTGTACAAATTTACCTTCTCACCAGTGGTGTACTAGTACTTCCTTCCCTCCACATCCTTACCAGCATTTGTTATTGTCTGTCTTTTGGATATAAGGCATTTTAACTGCAGTGAGATGATATCTCATTGCAGTTTTGATTCGCATTTCTCTGATGCTTAGTGATATTGAGCACCTTTTCAAATACCCATTTGCCATTTGTATGACTTCTTTTGAGAAATGTTTATTCAGATCTTTTGCCCATTTTTTGATCGGATTATTAGATTTTCTCCTGTGGAGTTGTTTGGTCTCCTTGTATATTCTGATTACTAATCCTTTTTGTCAGATGAGTAGTTTGCAAATATCTTCTCCAATCCTGTGAGTTGTCTGTTCACCGTGTTGATCGTTTCCTCTGCTATACAGAAGCTTTTAAACTTGATGTAATCCCATTTGTCTATTTTTGCTTTGGTGTCTGTGCTTGTGGAGTATTACTCAAGAAATTTTTGCCCAGACCAACATCCTGGAGATTTTTCCCAATGCTTTCTTATAGTAGTTTCATAGTTTAAGGTCTTCAATTTAAGGCTTTAATCCATTTTGACTTGATTTTTGTATGTGGTGAGAGATAGGGGTCATTCTTCTGCATATAAGTATCCAGTCTTCCCAGCACCATTTATTGAAGACACTGGACAAAGTCTTTAAATCAGTGATCTTAAATATGCTCAAAGAGCCAAAGGAAAACAATACAGGCTGAACAAATAGAAAATACCAATAAAAAATAGAAATTATGCAAAAGGAATGTAATAGAAATTTTGGAATTGGAAAAAAGTGAGCAAAGGATAAAAGAAGAGTAAGACCCCCAGAAATCCAAAATATGTTGTCTCTTTATCTGTGAGTTTCATGAAAATAAAAATCACAATGCTATGCCATTCCCACTCATTAGAAAATAGGAAAATGGGCCTCTTTATGGAACATTGATGGGAACATTAACTGGTACAGCTTTTCTCAAGGATAATTTGGCAAAATCTATCAAGAGCTTTGAACTTTTTATATAGCTATTACTTCAAGGAAGTATAAAAATGCATTGTGGGCCAGGAGCGGTGGCTCACGCCTATAATCCCAGCACTTTGGGAGGCTGAGGTGGGCGAATCACCTGAGGTTGGAAGATCGAGACCAGCCTGACCAACATGGAGAAACCTCGTCTCTACTAAAAATACAAAATTTAGTTGGGCGTGGTGGTGCACGCCTGTAATCCCAGCGACTTGGGAGGCTGAGGCAGGAGAATTGCTTGAACCCAAGAGGCAGAGGTAGCAGTGAGCCGAGATCACGCCATTGCACTCCAGTCTGGGCAACAAGAGTGAAACTCCGTCTCAAA